>NC_066867.1:26164450-26484950 GCF_025177605.1 Cucumis melo | reverse complement strand
TTTAATTCTTCTCGGCCTGCCAACAACCCAACCGAGTATTAGAACTCTAAACATTCTGGTTTTTTAAAGATATACATAACATGTCGCACCAAAGATGTCGCTCACGAAAACAAAGCTTAAGAAATAAAATCCTATTTCAACAACTCTCTGAAATTTCCAGATTTCTAACATAAACTTCAAATGACTATAACGTTCTCCATACTTAACCAGAATCGCGCGCACACGACTCCTTTAACTTGTCCCTATAATTTAACTTATTTTTAGTCGTTATTGGTTCACGATGTTTTCATGAAAGTTGTAGAAAATTGAATAAGTTTTCCAACCATACTAAATATAGATCCTAACGCCACCGATACACTCTGAAATGCAAGAAAAACAAGAGACCTCCTTATTTCGAGCGAAACCAACTGCCCTCTTCTCTTCATCAAAAAGCACCCAATGAATATCCGAATTTTCTCCAACTTTCTTCATAAAATTTGTTTGAAAATGAACTTATTTTTTGTAAATGTAAACCTCACCTCTTAATTCCTTTTAAAGAGTTCAAACCGAATTAAAAACCAGTGATGTGCAGAATGAACCAAGATTCAGCCATGCATACACTTTGCTTCAGTTCTCCTCCTCTTCTTCAACCTCAAAATTCTAGTAAAATTCCTCTTCTTCTTCCAAACTCTCTCTTAAATGTTCTCTGCAAATTGAAGAAGAAAAAGAATGTAAGTTGGATGAGAATTTGTCTTCAAAATGCTTGGCGGGGAAGGGAAGAGAAGAAGAAGAAGAAAAGAAAAAAATGAAATTTTCTTCTCTTTTTTTTTTCTTTTTATCCTTTCTTTTCTTTAATTTTTTTAATATATAAATATATATATATTTACACTTAATTTACATTTTCTTTTTTTTCCACATTTAAAGAAATTAAACCAAGAAAATATCGGGTTTACAGAAACAATAGTTACAAATTATCTTTTCCTAAAACGAAATGTAGGCAACAAAACATTTCCAAAACTAAGTATGCATTTTAATGATTATAGAATCAAAAGTCAAATAATTAAGATGGTTAAATGAAATTAATTATTAAGAAAATCAGTACATTTCAACATCTTTGTTTCCTGAATTTAAAACTTTTAACTTTTTCTTATATTTCATTATTTTAGAAAATACGTCACATCTGAATTTCATTCCTTAAATAAAATCCAAAAAATTCTTGAATAGGTTAGACTCGAGATTATGATACTTGATTTCTTCACCATCTTATTGCTTTATAACTTTACCGATATACTTACACTTTACACCAAGTTTTTGGCATCATACATGGTCAGAAAATTAAAATTTTAACATCTAATTAGTTGAATCTTTTACATAAATAAATAAAACCGATCTTAGTTGTAAATATGTCAAAAAAATTGACAATGTGATTATTCATGAATTGATTTGGGTTAACTTGTTGAAGATAAAACAAACAAACAAACAAAAGGCTAAAATAGGTTGTTTAATTATGTAACTAACAACTTTCCTTTCTCCTCCCATAAGGAAAAGACCGTTTCTCTAAATTTCATCAATATATATATGTATTGATCAAATGACCCATCTCAACGAGGACACAATATTAGGAAAGAACAAAGAAAATAAAATGGCCAATAACTCTTGTCTTCTTATTGTGTCTCTCATTGGAGTTCTTTTGTTCACCATCATTTCAAATGTGGCATCATCTAACGACATCGTTTCCACCATCTGTCCAAAAACTTCAAACCCGTCGTTTTGTTCAAGTGTGTTGAAATCTGCAAGTACTGCAGATCTAAAAGGCTTGGCTGTATACACCTTAAACCTTGCCCATACAAATGCTCACAAATCTTTGACCTTAGCCAAGTCACTTGCAACAACCACCACCAATCCTCAACTTAAGCAACGATATTCGTCTTGTGCTGAGAGCTATGATGAAGCTGTTGGTAACATTGAAAATGCCCAAAAAGACTTGGCACTTGGTGACTTTAATGCTGTCAATATTGTAACTTCTGGTGCCATGACAGAGATTGACGACTGTCAGGATAAGTTTGCGCAGCCGCCGAAGGACACGTCGTTGCTTTTAAAGAATGGCAAGACTCTAAACGATATATGCAGCATTATTTTGGTTATATCCAATCTTCTTTGAGGACAATGTACTTTTGAGATTTTTATCAATAAATAATATGAAGTTGAATTGTTAACATATATAATAACACTACAATTTGATGGTGATTGGAATTGATTTTGGTTAAACTTTAGAAGAGAAAAAAAAATCAATCAATAGATAATTCCAACAAATCAAAATAACTAAATAAAAAATCAGACTCGAAAGATAATATCCCTAATAACACAGAACGACGTATATTAATAGATAATTCTAACAAAAGAAAAATTACTGAAATTTTATAAATATTTTGTTATATTTAAAAACAATCGTTAAGATAATTCACATAATATAATCTCTTAAGGAATGAAGCATTTTAAATATGTTTAATGTATATATTATCGTTTACATAAGATCGTTTAATGTATATATAATTAAAGTAATAATTAAATTAAAAAATAAAAATAACCAAATAAAAAACATCAAATCAAACTTAAATAATTTATTTAATTCGTTACATGTGATATAGTTACATTAATTAAAATTTAAAAAACAAAGAAAGGAAAATCAATAATTATACATTGACTTATAATTCTATTAAAGTGACCCATTCCAATTTCAGTCTTGAAAGCTTTGGCTAGTTTTAGAGTTTTTTCTTTTCTTTTCTCCAATGTTATTCCTCACATAGTGTTGACACGACGACAACATCAGACGATGTAGCATCAAGCATATCCCCGAAAACTAGAAATCCATCACTATGTGCTAATGTGTTGAAATCTAGAGGCAACCCAGAGCTAAACGTGTTAGTCACTTACACTCTCAATCTTACATGTACAAATGCAGAAAAATATCTAAATTTGGCCAAATCTCTTGCAGCAACGACGATCAGTTCTCAAGTTAAAAACTAATATTTTTGTAACGACCCAACTTTCCGGACTAAGCTGAGGTCACTACCAAATACCAAAACTCGACCATTCAACATAAAATTTAAAACAGACCAGATACGATTCATTAAAACATTATAAACCTTACAAAAGACAGTTTCGGGCCCTATTTTAAATAATTAAAAAAAATCACAAAATAAAATGTCAAGTCACCAGTCCAAAATCACAGTCAAAATATTCTGACAAAATACATAGCGGAAGCGAAAAGAAAACCAGACGCGTCCATATGGCCTTCACGCATCCTTCCTGCCTCTCGTCGGTCTGCCCCTCGCTGTACCCCTACCTGAAAAGTTAAAGAAGAGAAAGGGTGAGTATAAACATACCCAGTAAGGGACCCACTACTGGGCCCGTTAGGGGACAACAGTTAACTTCCTATTCGGGGGTACCCTACATATCAGTCTAGTGCTCCCGAAGGATGCACATATCAGTCTAGTGCTCCCGAAGGATGCACATATCAGTCTAGTGCTCCCGAAGGATGCACATATCAGTCTAGTGCCCCCGAAGGAGGCACATATCAGTCTAGTGCTCCCGAAGGACGCACATATCAGTCTAGTGCTCCCGAAGGACGCACATATCAGTCTAGTGCTCCCGAAGGATGCACATATCAGTCTTGTGCTCCCGAAGGATGCACATATCAGTCTAGTGCTCCCGAAGGATGCACATATCCGTAAGGCACACTACCCCATAGATGAAGCTAACCGTTACCCCTCAGTCCAAACTAAACTGTCTACATCAATCACATCCCAACGGCATTCATATCACAGTCCCGCCATAGGCTTTATCAGTCAGATAGTATAAGTTTAAACAGCTACACCCTCAGTTGCTATATGCATTACCGATTCGCACACCAATAGGGAAAACCCTAAGTCCAATCGACTAACCAACCAAAACCGGACTCACGGTCCATCCCCGTCCAAATTCCATGAACCACATCCAGACCAGTGTTTTACTACATACTGAACCGTAAGTTTAGGGTCCATCAACATAAATTCTCAATCCACAAATAGCAGTCACAGTATATTTTCATCAGACAAAATATAGTATCAGTACTTAACAGTCAACACGCATACAGATATTCAGTACAGTCACAAACGTGTAATCTCCTGTGGATTACTACGGTTTCAGCCTGGACTCGGGGTCCAGTAGTAGGAAAACCCTTACCTGAAACTCGGTTATGCCCCTCGATCGAAATCCACGCTCGACAGATCTACCTAACGAAACACGAAAGTTTTAGTTGATGACTTTAGTAGCAGTTGTTTTAAAAAGGTTATCCGTTGACTTACCCAAGGAAAGGAAGGTATCTCCAACCAGGTCTGCCGCGGAACCCGAGAACTTAAGCGTCAACTCTGTACTACCTTCAAGGGAGAAAAGTAGGGCCATATCTTAATCCAACCTTCAAACTTGAATCGGACGAGGTAACATTAGGGAATTCATCAGAACAATCCTTACCGAAGACTCACCGTGACCCGGAGCGGAGGAAGGAAGGCTTAGGTGGCTTGGTGAAACAAGGCGCTCGGCTCGGCTCGGCTCGGCTCCACCTCGGCTCGGCTCGGCTTGGTCTCGGCTCGGCTCGGCTTGTGGCTCGGCTCGGCTCGGCCTCGGCTCGGCTCAACTCGGCTCGCAGCTCAGCTCACTCGGCTCGCGGCTCGGCTTACTCGGCTCGCGGCTCGGCTTACTCGGCTCGCGGCTCGGCTCGGCTTAGGGCTCGGCTCGGACAAGGATGGCGGCTCGGGTACGGCTCGCTCTGCTCGGCTTACTCAACTCGGCTCACCCGGATTTGTGTGGCTCGGACTGGAAACGGGTTCGGGTCGGGTCAGCTTGGAACCGGGTCGGGTTGGATGAAAACGGCAGCCACGGTGATCGATTTTCCCCCGGCGAGCGATGGCGGCGGCGATTCGCGGACGACGCACGAGGAACGCAGCTGGCTGTTTCGTGGAGCGGCGACGAGCGGCGGCAGATCTGCTGTTGTGTGAGGCCGAGAAGGAATCGGAAATGGATGGCTACGGCGGACGGCTCCGACGATGTGGACAGAGACGGAAACGTGCTCGACGGAAGGAAAAGAAGAGAAACCGGGCGGCGCAAGACGGAAAGGAGAGAGAGAGAGGGAGATGACGGCGGCGGCTTTGTGAACGCTGAAGACGAAGAAGAGAACGAAAGAGAAGCCGAGGGGGAGAAGAAGAAGCGGCGCGCGTCTCCTTTAGGGTTTTTTTTTAAAAAACAATTTATTATATATATATATATTCTTTTAATAATTATATTATAAAATAATAATAATAATAATATAAAGTAATAATAATAAATATATATAAAAATATTAATATTAAATAATAAAATAAATTAACATTAGCTAATGATAATGTTATTGTTTTAAAATAATAATATTACTATAATATTAAATAATAATAATAAATATAATATTAATATTATAATAAATAAGATAAATAATAATAATAATAATAATATAATTAATATTATATTATTATTATATCAATTTACACCAACATTTTAGATTTCCGAAAAAATTTTTACATAAAACGAGAAAATTTTACCTCGAATTTTCGGGGCGTTACATTCTTCCCTCCTTAGGGAACTTTCGTCCTCGAAAGTTTTATTCCTCGAACAGTTCGGGATAACGGGACCTCATGTCATCTTCACGCTCCCATGTAGCCTCTTCTACCCGGTGATTCCGCCATAAGACTTTAACCAGGGGAATTTCTTTATTCCTCAACGTCTTCACCTCTCTAGCAAGCACCTCAACGGGTTGTTCAACATAGCTCAAGTTTTCATCAATCTCTAGTGGCTCATAATCCACTACATGGGATGGATCTGGCACGTACTTCCTCAACATAGAAACGTGAAACACATCATGGACTGTCGAGAGTGATGGAGGCAACGCCAAGCGATAAGCTACAGGGCCAATCCGCTCCAGAATCTCAAACGGCCAAACAAAACGGGGACTCAACTTTCCCCTCCTTTCAAAACGCAAGACACCTCTCATAGGTGCTACCTTTAAGAACACTTTATCCCCTACCTCAAACTCAAGGTCCTTCCGCCTCACATCTGCATAACTCTTCTGCCTACTCTGAGCGGTATGCATGCGTGATCTAATCTTCTGAATCGCTTCGTTAGTAGACTGAACTAACTCAGGACCCATCAATCTCTGTTCACCTACCTCATCCCAGCAAACCGGGGATCTACAACATTTTCCGTACAGGGCCTCAAACGGTGCCATGCCAATAGTAGCCTGATAACTATTATTATAAGCAAATTCCATCAAATGTAAGTGGGAGTCCCAGCTACCTGGAAATTCCAAAGCACACGCTCGCAACATATCCTCTAAAACCTGGTTCAGACGCTCAGTCTGACCGTCAGTCTGTGGATGGAAAGCCGTACCAAAGTCCAACCTCGTGCCCATAGCAGTCTGCAAACCCTTCCAAAATTTGGAAGTGAAACGAGCATCTCTATCAGAAACAATCGACACTGGCACTCCGTGTAATCTCACTATCTCAGACATGTACAACTGTGCCCACTTACTAGCAGTATAGGTGGATTTACCCGGAACGAAGTGCGCTGATTTAGTAAGTCTGTCCACCACAACCCAAATCACTGTAAATCCCCTCAGAGTTCTCGGTAGCCCGGTAATGAAATCCATGGACACGTTCTCCCACTTCCATTTCGGTATGCTCAAGGGTTGTAATAAACCCGCTGGTTTCTGCCTTGGTGCCTTAACCTGCTGACACACCAAGCATTTACTAACAAATTCTGCTACTTCTCTCTTCATGTTACGCCACCAATAAACCCGCTTTAAGTCCTGATACATCTTCGTACTACCTGGGTGCATGGAAAATGGGGAACTGTGCGCCTCAGATAATAATTTTGTCTTAACCGCACTATCTGACGGAACACAGAGGCGTCTCTCAAACAACAGTCCACCATCAGAGGATAACGAGAACTCAGCCGTTTGCCCTGCCTCTGCTAGGCCACGTTTCTCAACCAGATAAGGATCGTTGCTCTGAGCATCGATGATCCTCTGCCTCAAAGTCGGCTGTACCGTCAACTGGGCTAACTGCATAGTAACTGCCCCCACTGACACTGCAATCCCAGCCCGCTCGAGATCCCGATGCAATGGGGCCTGCCGGGTAATAAGTGCTGCTGAATGGGACACCTTCCTACTAAGAGCATCAGCTACCACATTTGCCTTGCCTGGATGATACAGTATCTCACAATCGTAATCCTTCACTAACTCAAGCCACCTTCGCTGTCTCATATTCAATTCTTTCTGAGTAAAGAAGTATTTCAAGCTCTTATGATCTGTGAATATCTGTATCTTTTCACCATATAAATAATGCCTCCATATTTTCAAAGCAAAAACCACTGCTGCTAACTCTAGATCATGTGTAGGGTAGTTCTGCTCATGACTCTTCAACTGACGAGACGCATAAGCGACCACCTTACCCTGCTGCATCAAAACACAACCCAGACCCTTCTTGGAAGCATCACTATAAATCACGAAACTGCCAGAACCATCAGGTACAGTAAGAACCGGCGCGGTAACTAGCTTCTGTTTAAGGTTCTGGAAACTGTCCTCACATGCCTTGCTCCAGACAAAAGGAGCTCCCTTTCTGGTCAACTGAGTAAGAGGAGTAGCTATACGAGAAAAGTTCTCTACAAATCGTCGATAATAGCCTGCTAAACCCAGAAAGCTACGAACCTCACTGACTGTGGAAGGTCGGGTCCAACCGGTGACTGCCTCTATCTTAGCTGGATCTATAGAGACTCCAGCCTTAGAAACCACGTGGCCCAGAAAGGACACCTGCTTCAGCCAAAACTCGCATTTCGAGAACTTTGCATACAACTTATTATCCCGAAGTGTTTGCAAAACCATACGTAAATGCTCCTCGTGTTCGGCCTCCGTCTTGGAGTATATCAAGATATCGTCGATAAACACAATCACAAAAGTATCTAGGAACTCCCTAAACACTCTGTTCATCAAGTTCATAAACACTGCCGGAGCATTCGTCAAACCAAAAGACATCACAATAAACTCGTAGTGTCCATATCTGGAACGAAATGCTGTCTTCGGTACATCCTCATCCTTAATTCTCAGCTGATGGTATCCCGACCGAAGATCAATCTTAGAGAACACTGTGGCTCCCTGTAACTGGTCAAATAGATCGTCAATCCTGGGCAAGGGATATCTGTTCTTTACGGTTACTTTGTTCAACTCCCTATAGTCAATGCACAGACGCATCGATCCGTCCTTCTTCTTAACGAATAAGACTGGCGCACCCCAAGGCGACACGCTCGGTCAAATGAATCCCTTATCAAGCAATTCCTGTAACTGTACCTTCAGTTCTTTCAGTTCTGCGGGGGCCATTCTGTAAGGGGCTCTGGATATAGGGACCGTGCCCGGCTCCAACTCTATGGCAAACTCAACCTCCCTGTGCGGAGGTAACCCTGGAAGTTCCTCAGGAAAAACGTCCGGATAGTCCCTCACCACCGGTTCTGACGACAGGGATACATCCGCCTCTCTAGTATCCACCACACTCGCTAAGATACCCCAAGTACCCTGACTGAGCAGTTTACTGGCCCTGATGGCTGAGATTACCTGAGGCAACGACTTTGACCCTCCTCCCTTAAATTTAAAACTGGCCATCGAGGGAGGGTTAAACGTTACCTCCTTACGTGAACAATCTATACTGGCGTGGTTAGCGGCCAACCAATCCATACCCAGGATTACATCAAAGTCCAGCATATCCAGAACTATCAGCGTTACCTCAATCACATGGCCTGCTATCTCAATCTGGCATGCTTTCACCTTTTCCTTCGACAACATACATTCCCCGGAAGGAGTAGATACTGACAGAATCTGGTGTAAGGGTTCTACCTCTAAGCGGGCATGCGACACAAATGCGGAAGAGATAAAAGAATGTGACGAACCCGAATCAAACAAGACTAAGGCGTAATGCCCCAACACTGGGAGCGTACCTGTCACTACTGTGCCTGCCTTCTCAGCCTCAGTCCTGTTGGTAGCAAAGACTCTACCCTGATGTGGAGCACCTCCTCCCTGATTCTGCGCGATCCCCGTGAGTCTCAACGGGCATCTATCAGCTGTATGACCCTCTTGCCTGCACTTAAAGCAGGTCCTGGTCCCGAATAAGCAACGGCCCAGATGGTGCTTCCCACAAGTGGTACACAACGGCTTTCCTCTGGCAGCCTCCCCTGCCTCAAAAGGTTTCTGCTGGAAGCTGCGAAACTCACCACCTGGTCTGAAATTCCGCTGTGGCACTGGAACAGGCTGCTGCTCAGCCTTCCTCTTCTGTCCCGACGTCGAACCTCTACCAGCGGTCTTAGACGAGTTAGCCCTCTCCTGTAAACTGAGATCCACTGCCAGGCGCAGTGCATCGGCATGAGTAGCGGGTCTGAAAGCTCGGACCAAACCCTGAATGTCCAGTCGGAGGCCTCTAACAAACTTATCAGCTCTGGCCGCCTCGGTCGCTATCATCTCGGGAGCGAAGCGGGATAACATGTCAAACTCCGCATCATACTGCTCCACTGTCATGTCACCCTGCTCTAAGTTCAGAAACTCCTGCCGCTTGGCATCTCTCAAACTGGCGGAGAAGAATTTCGCATAGAAACTCTCCTTGAACTGCTGCCACGTGATTTGACTCACATCACCACCTAGCATTCTCTCTGTAGTCTCCCACCATGCAGTACCTCTGTCAGTCAACATAAAAACAGCACACTGAACCTTCTGATCCTCAGGGCATTTCATGTAACGGAATATGGTTTCCAAGGACGATAACCACATCTGAGCCCTGGTGGGGTCCTCCAAAGACCCATCGAACGTCGTGGGATTATACTTCCTGAAATCCCTCAGATGTTTAGCCTCTGCCGACAACTGATCCGGCACAAACTGAGGCGCAACTGGTACCGGAGCCGGAGCTGGAGCAGGAACTGGTGCTGGAGCTGGCGCTGGAGCTGGCGCCGGAGTTGGCGAGGCAGGCTTCTGCTGCTCCCGCATCTGCATAATCATATCTCTAAACCTCTGCTCCATGGCGGCTAGGTCCGCATGAGTAACTGGCGCAGCCGGGTCAGGGGCTTGGGCTACAGGCTGCACCTCAGGCCGGACGCGTCCTGCTCCCCTTCCTCGGCCTCCTCAGCCACCCCTACGTGCACCTCTCCTTGGTGGCATTTTCCTAACAACCACCAAACGATTCCTTTAGTCATAAATGGTAATTGAATTTGCAGTTTAACTTAGGTAAGGTGATGCATGTAGAGTTATACATATACTTTCATGAGAGCGTACCTGACGAGCGGCAAGGATCGTTTCAGCCATAAGGACACAAAACACAGACTCACATTATAAGTCAGTCTACAGAACCTAAAACTTAGGCTCTGATACCAACTGTAACGACCCAACTTTCCGGACTAAGCTGAGGTCACTACCAAATACCAAAACTCGACCATTCAACATAAAATTTAAAACAGACCAGATACGATTCATTAAAACATTATAAACCTTACAAAAGACAGTTTCGGGCCCTATTTTAAATAATTAAAAAAAATCACAAAATAAAATGTCAAGTCACCAGTCCAAAATCACAGTCAAAATATTCTGACAAAATACATAGCGGAAGCGAAAAGAAAACCAGACGCATCCATATGGCCTTCACGCATCCTTCCTGCCTCTCGTCGGTCTGCCCCTCGCTGTACCCCTACCTGAAAAGTTAAAGAAGAGAAAGGGTGAGTATAAACATACCCAGTAAGGGACCCACTACTGAGCCCGTTAGGGGACAACAGTTAACTTCCTATTCGGGGGTACTCTACATATCAGTCTAGTGCTCCCGAAGGATGCACATATCAGTTTAGTGCTCCCGAAGGATGCACATATCAGTCTAGTGCCCCCGAAGGATACACATATCAGTCTAGTGCCCCCGAAGGATGCACATATCAGTCTAGTGCGCCCGAAGGACGCACATATCAGTCTAGTGCTCCCGAAGGACGCACATATCAGTCTAGTGCTCCCGAAGGATGCACATATCATTCTTGTGCTCCCGAAGGATGCACATATCAGTCTAGTGCTCCCGAAGGATGCACATATCCGTAAGGCACACTACCCCATAGATGAAGCTAACCGTTACCCCTCAATCCAAACTAAACTGTCTACATCAATCACATCCCAACGGCATTCATATCACAGTCCCGCCATAGGCTTTATCAGTCAGATAGTATAAGTTTAAACATCTACACCCTCAGTTGCTATATGCATTACCGATTCGCACACCAATAGGGAAAACACTAAGTCCAATCGACTAACCAACCAAAACCGGACTCACGGTCCATCCCCGTCCAAATTCCATGAACCACATCCAGACCAGTGTTTTACTACATACTGAACCGTAAGTTTAGGGTCCATCAACATAAATTCTCAATCCACAAATAGCAATCACAGTATATTTTCATCAGACAAAATATAGTATCAGTACTTAACAGTCAAAACGCATACAGATATTCAGTACAGTCACAAACGTGTAATCTCCTGTGGATTACTACGGTTTCAGCCTGGACTCGGGGTCCAGTAGTAGGAAAACCCTTACCTGAAACTCGGTTATGCCCCTCGATCGAAATCCACGCTCGACAGATCTACCTAACGAAACACGAAAGTTTTAGTTGATGACTTTAGTAGCAGTTGTTTTAAAAAGGTTATCCGTTGACTTACCCAAGGAAAGGAAGCTATCTCCAACCAGGTCTGCCGCGGAACCCGAGAACTTAAGCGTCAACTCTGTACTACCTTCAAGGGAGAAAAGTAGGGCCATATCTTAATCCAACATTCAAACTCGAATCGGACGAGGTAACATTAGGGAATTCATCAGAACAATCCTTACCGAAGACTCACCGTGACCCGGAGCGGAGGAAGGAAGGCTTAGGTGGCTTGGTGAAACAAGGAGCTCGGCTCGGCTTGAAGGCGCTCGGCTCGGCTCGGCTCGGCTCCACCTCGGCTCGGCTCGGCTTGGTCTCGGCTCGGCTCGGCTTGTGGCTCGGCTCGGCTCGGCCTCGGCTCGGCTCAACTCGGCTCGCGGCTCAGCTCACTCGGCTCGCGGCTCGGCTCGCGGCTTGGCTTACTCGGCTCGCGGCTCGGCTCGCGGCTCGGCTCGCGGCTCGCTCGGCTTAGGGCTCGGCTCGGACAAGAATGGCGGCTCGGGTACGGCTCGCTCTGCTCGGCTTACTTAACTCGGCTCACCTGGATTTGTGTGGCTCGAACTGGAAACGGGTTCGGGTCGGGTCAGCTTGGAACCGGGTCGGGTTGGATGAAAACGGCAGCCACGGTGATCGATTTTCCCCCGGCGAGCGATGGCGGCGGCGATTCGCGGACGATGCACGAGGAACGCAGCTGGCTGTTTCGTGGAGCGGCGACGAGCGGCGGCAGATCTGCTGTTGTGTGAGGCCGAGAAGGAATCAGAAATGGATGGCTACGGCGGACGGCTCCGACGACGTGGACAGAGACGGAAACGTGCTCGACGGAAGGAAAAGAAGAGAAACCGGGCGGCGCAAGACGGAAAGGAGAGAGAGAGAGGGAGATGACGGCGGCGGCTTTGTGAACGCTGAAGACGAAGAAGAGAACGAAGGAGAAGCCGAGGGGGAGAAGAAGAAGCGGCGCGCGTCTCCTTTAGGGTTTTTTTTTAAAAAAAAATTTATTATATATATATATATTCTTTTAATAATTATATTATAAAATAATAATAATAATAATATAAAGTAATAATAATAAATATATATAAAAATATTAATATTAAATAATAAAATAAATTAACATTAGCTAATGATAATGTTATTGTTTTAAATATAATATTAATATTAATATTATAATAAATATAATATTAATATTATAATAAATAAGATAAATAATAATAATAATAATAATATAATTAATATTATATTATTATTATATCAATTTACACCAACATTTTAGATTTCCGAAAAAAAATTTACATAAAACGAGAAAATTTTACCTCGAATTTTCGGGGCGTTACAATTTTTCTTGCTACGAGAGCAGTGAAGAAGTCGTGGGTGACATTAAGAATGCGAAAACAAATTAATTTGGCGGTTAATGATTTCAATTGTGTCAACATGGAAACTTATGGCATCATGACAGCGATCGACGACTGTTAAGATAGCTTCAAACAGCCATCGAAAGATTTGTCATTGCTTCCAAAGAATGGAAGGACTTTAAATGATGTATGTTGCATTATTTTAGTTATATCTAATTTTCTCCCGTAGTCCCCATTTAATGAGAAGTATTATGGTATGAAACCCTAGGCATTGGATCTAAGAATCATGTTAATAACAACAAGACTCAAAAAGCACAACACCAACAGCTCCAAAACCAATTTGATTTGAACCCCTAAGATATAGGTTTGATTCAGATTACTTAGATGATCTAAAACTAAGGATTGGACAAAGCTAGAAACTTCCATAAACCCTCAAGCAGTCCATAAGCAAGGACATATCAATTCTCACTTGATTGCTGCAAATATTTATGCACTCTATCGCAAGAACAGACAAGAACAAAATTTTACATTTTAGTATTTTCAAATTTCATTCATCCAAACTCTTATTTTAATTGTGGAAATTACAACCATAATTTTATACTAATTAAAATATTAAATCAAAACTCTCAACATTTAATTTGATGACTTTTGGGTTGTCCAAATAAATTTTCAACTTCTTCATTTGATTCAGTTCTGATTTCTAATTGGTTCGTATAATATTACGTACTTTGCTGTATATGTATATTGTCAACCATCGACAAAAATTACATTTTTTTAAGATTGCAATACTTCTTCATTTGATTTTGTATTTCTATTGGCCATGTAAATTTTGAACCGAGAAATAGAAATTTAAAAATTTTCACTTAGAAATTATCTTTGAAAACTTATTTTTTGGATTCGGTGATTGGACAATAATTTTTTTTTCTTATGTTTCGTTATTTTTATAAACACGTCATCTACATTTCAATTCCTTAAATAAAGTATTAAAAACTTCTTGAATAGTTAAACTCAATTTGAACATTTTATATCTAGAGAAGACGATACTTAGTTGCTTCTTAACCTTTCTACCGCTTTATAGTTAATTTGAAGGGTATACTTACACTTCATACCAAGTTTTTGGCATCATACATTGTCAGAAAATTCAATTTTTAACATCTTAGTTGTATCTTTCCAAATAAATAAATAAAGCATATCTTAGTTGTAATTATGTCAAAAAAAAATTGACAATTATGATTATTCAAGAATTGATTTTGGTTATTTTTTGAAGATAAAAATAACAAATAATAATAATACAAAAACCAACAAAAGACTAAAATAGGCTTTAACTATGTAATTACAACTTCCCTTTCTACTCCCTAAGAAAAAAACCATTTCTCTAAATTTCATCTATATAAGTGTGTATATCGATCAAAATGACCCATAGGACACTAATATTGAGAAAGAACAAAGAAATTAAAATGACCAATAACTCTTGTATCATCATTGTCTCTCTCATTGGAGTTCTTTTGTTCACTATCATTTCAAATGTGGCATCATTTAACGACGTCGTTTCCACCATCTGTCCAAAAACTTCAAACCCGCCATTTTGTTCAAGTGTGTTGAAATCTGCAGGCACTGCAGATCTAAAAGGCTTGGCTGTATACACCTTAAACCTTGCCCATACAAATGCTCGCAAATCTTTGACCTTAGCCAAGTCACTTGCAACAACCACCACCAATCCTCAACTTAAGCAACGATATTCGTCTTGTGCTGAGAGCTATGATGAAGCTGTTGGTGACATTGAAAATGCCCAAAAGGACTTGGCACTTGGTGACTTTAATGCTGTCAATATTGTAACTTCTGGTGCCATGACAGAGATTGACGACTGTCAGGATAAGTTCGCGCAGCCGCCGAAGGATACGTCGTTGCTTTTGAAGAATGGCAAGACTCTAAACGATATATGCAGCATTATTTTGGTTATATCCAATCTTCTTTGAGGGCTATATGTACTTTTGAGATTTAATGAAGTTTGTTTTTTAAAATAATAACATTTACAATGTAATGGTATTTAAATTGACTAGTTTAGTTAATTTTTAGGTGATAAAAAAATCAATTAATAGATAAATTTAACTGATCAAAATAACTAAATAAAAAATCTTACTTAAAAGACAATGTCCCTAATAAACACAGATAGACTTATATCACTAGATAATTCTAACAAATGAAAAATTACTGAAATTTTCATTCAGATAATTCACATAATATAACATCTTAAATTTACGTGATGTTTCCAGAATACCTTAAGCCATTTAGTTCACTAATTCAAACTTTTATAGTATATAGTTGCTTTAATTCAAGTGTTATGTTTGAAAATAAATTTAGTTTTAAAAAATAACTAAAAACTATCATTTGAATATTTGACAAGAGGAAAAATGCGTATAATAAAATGGAAGGAATGAAGCATTTTAAATATGTTTAATGTATATATTATCGTTTGACTATGATCGTTGAATGTATATATAATTAAAGTAATAACTAAATTAAAAAAAATAAAAATAACCAAATAGAAAACATCAAATCAAACTTAAATAATTTATTTAATTCGTTTGATATGATATAGTCAATTAGAATTCAAAGAACAAATTAGAAAGGAAAATCATTAATTATACATTAACTTATTGTTCTATTAAAATGACCAATTCCAATTTCAATCTTAGACTCTTTGGCTAGTTTTAGAGTTTTTATTTTCTTTTCTACAAAGTTATTCCTGACATATGGTGTTGACACGACGACACAACATCAAACGTTGTAGCATCAAGCATATGCCCGAAAACTAGAAATCGATCATTTTGCACTAATGTATTGATATCTCAAGGCAACGCAGACCCAAAAGTGTTAGCCACTTTCATCCTCAAACTTACATGTACAAATGCAAAAAAATCTCTAAATTTGGCCAAATCTCTTGTAGCAACGATGACCAATTCTCAACTTGAAAACTAATATTTGTCTTGCTACGAGAGCAAGGAGAAGGCCGTGGGCGATATTGAGAATGCTAAAAGTAATTTGGCCATTAGAGATTCCAATGGTGTCGATTTGACAACTTATGGCATCATGACAGTGGTCGACGACGGTTAAGATAGCTTTAAATAGCCATCAAAAGATTCATCATTATTGCTTCCAAAAGAATGGGAGGACATTAAATGTTGTATGTAGTATTATTTTAGTTATATCTAATCTTCTCCCGTAGTCCCCATTTAATGAGAGGTATTATGATATGAAACCCTGGACATTGGATCTAAGAATCATGTTAAAGAACAAGACTCAAAGAAAACAACTCCAACAGCACCAAAACCAATTTGATTTCAACCCCTAAGATATAGGTTAGATTCAAATTACTTAGATGATCTAACAAACCAAAGGATTGGACAAAGTTAGAAATTTCCATCAACCTTTAATCTTCAAAGCACTCCACAAGCAAGCCAGATCAATTCTCACTTGGATGCTCCAAATATTCATGCATTCTATCACAAGAACACACACGAATTGATTATGTCAAAAACAAATTGACAGTTGTGATTATTCATGAATTGATTTTGGTTATTCTTTTCTAAGATAAAAACAACAAATAAAATAAAAAACAAACAAACCAAAACAAAAGACTAAAATAGGCTTTAATTATGTAATTGCAACTACCTTTTCTCCTCCGTAAGAAAAAAACCATTTCTCTAAACTTCATCTATATATATGTATTGATCAAATGACCCATAGGACACAGTATTGGGTAAGAACAAAAAAATTAAAATGGCCAATAACTCTTGTCTCGTTATTGTCTCTCTCATTGGAGTTCTTTTGTTCACTAACAACGTGGCATCATCTACTGATGTCGTTTCCACCATCTGTCCAAAAACCTCAAATCCACCATTTTGTTCAAGTGTGTTGAAATCTGCAGGCACTACAGATTTAAAAGGCTTGGCTGTATACACCTTAAACTTCGCCCATACAAATGCTCGCAAATCTTTGACCCTAGCCAGCTCACTAGAAAAAACCACCCTCAATCCTCAACTTAAACAAAGATATTCGTTATGTGCTGAGAGCTATGATGAAGCTATTGGTGATATTGAAAATGCCCAAAAAGACTTGGTACTTGGTGACTTTAACGGTGTCAATATTGTAACTTCTAGTGCTATGACTGAGATTGACGACTGTCAAGATAAGTTGGCGCAGCCACCAAAGGATACGTCGTTGCTTTTGAAGAATGGAAAGACTCTAAATGATATATGCAGCATTATTTTGGTCATATCCAATCTTCTTTGAGGGCTATGTACTTTTGAGATTTATCTACTCCCTACATTTAATTCTTTTAAAATTTAATCTATAATTTCATAAGATTTTCCTCATCAATCTTTTCTAATAACTTATACCATTTTCCTTAAATAACATCCTACGACGGAATCTAGGAAATTTGGGAGTCCAAGATTTGATCCCAATAAAAAAATAATTTTAATCAACGTTTAAAAAAAAACACATCTCTTTATTAGAAGGCTATTCCGATGACGGATTTTGAGAAATTAGTACAATTTCTCACTTTCTTGAGATGTGAAGAAAAGGAAATGTTTTCTCAATATAGTCTAATATAATTGATGAATTTTCTTCCACCTATTTTAGGGGATCGTTGCTTCAAATATGGGACTAATGAGAATAAAATAAGACATCATTTTAAAAAAGGATGTAAAAATTTTTCAAACAACATTTTCAATTTAGGTTTTGAAGGAAAAAGAAAAAATATTAGCCACCGTTTTTGCGGGTGTTAAGGGGTGCTAACACCTTTCCCTTACACATTTAACTCCCAAACTCAACTCTAGTTTTCACAGATAATTCTTTTAATGATTTTATTTAAAAAGTGTTTACTATATTTCGGTGCCCAATCACATCGACATAAAATCCCAATCTACAACGTAGCCCATTAACATAACCACCCTATATCGAACATCCAGCATCGGGGTCTATCCGCAAGCAACTCCTTACACCCGATAGCACACAAGCTACAACTAGCGGTCGCGTTACCTTTACATCAGACAAGAGTATAGCAACAATACGTAAAAGTCAATCACACATACATTGATTCGGTACAGTTACTAACGTCTAATCCCCTGTGGATTATTACGTTTCCAGCCTCGATTCGAGGTCCAGTAGTAGGAAAACCCTTACCTGATACTCGGTTATGCCCCTCGATCGAATCCACGCTCAACGAATCCACCTAAACGAAAACACGAAGGTTTTAATCGATGATACTAGTAGAAGTCATTTTACTTGGCCCTAAGCAACAACTGTTGACTTACCCAAGGAAAAGAAAGCTATCTCCAAACAAGCCTGCCGCGGAAATCCGAGAACTTAAACGTGAACTCCTTAATACCTTCAAGAGATGGAAGATAGGACCAAAGCTTATTCCAATATCCAACTCGAATCGGATATAGCAACATTATGGAAAATCATCAAAACAATCCTTACCGAAAACTCACCGTGACCCGGAGTGGAGGAAGGAAGGCTTAGGTGGCTCGGTGAACAGGGAGCTCGGCTTGGCTTGGAGGCGTTCGGGTCGGCTCGGCTCGGCTCACCCTCGGCTCGGCTCGGCTTGGCCTCGGCTCGGCTCGGCTTGGACTCGGCTCGGCCCAACTCGTCTCGCGGCTCGGCCCAACTCGGCTCGGCTCGGCTTGGCCTCGGCTCGGCTCAACTCGGCTCGCGGCTCGGCTCAACTCGGCTCGGGGCTCAGCTCAACTCGGCTTGTGGCTCGGCTCAACTCGGCTCGCGGCTCGGCTCAACTTGGCTCGCGGCTCGGCTCAACTCGGCTCGCGGCTCGGCTTGCGGCTCGGCTTGCGGCTCGGCTCAACTCGGCTCGCGGCTCGGCTCAACTCGGCTCGCGGCTCGGCTCGTGGCTCAGCTTGCGGCTCGCAGCTTGAAACACGGGTCGAACTGGAAACGGGTTCTCGGGTCGGCTTCACTTCACGGCTCGGTGTATTCCTTCCTCCTTCCGGCAACGATGGCGCTCCCCTCGGTGTTCTGTCTGCATCGGGAACACGAGATGAGGACGGAGAGGCTGCCGGCGGTGGCAGAAACGAAGAGAGAGAGAGACGTCGGCTGTAGATGGACGGCAGACGGTGCAACGCGCGGATGGTGGCTGCGGCAAACGACCGGTGAAGCTAAGAACGCCGACGGAGATGGAGACGAGGACAGAGGACGGAGACGGAGAGGATGGGGACGCGCGAACGGAAAAGAAAAAGAAAAGAAAACAGCGGCGGCGTGAAGCCTGGGAACGGAGAAGAAGAAGAAGAAGAAAAAGAAGAAGAAGAAGTCGAGGGGGGGGGGCCTTCGCGCCTTAGGGTTTCCCTTTTAAAAAAAAATTATTATTTTATTATATATATATATATATATTAAAACAAAATAAATATAATTAATATTAAAATATTAATATTAAATAATTATAAAATAAATAATAATATAAATTAAATAAAAAAATAATAATTTATAATAAAAGATTAATACTAATTAATATTAAATAATAATATTAATATTTATATTAAGTAAATAGTAAAAGGAAAAATATTAACATTAAAATTGAAATGACAATAATACCCAATACTAATAATATAATTAATATTATATTATTAAAATTCACTTAAAATGCTAAAATTTTTACCTCGAGCTTCGGGGCGTTACATTCTTCCCTCCTTAGGGAAGTTTCGTCCTCGAAAGTTTTACCCCTCGAACAGCTCGGGATAACGAGACCTCATGTCATCTTCTCGCTCCCATGTAGCCTCTTCCACCCGGTGATTCCGCCATAAGACTTTAACCAAAGGAATTTCTTTATTCCTCAACGTTTTCACCTCTCTAGCCAGCACCTCAACGGGTTGTTCAGTATAGCTCAAGTTTTCATCAATCTCTAGTGGCTCGTAATCCACTACATGGGATGGATCTGGCACGTACTTCCTCAACATAGAGACATGAAACACATCGTGAACATTCGAGAGTGATGGTGGCAACGCCAAGCGATAAGCCACAGGGCCAATCCGCTCCAGAATCTCGAACGGCCCAACAAAACGGGGACTCAACTTTCCCCTCCTTTCAAATCGTAAGACACCTCTCATAGGTGCTACCTTTAAGAACACCTTGTCCCTTACCTCAAATTCGAGATCCTTCCGCCTCACATCTGCATTACTCTTCTGCCTACTATGAGCAGTATGCATACGTGATCTAATCTTCTGTATCGCTTCGTTAGTAGACTGCACTAACTCAGGACCCATCAATCTCTGCTCACCCACCTCACCCCAGCAAACCGGGGATCTACAACATTTGCCGTACAAGGCCTCAAATGGTGCCATACCAATAGTAGCCTGATAACTGTTATTATAAGCAAATTCCATCAAATGGAAGTGGGAGTCCCAGCTACCTGGAAATTCCAATGCACACGCCCGCAACATATCCTCTAGAACTTGGTTCAGACGCTCAGTCTGACCGTCAGTCTGTGGATGGAAAGCTGTACTAAAGTCTAACCTCGTGCCCATAGCAGTCTGCAAACCCTTCCAGAATTTGGAAGTGAAACGGGCATCTCTATCAGAAACAATCGACACTGGCACTCCATGTAATCTCACTATCTCCGACATGTACAGCTGTGCCCACTTACTAGCAGTATAGGTGGATTTACCCGGAACGAAGTGCGCTGATTTGGTAAGCCTGTCCACCACAACCCAAATCACTGTAAAACCCCTCAGAGTTCTCGGCAGTCCTGTAATGAAATCCATGGATACGTTTTCCCACTTCCATTCCGGTATGCTCAAGGGTTGTAATAAACCCGCTGGTTTCTGCCTTGGTGCCTTAACTTGCTGAAACACCAAGCATCTACTAACAAATTCTGCTGCCTCCCTCTTCATGTTACGCCACCAATAAACCCGCTTCAGGTCCTGATACATCTTCGTACTACCAGGGTGCATGGAGAATGGGGAACTGTTGGCCTCAGATAATAATTCTGTCTTAACCGCACTATCTGACGGCACACAGAGGCGTTTCTCAAACAAAAGTCCACCATCAGAGGATATGGAGAACTCAACCGCTTGCCCTACCTCTGCTAGGCCACGTTTCTCGACCAAATAAGGATCGTTACTCTGAGCATCAATGATCCTTTGCCTCAAAGTCGGCTGTACCGTCAACTGGGCTAACTGCATAGTAACTGCCCCCACCGACACTGCAATCTCAGCCCGCTCGAGATCCCGATGCAATGGGGCCTGTCGGGTAATAAGTGCTGCTGAATGTGATACCTTTCTACTAAGAGCATCAGCTACCACATTTTCCTTGCCTGGATGATACAGTATCTCACAATCGTAATCCTTCACTAACTCAAGCCACCTTCGCTGTCTCATATTCAATTCTTTCTGAGTAAAGAAGTATTTCAAGCTCTTATGATCCGTGAATATCTGTATCTTTTCACCATAAAAGTAATGCCTCCATATTTTCAAAGCAAAAACCACCGCTGTCAACTCTAAATCATGTGTAGGGTAGTTCTGCTCATGACTCTTCAACTGACGAGACGCATAAGCGACCACCTTACCCTGTTGCATCAAAACACAACCCAAACCCTTCTTGGAAGCATCACTATAAATCACGAAACTGCCCGAACCATCAGGTACAGTAAGAACCGGTGCGGTAACTAGCTTCTGTTTAAGGTTCTGGAAACTGTCCTCACATGCCTTGCTCCAAACAAAAGGAGCTCCCTTCCTGGTCAACTGAGTAAGAGGAGTAGCTATACGAGAAAAGTTCTCCACAAACCGTCGATAATAATCTGCTAAACCCAGAAAGCTACGAACCTCACTGACTGTGGAAGGTCGGGTCCAACCGGTGACTGCCTCTATCTTAGCTGGATCCACAGAGACTCCAGCCTTAGAAACCACGTGGCCCAGAAAGGACAACTGCTTCAGCCAAAACTCGCATTTCGAGAACTTTGCATACAACTTATTATCCCGAAGTGTTTGCAAAACTATACGTAAATGCTCCTCATGTTCGGCCTCCGTCTTGGACTATATCAAGATATCGTCGATAAACATGATCACGAAAGTATCTAAGAACTCCCTAAACACTCTGTTCATCAAGTCCATAAACACTGCCGGAGCATTCGTCAAACCAAAAGACATCACAATAAACTCGTAGTGTCCATACCTGGAACGAAATGCTGTCTTTGGTACATCACCATCCTTAATCCTCAGCTGATGGTATCCCGACCGAAGATCAATCTTAGAGAACACTGTGGCTCCCTGCAACTGGTCAAATAGATCGTCGATCTTGGGCAAGGGATATCTGTTCTTAACGGTTACCTTATTCAACTCCCTATAGTCAATGCATAGACGCATCGATCCATCCTTCTTCTTAACAAATAAAACTGGCACACCCCAAGGGGACACGCTCGGTCGAATGAATCCCTTATCAAGCAATTCTTGTAACTGCACCTTTAATTCTTTCAGCTCTGCGGGGGCCATCCTGTAAGGGGCTCTAGATATAGGAACCGTGCCCGGCTCTAACTCTATGGCAAACTCAACCTCTCTGTGCGGAGGTAACCCCGGAAGTTCTTCAGGAAAGACATCCGGATAGTCTCTCACCACTGGTTCTGATGACAGGGATACATCGACCTCTCTAGTATCCACCATGCTCGCTAAGATACCCCAAGTACCCTGACTGAGCAGTTTACTGGCCCTGATGGCTGAGATTACCTGAGGCAACGACCTTGAACCTCCTCCCTTAAATTTAAAACTGGCCATCGAGGGAGGGTTAAACGTTACCTCCTTACGGGAACAATCTATGCTGGCGTCGTTAGCGGCCAACCAATCCATACCCAGGATTACATCAAAGTCGAGCATATCCAAAACTAACAGCGTTACTTCAATCACATGGCCTGCTATCTCAATCTGGCATGCTTTCACCTTTTCCTTCGACAACATACACTCCCCGGAAGGAGTAGATACTGATAGAACCTGGTGTAAGGGCTCTACCTCTAAGCGGGCATGCAACACAAATGCGGAAGAGATAAAAGAATGTGACGATCCCGAATCAAGCAAAACTAAGGCGTAATGCCCCAATACTGGAAGCGTACCTGTCACCACCATGCCTGCCCTCTCAGCCTCAGTCTTGTTGGTAGCAAAGACCCTACCCTGATGTGGAGCACCTGCTCCCTGATTCTGCGCGTTCCCCGTAAGTCTCAACGGGCATCTATCCGCTATATGACCCTCTTGCCTACACTTAAAGCAAGTCCTGGTCCCGAATAAGCAACGGCCCAGATGGTGCTTTCCACAAGTGGTACACAACGGCTTCCCTCTGGCAGCTTCCCCTACCTCAAAAGGTTTCTGCTGGAAGCGGCGAAACTCGCCACCTGATCTGAAGTTCCACTGTGGCACTGGAACAGGCTGCTGCTCAGCCTTCCTCTTCTGTCCCGATGTTGAACCTCTACCAGCAGTCTTAGACGAGTTAGCCCTCTCCTGTAAACTGAGATCCACTGCCAGGCGCAGTGCATCGGCATGAGTAGCGGGTCGGAAAGCTCGGACCAAACCCTGAATGTCCAGTCGGAGGCCTCTAACAAACTTATCAGCTCTGGCCGCCTCGGTCGCTATCATCTCGGGAGCGAAGCGGGATAACATGTCAAACTCCGCATCATACTGCTCCACTGTCATGTCACCCTGCTCTAAGTTCAGGAACTCCTGCCGCTTGGCATCTCTCAAACTAGCAGAGAAGAATTTCGCATAGAAACTCTCCTTAAACTGTTGCCACGTGATCTGACTCACATCACCACCTAGCATTCTCTCTGTAGTCTCCCACCATGCAGTACCTCTGTCAGTCAACATAAAAACAGCACACTGAACTTTCTGATCCTCAGGGCATTTCATGTATCGGAATATGGTCTCCAAAGACGATAACCACAGTTGAGCCCTGGTGGGGTCCTCCAAAGACCCATCGAATGTCGTGGGATTATACTTCCTGAAATCCCTCAGGTGCTTAGCCTCTGCTGACAACTGATCCGGCACAACCTGGGGCACAACTGGTACTGGAGCCGGAGCTGGAGCAGGGGCTGGTGCTGGAGCTGGCGCTGGAGCTGGCGGGACAGGCTGCTGCTGCTCCCGTATCTGCATAATCAAATCTCTAAACCTCTGCTCCATTGCAGCTAGATCCGCATGAGTAACTAGTGCAGCCAGGTCAGTGGCTTTGGCTACAGGCTGCACCTCAGGCTGAACGCGTCCTGCTCCTCTTCCTCGGCCTCCTCGGCCACCCCTACGTGCACCTCTCCTTGGCGGCATTTCCCTAACAACCACCAATGATCCCTTTTGTCATAAATGGTAATTAACTTTGCAGTTTAACTTAGGTAAGGTAATGCATATAGAGTTATACATATACTTTCATGAGAGCGTACCTGACGAGTGGCAAGGATCGTTTTAGCCATAAGGACACAAAACACAAACTCACATTATAAGTCAGTCTACAGAACCTAAAACTTAGGCTCTGATACCAACTGTAGCGACCCAACTTTTCGGACTAAGCTGAGGTCACTACTCAATACCAAAACTCGACCACACAACATAAAATTCATAACGGACCGGTTAAGATTTCTTAAAACGTTAGAAATATTACAAAAAAAACAGTATCGGGCCCTATTTTAAATCACAGTCACAAAAGTTTCAAATAAAAACTCAGGTCATCAACTCAAAATCACAAAACCACATATTCTAACAAAAAAACATCAGCGGAAGCAATAAGAAAACTAGACGCGTCCATATGGCCTTCACGCATCCTTCCTGCCTCTCGTCGGTCTGCCCCTCGCTGTGCCCTTACCTGAAAAGTTAAAGAAGAGAAAAGGGTGAGTATAAACATACCCAGTAAGGGACCCACTACTGGGCTCGTTAGGGGACAACAGTTAACTTCCTATTCGGGGGTACCCTACATAACAGTCTAGTGGTTCCGTAGAACGCACATATCAGTCTAGTGCTCCCGAAGGATGCACATATCAGTCTAGTGCTCCCGAAGGATGCACACATAAGTCTAGTGCTCTCGAAGGATGCACCTATCAGTCTAGTGCTCCCGAAGGATGCACATATCAGTCTAGTGCTAACGAAGGATGCACACATCAGTCTAGTGCTCCCAAAGGATGCACATATCAGTCTAGTGCTCCCGAAGGATGCACATATCAGTCTAGTGCTCCCGAAGGATGCACATATCCGTAAGGCACACTACCTCATAGATGACGCTAACCGTTACCCCTCAGTCCATACTAAACCGCCTACAACAGTCATACCCAACGACAATCATATTACAGTTCCGCCATAGGCTTTGTCAGTCAGATAGTATAGGTTTAAACAACTACACCCTCAGTTGCTATACACGTTTCCAATTCGCACACCATTATGGTAACCCCTAGACCCAATCAACTAATCAATCAAAATCGGACTCACCGTCCTTCCCCGACCAACTCCATGATCAATGCCCAGACCAGTGACTACCACGTACCTAACCGTAAACTTCAGGGTCCATCGACATAAAATCCCAATCTACAACGTAGCCCATTAACATAACCACCCTATACCGAACATCCAGCATCGGGGTCTATCCGCAAGCAACTCCTTACACCCGATAGCACACAAGCTACAACTAGCGGTCGCGTTACCTTTACATCAGACAAGAGTATAGCAACAATACGTAAAAGTCAATCACACATACATTGATTCGGTACAGTTACTAACGTCTAATCCCCTGTGGATTATTACGTTTCCAGCCTCGATTCGAGGTCCAGTAGTAGGAAAACCCTTACCTGATACTCGGTTATGCCCCTCGATCGAATCCACGCTCAACGAATCCACCTAAACGAAAACACGAAGGTTTTAATCGATGATACTAGTAGAAGTCATTTTACTTGGCCCTAAGCAACAACTGTTGACTTACCCAAGGAAAAGAAAGCTATCTCCAAACAAGCCTGCCGCGGAAATCCGAGAACTTAAACGTGAACTCCTTAATACCTTCAAGAGATGGAAGATAGGACCAAAGCTTATTCCAATATCCAACTCGAATCGGATATAGCAACATTATGGAAAATCATCAAAACAATCCTTACCGAAAACTCACCGTGACCCGGAGTGGAGGAAGGAAGGCTTAGGTGGCTCGGTGAACAGGGAGCTCGGCTTGGCTTGGAGGCGTTCGGCTCGGCTCACCCTCGGCTCGGCTCGGCTTGGCCTCGGCTCGGCCCAACTCGGCTCAACTCGGCTCGCGGCTCGGCTCAACTCGGCTCGCGGCTCGGCTCAACTCGGCTCGCGGCTCGGCTCGCGGCTCGGCTCAACTCGGCTCGCGGCTCGGCTCAACTCGGCTCGCGGCTTGGCTCGCGGCTCGGCTTGCGGCTTGCAGCTTGAAACACGGGTCGAACTGGAAACGGGTTCTCGGGTCGGCTTCACTTCACGACTCGGTGTATTCCTTCCTCCTTCCGGCAACGACGGCGCTCCCCTCGGTGTTCTGTCTGCGTCAAGAACACGAGATGAGGACGGAGAGGTTGCCGGCGGTGGCAGAAACGAAGAGAGAGAGAGACGTCGGCTGCAGATGGACGGCAGACGGCGCAACGCACGGATGGTGGCTGCGGCGAACGACCGGTGAAGCTAAGAACGCCGACGGAGATGGAGACGAGGACAGAGGACGGAGACGGAGAGGATGAGGACGCGCGAACGGAAAGGAAAAAGAAAAGAAAACAGTGGCGGCGTGAAGGCTGGGAACGGAGAAGAAGAAGAAGAAGAAGAAGAAGAAGAAGAAGAAGTCGAGGGGGGGCCTTCGCGCCTTTGGGTTTCCCTTTTAAAAAAAAATTATTATTTTATTATATATATATATATATATATATTAAAACAAAATAAATATAATTAATATTAAAATATTAATATTAAATAATTATAAAATAAATAATATTATATATTAAATAAAAAAATAATAATAATTTATAATAAAACATTAATGCTAATTAGTTATAATAATATTAAATAATAATATTAATATTTATATTAAGTAAATAGTAAAAGGAAAAATATTAACATTAAAATTGAAATGACAATAATACCCAATACTAATAATATAATTAATATTATATTATTAAAATTCACTTAAAATGCTAAAATTTTTACCTCGAGCTTCGGGGCGTTACAACAACAGTCATATCCCAACAACATTCATATTACAATTTCGCCATAGGCTTCGCCAGTCAGATAGTATAGGTTTAAACAACTACATCCTCAGTTGCTATATGCGTTTCCAATTCACACACCATTGTGAAAATTCCTAGATCCAGTCAACTAGTCAATCAAAATCGGACTCGCCGTCCTTCCACGACCAAACTCCATGATCAATGTCCAGACAAAAGACTACCACGTACCTAACCGTAAAACTTTAAGGTCCATCGACATACAATTCCAATCCACAACGTAGCCCATTAACATAACTATACTATATCGAACATCCGACATCAGGGTCTATCCGTAAACAACTCCTTACACCCGATGGCACACAAGCTAAAACTAGCGGTCGCGTTACCTTTACATCAGACAAGAGCATAGCAACGATACTTAAAAGTCAAACACACATACATTTATTCAGTACGGTTACTAACGTGTAATCCCCTGTGGATTACTACGTTTCCAGCCTCGATCCGAGGTCCAGTAGTAGGAAAACCCTTACCTGATACTTGGTTATGCCCCTCGATCGAGTCCACGCTCAACAGATCCACCTAAATGAAAACACTAGGGTTTAAACGATGACACCAGTAAAAGTCACCTTTTTAATTCATTCGAAACAACAACGTCGGCTTACCCGAGTAAAGGGAGCTATTCCCCAAATGAACTTGCCGTGGGATCGTGAACTTGAACGTCAAACCCCTATTACCTTCAAGGAACGAAAGATAGGACCCAGTCTTACTCCAATATTCAAACTCGAAACAGTTATAGCAACATTGGGTAAATTACCAAAATGATCCTTACCGAAGACTCACCGTGACCCGAAGTGGAGGGAGAAAAATATAGCTTAGGTGGCTCGGCTCGGCTTGGCTTAACCTCGGCTCGGCTTGGCTCACCCTCGACTCGGTGCGGCTCACCCTCGGCTTGGCTCGGCTCACAACCCGGCTCGCGGCTCAACTCGGCTTGGCTCGGCTCACGTCTCGGTTCGCAGCTCGACTCAAGGCTCGGTTCGCGGCTCGGGTCGAGGCTCGGCTCGCGGCTCGGCTCGATCTTCGGCTTGCGGCTCGGCTCGGTCTTCGTCTTGCGGTTCGCGGCTCAGCTCAGATTCACGAATCGGGTCGGTTTGGATGAGGGTTCTCGGATCGGCTTGCAAGAAGGGAAATTCGCGACTGATGGAGGTTTGCCGTCGGCTGCCCGGTGAACGACGCGACGGATGGCGGCTGGACGCGGTCGGACGAAGGATGCACGGCGGCGTCCGGTTACGTGAGACCGAGAGGGAGGTCGGGAAAAGACGGGACCGCGACGGACAAAGTTGAAGTTGAAGAAGTTGCCGACGATGGAGATGGAAGTGGAGACGGAACGCGAAGGAGGAGATGGGGACGGAGGCGAAGGCGTGCGTGACGGAAGAGGGATGGTGGGAGGCGGCGCTGAAGAGAAAAAAAAAGAGAGAGTTGCGGCGGAGCGAGGAAGAAGACGAAGAGGATGAAAAGGGGCGCGCGTGCGTAGCTTAGGGTTTTAAAAAAGTAATATTATTATATATATATATATATATATAAATAAAAGAATAATAATAATAATAATAATAATAATAATAATAATATCAAATAATGAATATATATTAAATAAAGATAAATGTATCAATATTAAATTATAATGAATAATAAATAATAATAATAATAATAATAATATTATATTATTATTTTATCACTTACAAAATTTTAAAAATCCCGAAAAATTCACATAAAATGCTAAAATTTTACCTCGAAAATTCGGGGCGTTACATTCTTCCCCCCTTAGGGAACTTTCGTCCTCGAAAGTTTTATTCCTCGAACAGTTCGGGATACGGGACCTCATGTCATCTTCTCGCTCCCATGTGGCCTCTTCGACACGGTGATTCCGCAATATGACTTTAACCAAAGGAATTTCTCTATTCCTCAACATTTTCACCTCACTAGCCAGCACCTCTACGAGTTGTTTTGTATAGCTCAAGTTTTCATTAATTTCTAGTGGTTCGTAATCCACTACGTGGGATGGATCTGGCACGTACTTCCTCAACATAGAGACATGGAACACATCATGAACTGTCGAGAGTGATGGTGGCAACGCCAAGCGATAAGCTACAGGGTCAATCCGCTCCAGAATCTCAAACGGCCCAACAAAACAGGGACTCAGCTCTCCTCTCTTTTCAAATCGTAAGACACCTCTCATAGGTGCTACCTTTAAGAACACCTTGTCCCCTACATCAAACTCAAGATCCTTCCGTCTCACATCTGCATAACTCTTCTGCCTACTCTGTGCGGTAAGCATACGTGATCTAATTTTCTGTATCGCTTCGTTAGTAGACTGAACTAACTCAGGACCCATCAATCTCTGCTCACCCACCTCACCCTAGCAAACCGGGGATCTACAACATTTGCCGTACAAGGCCTCAAATGGTGCCATGCCAATAGTAGCCTGATAACTGTTATTATAAGCAAATTCCATCAAATGCAAGTGGGAGTCTCAGCTACCTGGAAATTACAATGCACACGCTCGCAACATATCCTCTAAAACTTGGTTCAGACGCTCAATCTGACCGTCAGTCTGTGGATGGAAAGCTGTACTAAAGTCTAACCTCGTGCCCATAGCAGTCTGCAAACCCTTCCAGAATTTGGAAGTAAAACGGGCATCTCTATTAGAAACAATCGATAGTGGCACTCCATGTAATCTCACAATCTCAGACATGTACAGCTGTGCCCACTTACTAGTAGTATAGGTGGATTTACCCGGAACGAAGTGCGCTGATTTGGTAAGTCTGTCCCTCAGAGTTCTTGGCAGTCCTGTAATGAAATCCATGGACACATTTTCCCACTTCCATTTCGGTATGCTCAAGGGTTGTAATAAACCCGCTGGTTTCTGCCTTGGTGCCTTAATCTGATGACACACCAAGCATTTACTAACAAATTCTGCTACCTTTCTCTTCATGTTACGCCACCAATAAACCCGCTTCAGGTCCTGATACATCTTCGTACTACCTTGGTGCATGGAAAATGGGGAACTGTGAGCCTTAGATAATAATTCTGTTTTAACTGCACTATCTGATGGCACACAGAGGTGTCTCTCAAACAAAAGTCCACCATCAGAGGATATGGAGAACTCAACCGTCTGCCCTGCCTCTGCTAGGCCCCGCTTCTCAACCAAATAAGGATCGTTACTCTGAGTACAATAATCCTTTGCCTCAAAGTCGGCTGTACCGTCAACTGGGCTAACTGCATAGTGACTGCTCCCACTGACACTGCAATCTCAGTCCACTCAAGATCTCGATGCAATGGGGCCTGTCGGGTAATAAGTGCTGCTGAATGTGATACCTTTCTACTAAGAGCATCAGCTACCACATTTGCCTTGCCGGGATGATACAGTATCTCACAATCGTAATCCTTCACTAACTCAAGCCATCTTCGCTGTCTCATATTCAATTCTTTCTAAGTAAAGAAGTATTTCAAGCTCTTATGATCCGTGATGATCTGTATCTTTTCACCATATAAGTAATGCCTCCATATTTTCAAAGCAAAAACCACTGCTGCCAACTCTAAATCATGTGTAGGGTAGTTCTGCTCATGACTCTTCAACTGACGAGAAGCATAAGCGACTACCTTACCTTGTTGCATCAAAACACAACCCAAACCCTTCTTGGAAGCATCACTATAAATCACAAAACTACCAGAACCATCAGGTACAGTAAGAACCGGTGCGGTAACTAGCTTCTGTTTAAGGTTTTGGAAACTGTTCTCACATGCCTTGCTCCAAACAAAAGGAGCTCCCTTCTTGGTCAACTGAGTAAGAGGAGTAGCTATACGAGAAAAGTTCTCCACAAACCGTCGATAATAACCTGCTAAACCCAGAAAGCTACGAACCTCACTGACTGTGAAAGGTCGGGTCCAACTGGTGACTGCCTCTATCTTCGCTGGATGCACAGAAACTCTTGCCTTAGAAACCACATGGCCTAGAAAGGACAACTGCTTCGGCCAAAACTCGCATTTCAAGAACTTTGCATACAACTTATTATCTCGAAGTGTTTGCAAAACCATACGTAAATGCTCCTCATGCTCCGCCTCCGTCTTGGAATATATCAAGATATCATCAATAAACACGATCACAAAAGTGTCTAGGAACTCCCTGAACACTCTGTTCATCAAGTCCATAAACACTACCGGAGCATTCGTCAAACCAAAAGACATCACAATAAACTCATAGTGTCCATATCTGGAACGAAATGCTGTCTTCGGTACATCACCATCCTTAATCCTCAGCTGATGATATCCCGATCGAAGATCAATCTTAGAGAACACTGTCGCTCCCTGTAACTGGTCAAATAGATCGTCGATCCTGGGCAAGGGATATCTGTTCTTAACGGTTACCTTATTCAACTCCCTGTAGTCAATGCATAGACGCATCGATCCATCCTTCTTCTTAACAAATAAAACTGGCGCACCCCAAGGTGACACACTCGGTCGAATGAATCCCTTATCGAGCAACTCCTGTAACTGCACTTTTAGTTCTTTCAGCTCTGCGAGGCCATTCTGTAAGGGGCTCTGGATATAGGAACCGTGCCCGGCTCCAACTCTATGGCAAACTCAACCTCTCTGTGAGGAGGTAACCCTGAAAGTTCTTCAGGAAAGACATCCGGATAGTCCCTCACCACCGGTTCTGATGACAGGGATACATCGACCTCTCTAGTATCCACCACGCTCGCTAAGATACCCCAAGTACCCTGAATGAGCAATTTACTGGCCCTGATGGCTGAGATTACCTGAGGCATCGACCTTGACCCTTCTCCCAAAAATTTAAAACTGGCCATCGAGGGAGGGTTAAACGTTACCTCCTTACGGGAACAATCTATGCTGGCATGGTTAGCGGCCAACCAATCCATACCCAGAATTACATCAAAGTCGAGCATGTCCAGGACTAACAGCGTTACTTCAATCACATGGCCTGCTATCTCAATCTGGCATGCTTTCACCTTTTCCTTCGACAGCATACACTCTCCAGAAGGAGTAGACACTTATAGAACATGGTGTAGGGGCTCTACCTCTAAGCGGCCATGCAACACAACTGCAGAAGAGATAAAAGAATGTGACGAACCTGAATCAAACAAAACTAAGGCGTAATGCCCCAATACTGAAAGCGTACCTGTCACCACCGTGCCTGCCCTCTCAGCCTCAGTCTTGTTGGTAGCAAAGACTTTACCCTGATGTGGAGCACCTGCTCCCTGATTCTGCGCATTCCCAGTAATCCTCATCGGGCATCTGTCAGCTGTATGCTCCTCTTGCCTACACTTAAAGCAAGTCCTGGTCCCAAATAAACAACGGCCCAGATGGTGCTTCCCACAAGTGGTACACAACAGCTTCCCCCTGGCAGCTTGCCCTGCCTCAAAAGGTTTCTGCTGGGAGCGGCGGAACTCACAACCTGGTGTGAAGTTCCGCTGTGGCACTGGAACAGGCTGCTGCTCAGCCTTCCTCTTCTGTCCCGAGGTTGAACCTCTACCAGCGGCCTTAGACGAGTTAGCCCTCTCTTGTAAACTGAGATCGATTGCCAGGTGCAGTGCATCGGCATGAGTAGCGGGTCGGAAAGCTCGAACCAAACACTGAATGTCCAGTCGGAGGCCTCTAACAAACTTATCAGCTCTGGCCGCCTCGGTCGCTATCATCTCGGGAGCGAAGCGGGATAACATGTCAAACTCTGCATCATACTGCTCCACTGTCATGTCACCCTGCTCTAAGTTCAGGAACTCCTGCCGCTTGGCATCTCTCAAACTAGCAGAGAAGAATTTTGCATAGAAACTCTTCTTGAACTGCTGCCACGTAATCTGACCCACATCACCCCCTAGCATTCTCTCTATAGTCTCCCACCATGTAGTACCTCTGTCTGTCAACATGAAAACAGCACACTGAACTTTCCGATCCTCAGGGCATTTCATATACCGAAATATGGTCTCCAAAGACGATAACCACAGTTGAGCCCTGGTGGGGTCCTCCAAAGACCCATCGAATGTCGTGGGGTTATACTTCCTGAAATCCCTTAGGTGCTTGGCCTCTGCCGACAACTGATCCGGCACGACCTGGGGCACAACTGAAACTGGAGCCGGAGCTGGAGCAGGAGCTGGCGGGGCAGGCTGCTGCTGCTCCCGCATTTGCATAATCAAATCCCTGAACCTCTACTCCATAGCTGGTAGGTCCGCATGAGTAACTGGCGCAGCCGGGTCAATGGCTTGGGCTACAGGCTGCACCTCAGGTTGAACACGTCCTGCTCCCCTTCCTCGGCCTCCTCGGCCACCCCTACGTGCACCTCTCCTTGGCGGCATTTCCCTAACAACCACCAATGATCCCTTTAGTCATAAGTGGTAATTAATTTCGCAGTTTAACTTAGGTAAGGTAATGCATATAGAGTTATACATATAATTTCATGAGAGCGTACCTGACGAGTGGCAAGGATCGTTTTAGCCATAAGGACACAAAACACAGACTCACATCATAAGACAGTCTACAGAACCTAAAACTTAGGCTCTGTTACCAACTGTAACGACCCAACTTTCCGGACTAAGCTGAGGTCACTACTCAGTACTAAGACTCGACCACAAAGCACAAAAACTCATAAAGGATCGATTACGATTCATTAAAAATGTTAGAAATATTACAAAAGCAGTTTGGGGCCCTATTTTAAATCACAGTCACGAGAGTTTCAAATACAATACTCAAGTCATCAAACTCAAATCACAAAACCAACTGTCCTAACAAAATATATCAGCGGAAGCATAAAGAAAACCAGACGCGTCCATATGGCCTTCACGCATCCATCTTGCCCCTCGTCGGTCTGCCCCTCGCTGTACCCTTACCTGAAAAGTTAAAGAAAAGAAAGGGTGAGTATAAAATATACCCAGTAAGGGACCCACTACTGGGCCCGTTAGGGAACAACAGTTAACTTCCTATTCAGGGGTACCCTACATAACCAATTAATTGTTCCGTAGAACGCACATATCAGTCTCGTGATCTCGAAGGATACACCTATCATTCTAGTGATCCCAAAGGATGCACATATCAGTCTAGTGCTCCCGAAGGATGCACATATCAGTCTAGTGCTCCCGAAGGATGCACATATCAGTCTAGTACTCCCGCAGGATGCACATATCCGTAAGGTACACTACCCCATAGATGAAGCTAACCGTTACCCCTCAGTCCATACTAAACCGTCTACCACAGTCATACCCCATCAACACTCATATTACAATTTCGCCATAGGCCTCGCCAGTCAGATAATATAGGTTTAGACAACTACATCCTCGGTAGTTATATGCGTCTCCGCTTCACACACCATTGTGATATCCCTAAATCCAGTCAACTAGTCAATCAAAACCGGACTCACCGCCCTTCCACGACCAGACTCCATGACCAAAATCCAGACAAATGACTACCACGTACCTAACCGTAAAATTTTAAGGTCCATCGGCATACCATTCCAATCCACAACGTGGCCCATAACATAACTACAGTATACCGAACATCAGACATCAGTGCCTATCCATACACAATTCCATCTACCCGATGGCACACAAGCTACAACTAACGGTCGCGTTACCTTTACATCAGACAAGAGCATAGCAACGATACTCAAAATCAAACTCACATGCATTTATTCAGTACAATTACTAACATGTAATCCCCTGTGGATTACTACGTTTCCAGCCTCGATCCGAGGTCCAGTAGTAGGAAAACCCTTACCTGATACTCGATTATGCCCCTCGATCGAGTCCACGCTCAACGGATCCACCTAAACGAAAACACGAAGGTTTTAATCGATGACACTAGTAGAAGTCATTTTAAATGGTCCTAAGCAACATCCGTTGACTTACGCAAGGAAAGGAAAGCTATCTCCAAACAAGCCTGCCGCGGAACCCGAGAACTTGAACGTCAACTCCTTAATACCTTCAAAGGATGAGAGGTAGGACCAAATCTTATTCCAATATTCAAACTCGAATCGGATGTAGCAACATTAGGGAATTCATCAAAAAGAATCCTTACCGAAGACTCATCGTGACCCGAAGTGGAGGGAGGAAAATATGGCTTAGATGGCTCGGTGAACAGGGAGCTCGGCTTGGCTTAGAGGTGATCGGCTCGGCTCGACTCGGCTCACGGCTCGGCTCGGCTCGTGGCTTGGGTTGGCCGGCTCGCGGCTCGGCTCGGCTTGGGTCGCTGCTCGGCTCGGCTCGGTCCTCGGCTCGGCTCGGCTTGGATCGCTGCTCGGCTTGGGTTGGCCGACTCGCGGCTCGGCTCGGGTATGGATGGTGGCTCGGCTAGCTCGGGTCGGATCGGGTTTGCAGCGTGAAACGGGGCAACCACGAGCGACGGATCTCCGACGTTCGACGACCGTGAAGAATCGCAGCTTGGAGGCGTTCGACGACCGGCCTTGCTTCAACGCGGCGGACAACCAAAGGAGGGGTGCACGCCGGTGGCTGGCGTCGTGAGCCCGAGAGGAGATCAGAAACGGACGGGGCCGCGGCGGTCGGACATTGAAGCTGGAGAGTTTCGACGATGTAGACGGAGACGGACCCACCACAGAGACGGAGATGGAGATGTGCGCGAACGGAAGGAAAAAAAAAAAGAAAAGAAAAACGGGCGGCGGCGAACGATGTAGGAAGAAGAAGAAGAAGGAGGAGGAGGAGCGGCTGGGGGGGGGTGTCGCGCGGCTAGGGTTATTTTTGAAAAAAAAATTCTTATTATATATATATATATATTAAATAAAAATAAATAAATAAATAAATATAATGATAATAATATAAATAATATAAGAAAATATTAAACAATAAAAATAAAATTAATTGGTTATAATAATATTAATATCACAAACTCAATATAATATTCAATAAAAAAAAATATAAAGGTTTTAATATTAAATTATAATGGTAATAATAAAAATGATAATAAGATAAATCATATTATATTATTATTTCATCATCTACAAAATCTTAAAATCCCGAAAAATTCACATAAATGCTAAAATTTTACCTCGAAATTCGGGGCGTTACAGTTTTGTCGTGGAAGGACGGTGAGTCCGATTTTGATTGACTAGTTGACTGGATCTAGGGATTTTTCACAATGGTGTGTGAATTGGAAACGCATATAGCAACTGAGGATGTAGTAGTGGTTATGTAGGGTACCCCTGAATAGGAAGTTAACTGTTGTTCCCTAACGGGCCCAGTAGTGGGTCCCTTACTGGGTATGTTTATACTCACCATTTTCTCTTCTTAAACTTTTCAGGTAAGGGCACAGCGAGGGGCAGACCGACGAGAGGCAGGAAGGATACGTGAAGGCCATATGGACGCGTCTGGTTTTCTTATTGCTTCCGCTGATGTATTTTGTTAGAATATTTGGTTTTGTGATTTTGAGTTGATTACCTGAGTTTTTATTTGAAACTTTTGTGACAGTGATTTAAAATAGGGCCCGAAACTATTTTTGTAATATTTCTAACGTTTTAAGAAATCGTAACCGGTCCGTCATGAATTTTGTGTTGTATGGTCGAGTCTTAGTACTGAGTAGTGACCTCAGCTTAGTCCGAAAAGTTGGGTCGTTACAAAAACTCCATGATCAATGTCCAGACAAAAGACTACCACGTACCTAACCGTAAAACTTTAAGGTCCATCGACATACAATTCCAATCCACAACGTAGCCCATTAACATAACTATACTATATCGAACATCCGACATCAGGGTCTATCCGTAAACAACTCCTTACACCCGATGGCACACAAGCTAAAACTAGCGGTCGCGTTACCTTTACATCAGACAAGAGCATAGCAACGATACTTAAAAGTCAAACACACATACATTTATTCAGTACAGTTACTAACGTGTAATCCCCTGTGGATTACTACGTTTCCAGCCTCGATCCGAGGTCCAGTAGTAGGAAAACCCTAACATGATACTTGGTTATGCCCCTCGATCGAGTCCACGCTCAACAGATCCACCTAAATGAAAACACCAGGGTTTAAACAATGACACCAGTAAAAGTCACCTTTTTAATTCATTCGAAACAACAACGTCGGCTTTCCCGAGTAAAGGGAGCTATTCCCAAAATGAACTTGCCGTGGGACCGTGAACTTGAACGTCAAACCCCTATTACCTTCAAGGAACGAAAGATAGGACCCAGTCTTACTCCAATATTCAAACTCGAAACGGTTATAGCAACATTGGGTAAATTACCAAAATGATCCTTACCGAAGACTCACCGTGACTCGAAGTGGAGGGAGAAAAATATTGCTTAGGTGGCTCGGCTCGGCTCGGCTCGGCTCACCCTTGGCTCTGCGCGGCTCACACTCGGCTCGGTTCGGCTTACCCTCGGCTTGACGCGGCTCACCCTCGGCTTGGCTCGGCTCACGACCCGACTCGCGGCGCAACTCGGCTTGGCTCGGTCTTCGGCTCGATTCGCGGCTCGGCTCGCGGCTCGGCTCGGTCTTTGGCTTGCGGCTCGGCTCGGTCTTTGGCTTGCGGCTCGCGAATCATTCTTCGGCTTGCGGCTCGCGGCTCGGCTCAGATTCATGAATCGGGTCGGTTTGGATGAGGGTTCTCGGGTCGGCTTGCAAGAAGGGAAATTCGCGACTGATGGAGGTTTTCCGTCGGCTGCCCGGCGAACGACGCGACGGATGGCGGCTGGATGCGGTCGGACGAAGGACACACAGCGGCGTCCGGTTACGTGAGACCGAAAGGGAGGTCGGGAAAAGACGGGACCGCGGCGAACGAAGTTGAAGTTGAAGAAGTTGCCGACGATGGAGACGGAACGCGACGGAGGAGATGGGGACGGAGGCGAAGGCGTGCGTGACGAAAGAGGGATGGTGGGAGGCGGCGCTGAAGAGAAAAAAAAAAGAGAGAGCTGCGGCGGCGCGAGGAAGAAGACGAAGAGGATGAAGGGGGGGGGCGCGCGCGTAGCTTAGGGTTTTAAAAAAATCATATTATTATATATATATATATATTTAAATAAAATAATAATAATAATAATAATAATATTAATATCAAATAATGAATATAATATTAAATAAAGATAAATATATCAATATTAAATTATAATGAATAATGATAATAAATAATAATAATAATAATAATAATATTATATTATTATTTTATCACTTACAAAATTTTAAAAATCCCGAAAAATTCACACAGCCATCGAAAGATTTGTCATTGCTTCCAAAGAATGGAAGGACTTTAAATGATGTATGTTGCATTATTTTAGTTATATCTAATTTTCTCCCGTAGTCCCCATTTAATGAGAAGTATTATGGTATGAAACCCTAGGCATTGGATCTAAGAATCATGTTAATAACAACAAGACTCAAAAAACACAACACCAACAGCTCCAAAACCAATTTGATTTGAACCCCTAAGATATAGGTTAGATTCAGATTACTTAGATGATCTAACAAACTAAGGATTGGACAAAGCTAGAAACTTCCATAAACCCTCAAGCAGTCCATAAACAAGGACATATCAATTCTCACTGGATTGCTGCAAATATTCATGCACTCTATCGCAAGAACACACAAGAACAAAATTCTACATTTTAGTATTTTTCAAATTTCATTCATCCAAACTCTTATTTTAAATGTGGAAATTACAACCATAATTTTATACTATTTAAAATATTAAATCAAAACTCTCAACATTTGATTTGATGACTTTTGGGTTGTCCAGATAATTTTTCAACTTCTTCATTTGATTCAGTTCTGATTTCTAATTGGTTCGTATGATATTACGTACTTTGCTGTATATGTATATTGTCAACCATCGACAAAAATTACATTTTTTTAAGATTGCAATACTTCTTCATTTGATTTTGTATTTCTATTGGCCATGTAAATTTTGAACCGAGAAATAGAAATTTAAAAATTTTCACTTAGAAATTATCTTTGAAAACTTATTTTTTGGATTTGGTGATTGGACAATAATTTTTTTTCTTATGTTTCGTTATTTTTATAAACACGTCATCTAAATTTCAATTCCTTACATAAAGTATTAAAAAATTCTTGAATAGTTAAACTCAATTTGAACATTTTATATCTAGAGAAGACGATACTTAGTTGCTTCTTAACCTTTCTACCGCTTTATAGTTAATTTGAAGGGTATACTTACACTTCATACCAAGTTTTTGGCATCATACATGGTCAGAAAATTCAATTTTTAACATCTTAGTTGCATCTTTTCAAATAAATAAATAAAGCATATCTTAGTTGTAATTATGTCAAAAACAAATTGACAATTATGATTATTCAAGAATTGATTTTGGTTATTTTTTGAAGATAAAAATAACAAATAATAATAATACAAACACCAACAAAAGACTAAAATAGGCTTTAACTATGTAATTACAACTTCCCTTTCTACTCCCTAAGAAAAAAACCATTTCTCTAAATTTCATCTATATAAGTGTGTATATCGATCAAAATGACCCATAGGACACTAATATTGAGAAAGAACAAAGATTTTAAAATGACCAATAACTCTTGTATCGTCATTGTCTCTCTCATTGGAGTTCTTTTGTTCACCATCATTTCAAATGTGGCATCATCTAACGACGTCGTTTCCACCATCTGTCCAAAAACTTCAAACCCGCCATTTTGTTCAAGTGTGTTGAAATCTGCAGGCACTGCAGATCTAAAAGGCTTGGCTGTATACACCTTAAACCTTGCCCATACAAATGCTCGCAAATCTTTGACCTTAGCCAAGTCACTTGCAACAACCACCATCAATCCTCAACTTAAGCAACGATATTCGTCTTGTGCTGAGAGCTATGATGAAGCTGTTGGTGACATTGAAAATGCCCAAAAGGACTTGGCACTTGGTGACTTTAATGCTGTCAATATTGTAACTTCTGGTGCCATGACAGAGATTGACGACTGTCAGGATAAGTTCGCGCAGCCGCCAAAGGATATGTCGTTGCTTTTGAAGAATGGCAAGACTCTAAACGATATATGCAGCATTATTTTGGTTATATCAAATCTTCTTTGAGGACTATATGTACTTTTGAGATTTAATGAAGTTTGTTTTTTAAAATAATAACATTTACAATGTAATGGTATTTAAATTGATTAGTTTAGTTAATTTTTAGGTGATAAAAAAATCAATTAATAGATAAATTTAACTGATCAAAATAACTAAATAAAAAATCTTACTTAAAAGACAATGTCCCTAATAAACACAGATAGACTTATATCACTAGATAATTCTAACAAATGAAAAATTACTGAAATTTTCATTAAGATAATTCACATAATATAACATCTTAAATTTACGCGATGTTTCCAGAATACCTTAAGCCATTTAGTTCACTGATTCAAACTTTTATAGTATATAGTTGCTTTAATTCAAGTGTTATGTTTGAAAATAAATTTAGTTTTAAAAAATAACTAAAAACTATCATTTGAATATTTGACAAGAGGAAAAATGCGTATAATAAAATGGAAGGAATGAAGCATTTTAAATATGTTTAATGTATATATTATCGTTTGACTATGATCGTTGAATGTATATATAATTAAAGTAATAACTAAATTAAAAAAAATAAAAATAACCAAATAGAAAACATCAAATCAAACTTAAATAATTTATTTAATTCGTTTGATATGATATAGTCAATTAGAATTCAAAGAACAAATTAGAAAGGAAAATCATTAATTATACATTAACTTATTGTTCTATTAAAATGACCAATTCCAATTTCAATCTTAGACTCTTTGGCTAGTTTTAGAGTTTTTAATTTCTTTTCTACAAAGTTATTCCTGACATAAGGTGTTGACACGACGACACAACATCAAACGTTGTAGCATCAAGCATATGCCCGAAAACTAGAAATCGATCATTTTGCACTAATGTATTGATATCTCAAGGCAACGCAGACCCAAAAGTGTTAGCCACTTTCATCCTCAAACTTACATGTACAAATGCAAAAAGATCTCGAAATTTGGCCAAATCTCTTGTAGCAACGATGACCAATTCTCAACTTGAAAACTAATATTTGTCTTGCTACGAGAGCAACGAGAAGGCCGTGGGCGATATTGAGAATGCTAAAAGTAATTTGGCCATTAGAGATTCCAATGGTGTCGATATGACAACTTATGGCATCATGACAGTGGTCGACGACGGTTAAGATAACTTTAAATAGCCATCTTGATTCATCATTATTGCTTCCAAAAGAATGAGAGGACATTAAATGTTGTATGTAGTATTATTTTAGTTATATCTAATCTTCTCCCGTAGTCCCCATTTAATGAGAGGTATTATGATATGAAACCCTGGACATTGGATCTAAGAATCATGTTAAAGAACAAGACTCAAAGAAAACAACTCCAACAGCTCCAAAACCAATTTGATTTCAACCCCTAAGATATAGGTTAGATTTAAATTACTTAGATGATCTAACAAACCAAAGGATTGGACAAAGTTAGAAATTTCCATCAACCTCTAATCTTCAAAGCACTCCACAAGCAAGCCAGATCAATTCTCACTTGGATGCTCCAAATATTCATGCATTCTATCACAAGGCTGTAATATTTCTTACGGATATGTGCATCCTGCGGGAGCACTAGCCTGATATGTGCATCCTTCGGGAGCACTAGACTGATATGTGCATCCTTCGGGAGCACTAGACTGATATGTGCATCCTTCGGGAGCACTAGACTGATATTTGCATTCTTCGGGAGCACTAGACTGATATGTGCATCCTTCGGGAGCACTAGACTGATATGTGCACCCTTCGGGAGCACTATACTGATATGTGCGTTCTACGGAACCACTAGACTGTTATGTAGGGTACCCCTGAATAGGAAGTTAACTGTTGTTCCCTAACGGGCCCAGTAGTGGGTCCCTTACTGGGTATGTTTATACTCACCCTTTTCTCTTCTTAAACTTTTCAGGTAAGGGCACAGCGAGGGGCAGACCGACGAGAGGCAAGAAGGACGCGTGAAGGCCATATGGACGCGTCTGGTTTTCTTATTGCTTCCAATATGTATTTTGTCAGAATATTTGGTTTGTGATTTTGAACTGATGACTTGAGTTTTTATTTGAAACTTTTGTGACTGTGATTTAAAATAGGGCCCGACACTGTTTTCTTTTTGTAATATTTCTAACGTTTTAAGAAATCGTAACCCGTCCGTTATAAATTTTATGTTGTGTGGTCGAGTTTTGGTATTGAGTAGTGACCTCAGCTTAGTCCGGAAAGTTGGGTTGTTACACTATATACTTTTGAGATTTTTATCAAAGAATAATATGAAATTCATTTTTTAAAGTATTAACATCACAAAAGTGTTAGCCACTTTCATCCTCAAACTTACATGTACAAATGAAAAAAAAATCTCTAAATTTGGCCAAATCTGTTGTAGCAACGATGACCAATTCTCAAGTTGAAAACTAATATTTGTCTTGCTACGAGAGCAACGAGAAGGCCGTGGGCGATAATGAGAATGCTAAAAGTAATTTGGCCATTAGAGATTCCAATGGTGTCGATATGACAACTTATGGCATCATGACAGTGGTCGACGACGGTTAAGATAGCTTTAAATAGCCATCAAAAGATTCATCATTATTGCTTCCAAAAGAATGAGAGGACATTAAATGTTGTATGTAGTATTATTTTAGTTATATCTAATCTTCTCCCGTTGTCCTCATTTAATGAGAGGTATTATGATATGAAAGGGCAGTCTCCACTAACTTAGAGAAATTCATCCACTTAGCAATTGTTGTAACTGGGGTACGTATTTCAAAACATAACCCTCTTTCAAACCTTCGGCACCTGTCACTCTCAGAAGCCACAATAACATCAGCATACCGTGAAAGCTCAGTATTCTTCCTCTCATACTCAGCCACTGAAAGTGATCCTTGTTTCAACCCCAGAAATTCATCCCTCTTGGCTTCGCAGTATATGCTGGGATAATACTTATCTTCGAATATGCATCTAAAAGTCTACCCGTCTAAAGCACATGCATCACTGCGCCTTGCTAATATAGATTTCCATCATCCTTCAGCCTCTTTTTGCATCAAAAATGTGGCCAATCTAACCTTTCGCTCCTCAGAACAATTCATCGCATCAAAACACTTTTCAAGCATATTCAACCAGTTCTCTGCATCAACTGGATCTGTGGAACCCTAAAACACTGCAGCCCCTAACTTCTTCAGTCGTTCAATTCCATATGCATTTTCTGGATCACTAGGCTCTGCTCTCTCTGGCCTTCCTATCTCATGTGCAGTTCTCATAAACTACTCGTTTCCTGCCCCACCTCGAACTCTTAGGGTACTAGATTCCCCTAAAGATGGACATTGGATAGGACCTTGCATCTCGTCTTGATTCTGTCGACGTCGTCTACTAGTACGTGTTGGCATGACTCCTATAATATGTCAAACATTAGACATACTATAAATACTTAACCCAAATGCATGATACTAAATGTCTACTCACATATTAATAATAATTGGACTCACTTCTACCCTTACCTAGACCATACTCCACTAGTTCACTTTAAGCTAACTTGACTTTCAATTATTTACTTTTCAGTTTCTTCTTAGAGCTAACTGCTCTACCTTAATTCCCATGGAGAAAACTGCTCTGATACCAAGTTGTCACACCCCCTCTCGGACTACCTGCTACCTTAGACCGGAAGATGGCGTGAAGCCGACGAACAACGCTTTTCTATACCTGTATCTGTCGACTTTGCTTAAAACTTTCATGTGATGAACTTGTCAATCTAGTATATAAACTATTATACATGCAACAAAACAAAGCGGATCCTAGGCTAGTAAAAAACATACATGAAGTGTACCTCAAAATTTACCGATTTCACTAGTAAACCTAAAGACACCTTAATCAAAATATAACCAACAAAATTTAGACAACTACACCTCCTAAAGCTTATACAAACTGTGGAGTATCTATAACATACAAGGGTGTATATACATCATAACACAACAGACTCTATGCCCAACTCAAAACACGTACTGGCAGACGATAACGGAGCTTCCGCAGACTAAGGCAGTCTATCAGGCACCCGGAACTCGATCTCTGCCTAGAAAATGGGTACAACATTTTGGAAAGGGTGAGCTATGAAGCTCAGTGAGTGACTCAATTTAAAACTATGAATTTAAAGATAAGAGCACGTGAAAACTTTACACATATAAATCTGTTTATACAAGTTGTAAATGTAAACATGTAGTGATAAGAATAGCTTCCTCAAATACTCAGCATGTTCGTCATTGAAATCTAGCAAGGCATATCAAGTATATCGAAGCATTTTAACTAACATGACAAATCTACGTTGTGTATGGTACATCCAGTACAACAACATTTACAAGCTCTACGATGTAGTGGGGCCCACCCAACACTCCGATCATCTTTGTCGTAGTGGGGCCCGCCCAGCACTCATGACAGCATCGTTTTTACGGAGTACACTCAATGTCAACAATGGAATCTAACCAGTGTGCACACGGTAATCTCTAGCCTCAGGCTCAAGATCTCAGTCATGTAGTTAATAAAAATTTTATAAATCATCTAAAAATATTAAAACATGCCTGCTTATAAATTTTACACAAAGCTCGATATTTACTCAGCTCTTTTGTGGAAAACTTTAGTTCTTAAAACAAAACTTCTTACTAATTCATGCTTTGCTTAAAACATTGTGCTTTAAATACGTTCCAAACATTTAATATCTACGTGCTAGCATAAATTTCTTTAAGAAATCTAGTCTCCAAATGTATACCTGAAAATAGTCATGAAATTCAAATACCTTTCATGGCTTCGTAAATAAACATTTATCGCATTCAATCATAATAACAGTTATGGAAAATCTTTCAAAGTTGGTTTTGTCACTCACAGTCTTGGGCTAGATCCTCGGTCTATAAGCTCGGTTTAATTCTTCTCGGCCTGCCAACAACCCAACCGAGTATTAGAACTCTAAACATTCTGGTTTTCTAAAGATATGCATAACATGTCGCACCAAAGATGACGCTCATGAAAACAAAGCTTAAGAAATAAAATCCTATGACTATAACATAAACTTTCCAGATTTCTAACATAAACTTCAAATGACTATAACTTTCTCAATACTTAACCAAAACGAGTGTTCTTTATATCAAAATATTCATTTTGAGATCCTCTAAAACTTACCTGAAGACATGTAAATCTGATTCCCTGTGAATAAACTTAGATAACCCTCGAAACAGAACAACTTCCAGAATTTAATTGATTTTTAGTCGTTTTTGGTTCACGATTTCTTCATGAAAGTTGTAGAAAATTGAATAAGCTTTCCAACCATACTAAATATAGTTTTGAACTCCACCGGTACACTCTGAAATACAAGAAAAACTAGAGACCTCCTTATTTCGAGTGAAAACCAACTGCCCTGTTTTCTTCATCAAAAAGCACCCAATGAATATCCGAATTTGCTCCAACTTTCGTCATAATATTTGATTGAATATGAGTTAACTTTCAGTAAATGTAAATCTCACCTCTTAATTCCTTTTGAAGAGTTCAAACTGAATTAAAAACTAGTGATGTGCAGAATGAACCAAGATTCAGCCATGGATACACTTTGCTTCAGTTCTCCTCCTCTTCTTCAACCTCAAAATTCTAGTAAAATTCCTCTGCTTCTTCCAAACTCTCTCTTAAATGTTCTCTGCAAATTGAAGAAGGAAAAGAATGGAAGTTGGATGAGAATTTGTCTTCAAAATGCTTGGTGGGGAAGGAAGAGAAGAAGAAGAAGAAGAAGAAGAAAAGATAAAATGAAATTTTCTTCTCTTTTTTTTTTTCTTTTTATCCTTTTTTTCTTTAATTTATTTAATATATATATATATATACACTTAATTTCCATTTTCTTTTTTTTTCCACATTTAAAGAAATTAAACCAAGAAAATATCGGGTTTACAACTTACCTTCCCCTTAGAAAATTTCGTCCTCGAAATTTAGAATGTCCTTAACTAAAAAGTATCGGGTATCTCGTTTTCATTTGATCTTCCGATTCTCAAGTTGCCTCATCCACTCCATGATGTCTCCACAAAACCTTTATGAGTGGAATCGTTTTGTTTCTAAAAACTTGTTCCTTTCTGTCGAGAACCTGAACTGGTTCTTCAACATAACTCAAATCTTCTTTTAATTCAACTGGTTGCTCATGCAACACATGTATGGATCTGGTATATATTTTCTTCACATGGATACATGGAAAACATCATGTATTCGTGCAAGTTCTATTGGCAACTCAAGTCTATACGCTTCTGGTCCCACTCGTTCCGTTATCTGATATGGCCCAATATATCTAGGACTTAACTTACCTTTTCTTCCGAAACGAATAACACCTCGCCATGGAGATAATTTCAAGAAAACTTGATCTCCAACTTGGAATTCTAGGTTTCTTCGTCGCTTATCCGCATAACTTTTCTGTCGATCTTGGGCTATCCTCAGATTTTCTCTGATCAACTTAATATTGTTTGTCGCAATCTGAACCAACTCAGGACCTACTAACTTCCGCTCTCCCACTTCATTCCAGCACACAAGAGTTCTGCATGGTCTCTCGTATAAGGCTTCATATGGTGCCATAGCGATGCTAGACTGATAGCTATTATTATAAGCAAACTCCATAAGTGGCAAGTGGGTATCCCAACTTCCTTTAAGTTGAAGGACACGTGCTCTCAAGATGTCCTCTAAAGTTTGGATGGTCCTCTCGGACTGACCATCTGTTTGGGGATGAAATGATGTACTAAACTTTAGCCCTGTTCCCATTGCTTTCTGTAAACTAGGCCAAAATTTAGAAGTAAACCTCGGATCCCTATCTGAAACTATGGACACTGGTACTCCATACTGACTCACAATCTTATCAACATATAATCTTGCTAGCTGGTCTAACGTAGATGTCGCTTTAATCGGTATAAATCATACCGTCTTGGTGAGTCTGTCTACTATTACCCATATACCATCATGTTCACTGGATGTACGAGGTAATCCAAATAGAAAATCCATAGTAATATGCTCCCATTTCCACTCTGACACTCGCAAAGGATTAAGAAATCCTCCTGGCCTCTGTCTTACTGGTTTAACCTGTTGAAAAATCAAACATCTATCAACATATTCAACTATCTCTTGCTTCATTCCGAGCCACCAATAAGTCTTCTTTAAAGTTCTGTACATCTTGGTGCTACCTGGATGCATAGCGTAAGCTGAACTATGAGCTTCTTCTAGAATAGCATTCTTAAGCTCACTAATATTCGGAACACATAATCTTCCCTGTCTAACAATGGCTCCATCTGTTCTCAGCTCAAACTCCACCTCTAAGCCTTTCTTGGATTTCTCAAGCTTCTTCTGTAAATTACTGTCTTCTGACTGTCTTCTTACAATCTCAGTTACTAGAGAAGACCGACCTGAAATTGAGCTAAGAGACTTTTTGAATCCTCCGTAGTTACTACTGCCTTGGAACCTCTTAACTCATTCAACAAAGCTAATTGAATACCACACAAGGCACTCTTCGGAAGTCTTGACTTCCTACTTAATGCATCCGCTACTACGTTGGCCTTACCTGGATGATACTCTATAGTATAATCATAATTTTTAATCAGTTCTAGCCATCGCCTTTGTCTTATATTTAGCTCCTTCTGATCGAAAATATACTTCAGACTCTTATGACCTGTGAAAATATGGTACTTTTCCCTGAACAAATAGTGTCTCCAGATTTTTAGTGCTAAAACAACTGCTGCTAGCTCAAGATCATGGGTAGGGTAATTACACTCATGCTCCTTCAACTACCTTGAAGCATAAGCTATTACATTCCCATCTTGCATAAGCACACAACCTAATCCTAGCCTTGAAGCATCACAATAAATCACATAGTCCTTCCCTGTTACAGGAAGTGCCAAAATAGGTACTATGACTAGTCTTTTCTTCAATTCCTGAAAACTTTGCTCGCATTTATCTGACCACTCAAACTTAGCATTCTTCCTTGTCAAAGCGGTAAAAGGCAATGCCAATCGAGAGAAATCCTCAATAAAACGCCTATAGTATCCTTTGAAACCCAAGCAACTACGTACTTCTGTCGCACTAGTTGGTCTTTCCCAATTGACAATCGCTTCTACTTTTTGTGGATCGACACTAACTCCTTTTGCTGAAACTATATGTCCCAAAAATACTACTTGTTCCAACCAGAACTCACATTTGTTGAACTTAGCGTACAACTGTTTATCATGTAGAGTCTGTAGAACAATCCTCAGATGTTCCTCATGGGATTCTCTGTCAACCGAGTAAACTAATATATCATCAGTGAACACAATCACAAAATGATCTAAATACTGATGGAAGATCTTGTTCATGAGATCCATGAAAACCGCTGGCGCATTCGTTAAACCGAATGACATAACTCGAAACTCATAATGCCCATACCTCGTTCTAAATGCTATCTTAGCAATATCTGATTCTCTAACCTTCAACTGGTGGTAAAGGATACTTGTTACGTATTGTAACCTTGTTTAACTGTCTATAATCAATACATAATCTGAGGGTACCGTCTTTCTTTTTCATAAATAGCACTGGTGCTCCCCACGGCGAAACACTAGGCCTGATGTATCCCTTGTCAACTAATTCTTGTAACTGCATCTTCAATTCTTTAAGCTCGCTTGGAGCCATTCTATACGGTGCCTGTGAAATAGGTGTTGTTCCTGGTAATAATTCAATGGTGAACTCAATCTCTTTATCAAGTGGAAAACCTAACAGATCATCTGGAAATACTTCAAGAAACTCTTTCGCCACAAGAACATCTTCTGGCTTTAGCTTTTCTCTCTGCACTTCTACGATGTGTGCAAGAAACGCTGTGCAACCCTTCCTTAGCAATTTCTCAGCTTTCAAAACTGAGATTAAACTTCTAGAAACGACCTTCCTCATACCTCTAAAAACCACTTCAGCAAAGCCTAGTTTTCTGAAAACCACTTCCTTCCTATGGCAATCCATAGATGCATAGTGAGCAAATAAGAAATCCATTCCCAAAATTACATCTAACCTCTGTAACTCTAGTGGTAGCAAGTCCACTAGCAGACTGATACCTTCTACTAAAATTTCACAATTACGCAACACCTCATTAACAAGTAAAACGTCACCAACTGGAGTGTATATAGCTAACCCATAAGATAAAGGCTCTAGCATCCTATTCAGCTTAGTCAGAAATATACTAGAAAGAAAGGAATGCGTAGCACCTGGATCAAATAAAACATCTGCAGTTACATTACAAATAAGAATCGTACCAGTAATAACGTTTGGTGCGTCCTCCGCTTCTTGTTGAGTCATAACATAGACTTTTCCTTGTTGCCCAAGTCTTCCAACAACTCCCTTTTGCCTTGCACCACTAGTGCCCTCTGTTGGAACCACTGAAACTCTCGATTGCTCAACTGTCTGTGACCCAACTCCCTGATCTCTCTGAACTGTCATGTTCAACTGCGGACAATCTTTCTGGTGTTGATCTAGTGGGTTGACTAGTTATTCTCTGGCTCTGTCTCTGAAAAACACTACCATAACTCACGTTCCTCGATGCTTGGCCTCTAGAACGATTCTTAAAATCTCGACGGCTTGAATTATTTATCCCAGGCGTGAACCTCCGCTGCTCACGACCTCTAAATCCACTAGTTGTTGAAGTCCCACGACTAAGCTCTACTACTGATTTCTCTTCTGTTATACTCTGCTCCACACAAAGGGCAGTCTCCACTAACTGAGAGAAATTCGTCCACTTAGCAATGGTTGTAACTAGGGTATGTATTTCAAAACGTAGCCCTCTTTCAAACCTTCGGCACCTGTCATTCTCAGAAGCCATAATAACGTCAGCATGCCGTGAAAGCTCGGTATACTTCCTCTCATACTCAGCCACTAAAAGTGATCCTTGTTTCAACCCCAGAAATTCATCCCTCTTGGCTTCGCAGTATATGCTGGGATAATACTTATCTTCAAATATGCATCTAAAAGTCAGTCTAAAGCACATGCATCACTGCGCCTTGCTAATATAGATTTCCATCATCCTTCAGCCTCTTTTTGCAACAAAAATGTGGCCAATCTAACCTTTCGCTCCTCAGGACAATTCATCACATCAAAACACTTTTCAAGCATATTCAACTAGTTCTCTACATCAGCTGGATCTGTGGAACCCTAAAACACTGTAGCCCCTAACTTCTTCAGTCGTTCAATTCCATATGCCTTTTCTGGATCACTAGGCTCTACTCTCTCTGGCCTTCCTATCTCCTGTGCAGTTCTCGCAAACTGCTCGTTTCCTGCCCCACCTCGAACTCTTAGGGTACTAGATTCCCCTAAAGATGGACCTTGGGTAGGACCTTGCATTCCGTCCTGATTCTGCCGGCGTCGTCTGCCAGTACGTGGTGGCATGACTCCTATAATATGTCAACACATTAGACATACTATAAATACTTAACCCAAATGCATGATACTAAATGTCTACTCACATATTAATAATAATTGGACTTACTTCTACCCTTACCTAGACCATACTCCACTAGTTCCCTTTAAGCTAACTTGACTTTCAATTATTTACTTTTCAGTTTCTTCTTAGAGCTAACTACTCTACCTTAATTCCCATGGAGCAAACTGCTCTGATACCAAGTTGTCACACCCCCTCCCGGACTACCTGCTACCTTAGACCGAAAGATGGCGTGAAGCCGACGAACAAAGCTTTTCTATACCTGTATCTATCGACTCTGCTTAAAAATGTGATGAACTTGCTAATCTAGTATATAAACTATTATACATGCAACAAACCACAGTGGATCCTAGGCTAGTAAAACACATACATGAAGTGTACCTCAAAATTTATCGATTTCACGAGTAAACCTAAAGACACCTTAATCAAAATATAACCAACAAAATTTAGACAACTACACCTCCTAAAGCTTATACAAACTGTGGAGTATTTATAACATACAAGGGTGTATATACATCATAACACAACAGACTCTATGCCCAACTCAAAACACGTACTAACAGTCGATAACGGAGCTTCCGCAGACTAAGGCAGTCTATCAGGCACCGGGAACTCGATCTCTGCCAAGAAAATGGGTACAACATTTTAGAAAGGGTGAGCTATGAAGCTCAGTGAGTGACTAGTTTAAAACTATGAATTTAAAGATAAGAGCACGTGAAAACTTTACACATATAAATCTGTTTATAGAAGTCGTAAATGTAAACATGTAGTGGTAAGAATAGCTCCCTCAAATACTCAGCATGTTCGTCATTGAAATCTAGCAAGGCATATTAAGTATATCGAAGCATTTTAACTAACATGACAAATCTACGTTGTGTAGGGTACACCCAGTACAACAACATTTACAAGCTCTACGATGTAGTGGGGCCCGCCCAGCACTCTCATCGTCTTTGTCGTAGTGGGGCCCGTCCAGCACTCACGACAGCATCGTTGTTACGGAGTACACTCAACGTCAACAACAGAATCTAACCAGTGTGCACACGGTAATCTCTAGCCTCAGGCTCAAGATCTCAGTCATGTAGTTAATGAAAATTTCATAAATCATCTAAAAATATTAAAACATGCCTGCTTATAAATTTTACACAAAGCTCCATCTTTACTCAACTCTTTTATGGAAAACTGTAGTTTTTAAAACAAAACTTCTTACTAATTCATGCTTTGCTTAAAACATTGTGCTTTAAATACTTTCCAAACATTTAATATCTACGTGCTAGCATAAATTTCTTTAAAAAATCTAGTCTCCAAATGTATACTTGAAAATAGTTATGAAATTCAAATACCTTTCATGGCTTCGTAAATAAACATTTATCGCATTCAATCATAATAACAGTTATGGAAAATATTTCAAAGTTGGTTTTGTCACTCACCGTCTTGGGCTAGATCCTTGGTCTATAAGCTCGGTTTAATTCTTCTCGGCCTGCCAACAACCCAACCGAGTATTAGAACTCTAAACATTCTGGTTTTCTAAAGATATACATAACATGTCGCACCAAAGATGTCGCTCACGAAAACAAAGCTTAAGAAATAAAATCCTATTTCAACAACTCTCTGAAATTTCTAGATTTCTAACATAAACTTCAAATGACTATAACGTTCTCCATACTTAACCAAAATGAGTGTTCTTTATATCAAAATCTTCATTTTGAGATCCTTTAAAACTTACCTGAAGACATGTAAATCTGATTCCCTGTGAATAAACTCAGATAACCCTCGAACCAGAAAAACTTCCAGAATCGCGCGCACACGACTCCTTTAACTTGTCCCTATAATTTAACTTATTTTTAGTCGTTATTGGTTCACGATTTTTTCATGAAAGTTGTAGAAAATTGAATAAGTTTTCCAACCATACTAAATATAGATCCTAACGCTACCGATACACTCTGAAATGCAAGAAAAACAAGAGACCTCCTTATTTCGAGCGAAACCAACTGCCCTCTTCTCTTCATCAAAAAGCACCCAATGAATATCCGAATTTTCTCCAACTTTCTTCATAAAATTTGTTTGAAAATGAACTTATTTTTTGTAAATGTAAACCTCACCTCTTAATTCCTTTTAAAGAGTTCAAACCGAATTAAAAACCAGTGATGTGCAGAATGAACCAAGATTCAGGCATGCATACACTTTGCTTCAGTTCTCCTCCTCTTCTTCAACCTCAAAATTCTAGTAAAATTCCTCTTCTTCTTCCAAACTCTCTCTTAAATGTTCTCTGCAAATTGAAGAAGAAAAAGAATGTAAGTTTGATGAGAATTTGTCTTCAAAATGCTTGGCGGGGAAGGGAAGAGAAGAAGAAGAAGAAAAGAAAAAATGAAATTTTCTTCTCTTTTTTTTCTTTTTATCCTTTCTTTTCTTTAATTTTTTTAATATATAAATATATATATATTTACACTTAATTTACATTTTCTTTTTTTTCCACATTTAAAGAAATTAAACCAAGAAAATATCGGGTTTACAGAAACAATAGTTACAAATTATCTTTTCCTAAAACGAAATGTACGCAACAAAACATTTCCAAAACTAAATATGCATTTTAATGATTATAGAATCAAAAGTCAAATAATTACGATGGTTAAATGAAATTAATTATTAAGAAAATCAGTACATTTCAACATCTTTGTTTCCTGAATTCAAAACTTTTAACTTTTTCTTATATTTCATTATTTTAGAAAATACGTCACATCTGAATTTCATTCCTTAAATAAAATCCAAAAAATTCTTGAATAAGTTAGACTCGAGATTATGATACTTGATTTCTTCACCATCTTATTGCTTTATAACTTTACCGATATACTTACACTTTACACCAAGTTTTTGGCATCATACATGGTCAGAAAATTAAAATTTTAACATCTAATTAGTTGAATCTTTTAAATAAATAAATAAAACCGATCTTAGTTGTAAATATATCAAAAAAATTGACAATGTGATTATTCATGAATTGATTTGGGTTAACTTGTTGAAGATAAAACAAACAAACAAACAAAAGGCTAAAATAGGTTGTTTAATTATGTAACTAACAACTTTCCTTTCTCCTCCCATAAGGAAAAGACCGTTTCTCTAAATTTCATCAATATATATATGTATTGATCAAATGACCCATCTCAACGAGGACACAATATTAGGAAAGAACAAAGAAAATAAAATGGCCAATAATTCTTGTCTTCTTATTGTGTCTCTCATTGGAGTTCTTTTGTTCACCATCATTTCAAATGTGGCATCATCTAACGACGTCGTTTCCACCATCTGTCCAAAAACTTCAAACCCGCCGTTTTGTTCAAGTGTGTTGAAATCTGCAGGTACTGCAGATCTAAAAGGCTTGGCTGTATACACCTTAAACCTTGCCCATACAAATGCTCGCAAATCTTTGACCTTAGCCAAGTCACTTGCAACAACCACCACCAATCCTCAACTTAAGCAACGATATTCGTCTTGTGCTGAGAGCTATGATGAAGCTGTTGGTGACATTGAAAATGCCCCAAAAGACTTGGCACTTGGTGACTTTAATGCTGTCAATATTGTAACTTCTGGTGCCATGACAGAGATTGACGACTGTCAGGATAAGTTTGCGCAGCCGCCGAAGGACACGTCGTTGCTTTTAAAGAATGGCAAGACTCTAAACGATATATGCAGCATTATTTTGGTTATATCCAATCTTCTTTGAGGACAATGTACTTTTGAGATTTTTATCAATAAATAATATGAAGTTGAATTGTTAACATATATAATAACACTACAATTTGATGGTGATTGGAATTGATTTTGGTTAAACTTTAGAAGAGAAAAAAAAAATCAATCAATAGATAATTCCAACAAATCAAAATAACTAAATAAAAAATCAGACTCGAAAGATAATATCCCTAATAACACAGATCGACGTATATTAATAGATAATTCTAACAAAAGAAAAATTACTGAAATTTTATAAATATTTTGTTATATTTAAAAACAATCGTTAAGATAATTCACATAATATAATCTCTTAAGGAATGAAGCATTTTAAATATGTTTAATGTATATATTATCGTTTACATAAGATCGTTTAATGTATATATAATTAAAGTAATAATTAAATTAAAAAATAAAAATAACCAAATAAAAAACATCAAATCAAACTTAAATAATTTATTTAATTCGTTACATGTGATATAGTTACATTAATTAAAATTTAAAAAACAAAGAAAGGAAAATCAATAATTATACATTGACTTATAATTCTATTAAAGTGACCCATTCCAATTTCAGTCTTGGAAGCTTTGGCTAGTTTTAGAGTTTTTTCTTTTCTTTTCTCCAATGTTATTCCTCACATGGTGTTGACACGACGACAACATCAGACGATGTAGCATCAAGCATAGCTCCGAAAACTAGAAATCCATCACTATGTGCTAATGTGTTGAAATCTAGAGGCAACCCAGAGCTAAACGTGTTAGTCACTTACACTCTCAATCTTACATGTACAAATGCAGAAAAATATCTAAATTTGGCCAAATCTCTTGCAGCAACGACGATCAGTTCTCAAGTTAAAAACTAATATTTTTCTTGCTACGAGAGCAGTGAGGAAGCCGTGGGTGACATTAAGAATGTGAAAACAAATTAATTTGGCGGTTAATGATTTCAATTGTGTCAACATGGAAACTTATGGCATCATGACAGCGATCGACGACTGTTAAGATAGATTCAAACAGCCATCGAAAGATTTGTCATTGCTTCCAAAGAATGGAAGGACTTTAAATGATGTATGTTGCATTATTTTAGTTATATCTAATTTTCTCCCGTAGTCCCCATTTAATGAGAAGTATTATGGTATGAAACTGTAACGACCCAACTTTCCGGACTACCAAATACCAAAACTCGACCATTCAACATAAAATTTAAAACGGACCAGTTACGATTCATCAAAAGCTTTAGAAACATTACAAAAAGACAGTTTCGGGCCCTATTTTAAATTAAATCATAAAAAAAGTCTCAAACAAAAACTCAAGTCATCAGTTCCAAAAGCACAAGTCAAATATTCTGACAAAATACATAGCGGAAGCGATAAGAAAACAGACGCGTCCATATGGCCTTCACGCGTCCTTCCTGCCTCTCGTCGGTCTGCCCCTCGCTGTGCCCTTACCTGAAAAGTTTAAAAAGAGAAAAGGGTGAGTATAAACATACCCAGTAAGGGACCCACTACTGGGCCCGTTAGGGGACAACAGTTAACTTCCTATTCGGGGGTACCCTACATAACAGTCTAGTGGTCCCGTAGAACGCACATATCAGTCTAGTGCTCCCGAAGGATGCACATCTCAGTCTTGTGCTCCCGAAGGTTGCACATATCAGTCTAGTGCTCCCGAAGGATGCACACATCAGTCTAGTGCTCCCGAAGGACGCACTTATCAGTCTAGTGCTCCCGAAGGATGCACATATCAGTCTAGTGCTCCCGGAGGATGCACACATCAGTCTAGTGCTCCCGAAGGATGCACACGTCAGTCTAGTGCTCCCGAAGGATGCACATATAAGTAAGGCACGCTACCCCATAGATGAAGCTAACCGTTACCCCTCGGTCTATACTCAATCGTCTACCACAGTCATACCACAATCATCAATCATTTACAATTCCCCTAAAGGCTTTACTGGCCAGGTAGTATAAGCTTAAACCATTACACCCTCAGTTGCTATACGCGTCAACTATTCGTATACCATTATGGAAGAGCCCCAAGACTCAAACAGCTAAATAACCAACTGAACTCACTGTCCTTCCTCGTCTAATCCCATGATCAACGTCCATCAATCTAAAATTTCAATCTACAATTAGCGGTTGCGGTTCAGTTACATCAGACAGAAACATAATAACAGTGCTTAACAGTCAACATAGATACACTTATTCAGTATAATCACTAACGTGTAATCCCCTGTGGATTACTACGTTTCCGGCCTCGACCCGAGGTCCAGTAGTAGGAAAACCCTTACCTGATACTCGGTTATGCCCCTCGATCGAATCCACGCTCAACAGCTCAACCTAAAACGAAAACACGAAGGTTTTAGTTGATGACTTTAGTAGAAGTCATTTTAAAAGGTCCGAATCGACACCCGTTGACTTACCCAAGGAAAGGAAAGCAATCTCCAAACAAGCCTACCGCGAGACCCGAGAACTCAAGCGTCAACTCTGTACTACCTTCAAGGGGGAAAAGTAGGGCCATATCTTATTCCAATATTCAAACTCTAATCGGATGTAGCAACATTAAGGAATTCATCGAAAACAATCCTTACCGAAGACTCACCGTGACCCGGAGCGGAGGAAGGAAGGCTTAGGTGGCTTGGTGAAACAAGGAGCTCGGCTCGGCTTGAAGGCGTTCGGCTCGGCTCGGCTCGGCTCGGCTCCACCTCGGCTCGGCTCGGCTCCACCTCGGCTCGGCTCGGCTTGGCCTCGGCTCAACTCGGCTTGCGGCTCGGCTCACTCGGCTCGCGGCTCGGCTCACTCGGCTCGCGGCTCACGCGGATCACTCAGCTCGGCTCACGCGGCTCACTCGGCTCGGACTAGGATTGCTGGCGGCTCGCGGCTGGGATTGTTGGCGGCTCGGGTCGGGTACGGCTCGGGTTCAATCCCTTCTCTTCCGATGGCGACGGCGGTCGAAGGCGGAGACGAAAGAAAGATCGTCGGTCGAAGGCGGAGACGAAAGAAAGATCGTCGGTCGAAGGCAGAGACGAAAAGAGAGAGAGGAACGCCGGGGATGGCGGCTTGCGGGGTCGCGCGGCCGTTCGCGGGTGGAAGACGAGTGCCGAGTCGGGATTCGTTGGTGGTGTGCGGCCACGAAGACGGCGGCGACGAAACTGAAGAGAAGAAGAAGCGAAAAAAATGGTGGCGTCGGGCGTGGGAGAAGCCGAAGAGAAGAAGAAGCGAAGGAATGGTGGCGTCGGGCGTGGGAGAAGCCGAAGAGGAGGAGAGATGGGCTGTCGGGAAAGGAAGGAGAAGAAGAAGAAGAAGAAAGGAAAAATCGGGGGGGGGGGGGGGGGGCGGCGCGCGAGGTAGGGTTTTCTTCTCCTCTCTTTTTTTTTATAAATATATATATATATATATAAATTAAATAATAATAAATATTATTAATAATAAAATATTAATATTAAATAATTATAATAATAATAAATATTAATATATATATATTAAATAAAAATAACAATAATTTATAATAAATATTAGTATTAAATAATTAAAATAATATTAAATAATAATATTAGTATTAATATTAAATAAATAAGAAATAAAAAGTTATTAATATTAAAACTAAAATGATAAAATACCTAATAATAATAATATAATTACTATTATATTATTATTTTATCGTTTTACAAAAATCTTAAATTTCCGAAAATTCACATGATTTACTAAAATTTACCTCGATCTTCGGGGCGTTACATTCTTCCCTCCTTAGGGAACTTTCGTCCTCGAAAGTTTTATTCCTCGAACAGCTCGGGGTAACGGGACTTCATGTCATCTTCACGCTCCCATGTAGCCTCTTCCACCCGGTGATTCCGCCATAAGACTTTAACCAAAGGAATTTCTTTATTCCTCAACATTTTCACCTCTCTAGCCAGCACCTCAACGGGTTGTTCGGTATAGCTCAAGTTTTCATCAATTTCCAGTGGCTCGTAATCCACTACATGGGATGGATCTGGCACGTACTTCCTCAACATGGAGACGTGGAACACATCATGAACTGTCGAGAGTGATGGTGGCAACGCCAAACGATAAGCTACAGGGCCAATCCGCTCCAGAATCTCAAACGGCCCGACAAAACGGGGACTCAGCTTTCCCCTCCTTTCAAAACGCACGACACCTCTCATAGGTGCTACCTTTAAGAACACCTTGTCCCCTACCTCAAACTCGAGATCCTTCCGCCTCACATCTGCATAACTCTTCTGCCTACACTGAGCGGTATGCATGCGTGATCTAATCTTCTGTATCACTTCGTTAGTAGACTGAACTAACTCAGGACCCATCAATCTTTGCTCACCCACCTCACCCCAGCAAACCGGGGATCTACAACATTTGCCGTACAAGGCCTCAAATAGTGCCATGCCGATGGTAGCCTGATAGCTGTTATTATAGGCAAATTCCATCAAATGTAAGTGGGAGTCCCAGCTACCTGGAAATTCCAATGCACACGCTCGCAACATATCCTCTAAAACCTGGTTCAGACGCTCAGTCTGACCGTCAGTCTGTGGATGGAAAGCCGTACTAAAGTCCAACCTCGTGCCCATAGCGGTCTGCAAACCCTTCCAGAATTTGGAAGTGAAACGGGCATCTCTATCAGAAACAATCGACACTGGCACCCCATGCAACCTCACTATCTCGGACATGTACAACTGTGCCCACTTACTAGCAGTATAGGTGGATTTACCCGGAACAAAGTGTGCTGACTTCGTAAGCCTGTCCACCACAACCCAAATCACTGTAAAACCCCTCAGAGTCCTCGGCAGCCCTATAATGAAATCCATGGACACGTTTTCCCACTTCCATTCCGGTATGCTCAAGGGTTGTAATAAACCCGCTGGCTTCTGCCTTGGTGCCTTAACCTGCTGACACACCAAGCATCTACTAACAAATTCTGCTACTTCCCTCTTCATGTTACGCCACCAATAAACCCGCTTCAGGTCCTGATACATCTTCGTACTACCTGGGTGCATGGAAAATGGGGAACTGTGAGCCTCAGATAATAATTCTGTCTTAACCGCACTATCCGACGGCACACAGAGGCGTCTCTCGAACAAAAGTCCACCATCAGAGGATAATGAGAACTCAACCGCTTGCCCTGCTTCTGCTAGGCCACGTTTTTCAACCAGATAAGGATCGTTACTCTGAGCATCAATGATCCTTTGCCTCAAAGTCGGCTGTACTGTCAACTGGGCTAACTGCATAGTAACTGCCCCCACTGACACTGCAATCTCAGCCCGCTCGAGATCCCGATGCAAAGGGGCCTGTCGGGTAATAAGTGCTGCTGAATGTGATACCTTCCTACTAAGAGCATCAGCTACCACATTTGCCTTGCCTGGATGATACAGTATCTCACAATCGTAATCCTTCACTAACTCAAGCCATCTCCGCTGTCTCATATTCAATTCTTTCTGAGTAAAGAAGTATTTCAGGCTCTTATGGTCCGTGAAGATCTGTATCTTTTCACCATATAAGTAATGCCTCCATATTTTCAAAGCAAAAACCACTGCTGCCAACTCTAGATCATGTGTAAGGTAGTTCTGCTCATGACTCTTCAACTGACGAGACGCATAAGCAACCACCTTACCCTGCTGCATCAAAACACAACCCAAACCCTTCTTGGAAGCATCACTATAAATCACAAAACTGCCTGAACCATCAGGTACAGTAAGAACCGGTGCGGTAACTAGCTTCTGTTTAAGGTTCTGGAAACTGTCCTCACATGCCTTGCTCCAAACAAAAGGAGCTCCCTTCCTGGTCAACTGAGTGAGAGGAGTAGCTATACGAGAAAAGTTCTCCACAAACCGTCGATAATAACCTGCTAAACCCAGAAAGCTACGAACCTCACTGACAGTGGAAGGTCGGGTCCAACCGGTGACTGCCTCTATCTTAGCTGGATCCACAGAGACCCCAGCCTTAGAAACCACGTGACCCAGAAAGGACACCTGCTTCAGCCAAAACTCACATTTCGAGAACTTTGCATACAACTTATTATCCCGAAGTGTTTGCAAAACCATACGTAAGTGCTTCTCGTGTTCGGCCTCCGTCTTGGAGTATATCAAGATGTCGTCGATAAACACGATCACAAAAGTATCTAGGAACTCCCTAAACACTCTGTTCATCAAGTCCATAAACACTGCTGGAGCATTCGTCAAACCAAAAGACATCACAATAAACTCGTAGTGTCCGTATCTGGAACGAAATGCTGTCTTCGGTACATCCGCATCCTTAATCCTCAGCTGATGGTATCCCGACCGAAGATCAATCTTAGAGAACACTGTGGCTCCCTGTATTTGGTCGAATAGATCGTCAATCCTGGGCAAGGGATATCTGTTCTTTACGGTTACCTTGTTCAACTCCCTATAGTCAATGCATAGACGCATCGATCCGTCCTTCTTCTTAACAAATAAAACTGGCGCACCCCAAGGTGACACGCTCGGTCGAATGAATCCCTTATCAAGCAATTCTTGCAACTGCACCTTCAGTTCTTTCAGCTCTGCGGGGGCCATTCTGTAAGGGGCCCTGATTATAGGAACCGTGCCCGGCTCCAACTCTATGGCAAACTCAACCTCCCTGTGCGGAGGTAACCCTGGAAGTTCCTCAGGAAAGACATCTGGATAGTCCCTCACTACTGGTTCTGATGACAGGGATACATCGACCTCTCTAGTATCCACCACGCTCGCTAAGATACCCCAAGTACCCTGACTGAGCAGTTTACTGGCCCTGATGGCTGAGATTACCTGAGGCAACGACCTTGACCCTTCTCCTTTAAATTTAAAACTGGCCCTCGAGGGAGGGTTAAACGTTACCTCCTTACGGGAACAATCTATGCTGGCGTGGTTAGCGGCTAACCAATCCATACCCAGAATTACATCAAAGTCGAGCATATCCAGAACTAACAGTGTTACCTCAATCACATGGCCTGCTATCTCAATCTGGCATGTTTTCACCTTTTCCTTCGACAACATACACTCCCCGGACGGAGTAGATACTGATAGAACATGTTGTAAGGGCTCTACCTCTAAGCGGGCATGCGACACAAATGTGGACGAGATAAAAGAATGTGACGAACCCGAATCAAACAAAACTAAGGCGTAATGCCCCAACACTGGGAGCGTACCTGTCACTACCGTGCCTGCCTTCTCAGCCTCAGTCTTGTTGGTAGCAAAGACTCTACCCTGATGTGGAGCGCCTGCTCCCTGATTCTGCGCGTTCCCCGTGAGTCTCAACGGGCATCTATCAGCTGTATGACCCTCTTGCCTGCACTTAAAGCAAGTCCTGGTCCCGAATAAGCAACGGCCCAGATGGTGCTTCCCACAAGTGGTACACAACGGCTTCCCTCTGGCAGCCTCCCCTGCCTCAAAAGGTTTCTGCTGGAAGCGGCGAAACTCACCACCTGATCTGAAATTCCGCTGTGGCACTGGAACAGGCTGCTGCTCAGCCTTCCTCTTCTGTCCCGATGTCAAACCTCTACCAGCGGTCTTAGACGAGTTAGCCCTCTCCTGTAAACTGAGATCCACTGCCAGGCGCAGTGCATCGGCATGAGTAACGGGTCGGAAAGCTCGGACCAAACCCTGAATGTCCAGTCGGAGGCCTCTAACAAACTTATCAGCTCTGGCCGCCTCGGTCGCTATCATCTCGGGAGCGAAGCGGGACAACATATCAAACTCCGCATCGTACTGCTCCACTGTCATGTCACCCTGCTCTAAGTTCAGGAACTCCTGCCGCTTGGCGTCTCTCAGACTAGCAGAGAAGAATTTCGCATAGAAACTCTCCTTAAACTGCTGGCACGTGATCTGACTCACATCACCACCTAGCATCCTCTCTGTAGTCTCCCACCATGCAGTACCTCTGTCAGTCAACATAAAAACAGCACACTGAACTTTCTGATCCTCAGGGCATTTCATGTAATGGAATATGGTCTCCAAGGACGATAACCACATCTGAGCCCTGGTGGGATCCTCCAAAGACCCATCGAACGTCGTGGGATTATACTTCCTGAAATCCCTCAGGTGCTTAGCCTCTGCTGACAACTTATCCGGCACAAACTGGGGCGCAACTGGTACTGGGGCCGGAGCCGGAGCAGGAGCTGGTGCTGGAGCTGGCGCTGGAGCTGGCGCTGGAGCTGGCGCCGGAGTTGGCGAGGCAGGCTTCTGCTGCTCCCGCATTTGCATAATCAAATCTCTAAACCTCTGCTCCATGGCGGCTAGGTCCGCATGAGTAACTGGCGCAGCCGGGTCAGGGGCTTGGGCTACAGGCTGCACCTCAGGTTGAACGCGTCCTGCTCCCCTTCCTCGGCCTCCTCGGCCACCCCTACGTGCACCTCTCCTTGGCGGCATTTCCCTAACAACCACCAACGATCCCTTTAGTCATAATGGTAATTGAATTTACAGTTTAACTTAGGTAAGGTAATGCATGTAGAGTTATACATATACTTTCATGGGAGCGTACCTGACGAACAGCGAGGATCGTTTCAGCCATAAGGACACAAAACACAGACTCACATTATAAGCCAGTCTACAGAACCTAAAACTTAGGCTCTGATACCAACTGTAACGACCCAACTTTCCGGACTAAGCTGAGGTCACTACCAAATACCAAAACTCGACCATTCAACATAAAATTTAAAACGGACAAGTTACGATTCATCAAAAGCATTAGAAACATTACAAAAAGACAGTTTCGGGCCCTATTTTAAATTAAATCATAAAAAACGTCTCAAACAAAAACTCAAGTCATCAGTTCCAAAAGCACAAGTCAAATATTCTGACAAAATACATAGCGGAAGCGATAAGAAAACAGACGCGTCCATATGGCCTTCACGCATCCTTCCTGCCTCTCGTCGGTCTGCCCCTCGCTGTGCCCTTACCTGAAAAGTTTAAAAAGAGAAAAGGGTGAGTATAAACATACCCAGTAAGGGACCCACTACTGGGCCCGTTAGGGGACAACAGTTAACTTCCTATTCGGGGGTACCCTACATAACAGTCTAGTGGTCCCGTAGAACGCACATATCAGTCTAGTGCTCCCGAAGGATGCACATCTCAGTCTTGTGCTCCCGAAGGTTGCACATATCAGTCTAGTGCTCCCGAAGGATGCACACATCTGTCTAGTGCTCCCGAAGGACGCACATATCAGTCTAGTGCTCCCGAAGGATGCACATATCAGTCTAGTGCTCCCGGAGGATGCACACATCAGTCTAGTGCTCCCGAAGGATGCACACGTCAGTCTAGTGCTCCCGAAGGATGCACATATAAGTAAGGCACGCTACCCCATAGATGAAGCTAACCGTTACCCCTCGGTCTATACTCAATCGTCTACCACAGTCATACCACAATCATCAATCATTTACAATTCCCCTAAAGGCTTTACTGGTCAGGTAGTATAAGCTTAAACCATTACACCCTCAGTTGCTATACGCGTCAACTATTCGTATACCATTATGGAAGAGCCCCAAGACTCAAACAGCTAAATAACCAACTGAACTCACTGTCCTTCCTCGTCTAATCCCATGATCAACGTCCATCAATCTAAAATTTCAATCTACAATTAGCGGTTGCGGTTCAGTTACATCAGACAGAAACATAATAACAGTGCTTAACAGTCAACATAGATACACTTATTCAGTATAATCACTAACGTGTAATCCCCTGTGGATTACTACGTTTCCGGCCTCGACCCGAGGTCCAGTAGTAGGAAAACCCTTACCTGATACTCGGTTATGCCCCTCGATCGAATCCACGCTCAACAGCTCAACCTAAAACGAAAACACGAAGGTTTTAGTTGATGACTTTAGTAGAAGTCATTTTAAAAGGTCCGAATCGACACCCGTTGACTTACCCAAGGAAAGGAAAGCAATCTCCAAACAAGCCTACCGCGAGACCCGAGAACTCAAGCGTCAACTCTGTACTACCTTCAAGGGGGAAAAGTAGGGCCATATCTTATTCCAATATTCAAACTCTAATCGGATGTAGCAACATTAAGGAATTCATCGAAAACAATCCTTACCGAAGACTCACCGTGACCCGGAGCGGAGGAAGGAAGGCTTAGGTGGCTTGGTGAAACAAGGAGCTCGGCTCGGCTTGAAGGCGTTCGGCTCGGCTCGGCTCGGCTCGGCTTGGCCTCGGCTCGACTCGGCTTGGCCTCGGCTCGGCTCGGCTTGCGGCTCGGCTCACTCGGCTCGCGGCTCGGCTCACTCGGCTCGCGGCTCGGCTCACTCGGCTCGCGGCTCGGCTCACTAGGCTCGCGGCTCGGCTCACTCGGCTCGCGGCTCGGCTCGCGGCTCGGCTCACTCGGCTCGCGGCTCACTCGGATCACTCGGCTCGGCTCACGCGGCTCACTCGGCTCGGACTGGGATTGCTTGCGGCTCGCGGCTGGGATTGTTGGCGGCTCGGGTCGGGTACGGCTCGGGTTCAATCCCTTCTCTTCCGATGGCGACGGCGGTCGAAGGCGGAGACGAAAGAAAGATCGTCGGTCGAAGGCGGAGACGAAAGAAAGATCGTCGGTCGAAGGCAGAGACGAAAAGAGAGAGAGGAACGCCGGGGATGGCGGCTTGCGGGGTCGCGCGGCCGTTCGCGGGCGGAAGACGAGTGCCGAGTCGGGATTCGTTGGTGGTGTGGGGCCACGAAGACGGCGGCGACGAAACTGAAGAGAAGAAGAAGCGAAAGAAATGGTGGCGTCGGGCGTGGGAGAAGCCGAAGAGGAGGAGAGATGGGCTGTCGGGAAAGGAAGGAGAAGAAGAAGAAGAAGAAAGGAAAAATCGGGGGGGGGGGGGGGGCGGCGTGCGAGGTAGGGTTTTCTTCTCCTCTTTTTTTTTTAATAAATATATATATATATATAAATTAAGTAATAATAATTATTATTAATAATAAAATATTAATATTAAATAATTATAATAATAATAAATATTAATATATATATATATATATATTAAATAAAAATAACAATAATTTATAATAAATATTAGTATTAAATAATTAAAATAATATTAAATAATAATATTAGTATTAATATTAAATAAATAAGAAATAAAAAGTTATTAATATTAAAACTAAAATGATAAAATACCTAATAATAATAATATAATTACTATTATATTATTATTTTATCGTTTTACAAAAATCTTAAATTTCCGAAAATTCACATGATTTACTAAAATTTACCTCGATCTTCGGGGCGTTACAGAAACCCTAGGCATTGGATCTAAGAATCATGTTAATAACAACAAGACTCAAAAAACACAACACCAACAGCTCCAAAACCAATTTGATTTGAACCCTCTAAGATATAGGTTAGATTCAGATTACTTAGATGATCTAACAAACTAAGGATTGGACAAAGCTAGAAACTTCCATAAACCCTCAAGCAGTCCATAAGCAAGGACATATCAATTCTCACTTGATTGCTGCAAATATTTATGCACTCTATCGCAAGAACATACAAGAACAAAATTCTACAGTTTAGTATTTTCAAATTTCATTCATCCAAACTCTTATTTTAATTGTGGAAATTACAACCATAATTTTATACTAATTAAAATATTAAATCAAAACTCTCAACATTTAATTTGATGACTTTTGGGTTGTCCAAATAAATTTTCAACTTCTTCATTTGATTCAGTTCTGATTTCTAATTGGTTCGTATAATATTACGTACCTTGCGGTATATGTATATTGTCTACCATCGAAAAAAATTACATTTTCTTAAGATTGCAATACTTCTTCATTTGATTGTGTATTTCTATTGGCCATGTAAATTTTGAACCGAAAAATAGATATTTAAAAATTTTCACTTAGAAGTTATCCTTTGAAAACTAATTTTTTGGATTTGGTGATTAGACATTATTTTTTTTTTCTTATGTTTCGTTACTTTTTATAAACACGCCATCTAAATTTCAATTCCTTAAATAAAGTATTAAAAAATTCTTGAATAGTTAAACTCAATTTGAATATTTTATATCTAGAGAAGACGATACTTGGTCGGTTCTTAACCATTCTACTGCTTTATAGTTAATTTGACGGGTATACTTACACTTCACACCAAGTTTTTGGCATCATACATGGTCAAAAAATTCAGTTTTTAACATCTTAGTTGTATCTTTCCAAATAAATAAATAAAGCATATCTTAGTTGTAAGTATGTCAAAAAAAAAATTGACAATTATGATTATTCAAGAATTGATTTTGGTTATTTTTTTGCTGTATACACCTTAAATCTTGCCCATACAAATGCTCACAAATCTTTGACCTTAGCCAAATCACTTGCAACAACCACCACCAATCCACAGCTTAAGCAACGATATTCGTCTTGTGCTGAAAGCTATGATGAAGCTGTTGGTGACATTGAAAATGCCCAAAAGGACTTGGCACTTGGTGACTTTAATGCTGTTAATACTGTAACTTCTGGTGCCATGACAGAGATTGACGACTGTCAGGATAAGTTCGTGCAGCCGCCGAAGGATACGTCGTTGCTTTTGAAGAATGGAAAGACTCTAAACGATATATGCAGCATTATTTTGGTTATATCCAATCTTCTTTGAGGGCTATATGTACTTTTGAGATTTAAGGAAGTTTATTTTTTAAAATAATAACATTTACAATGTAATGGTATTTAAATTGATTATTTTAGTTAATTTTTAGGTGATAAAAAAATCAATTAATAGATAAATTTAACTGATCAAAATAACTAAATAAAAAATCTTACTTCAAAGACAATGTCCCTAATAAACACAGATAAACTTATATAACATTTTAAATTTACGTGACGTTTCAAGAATACCTTAAGCTGTTTAGTTCACTGATTCAAACTTTTATAGTATATAGTTGCTTTAATTAAAGTGTTATATTTGATAATAAATTTAGTTGTAAAAAATAACTAAAAACTATCATTTCAATATTTGACAAGAGAAAAAATGCGTATAATAAAATGGAAGGAATGAAGCATTTTAAATATGTTTAATGTATATATTATCGTTTGATTAAGATCATTGAATGTATATATAATTAAAGTAATAACTAAATTAAAAACAAATAAAAATAACCAAATAGAAAACCTCAAATAATTTATTTAATTCGTTTGATATGATATAGTCAACTTAATTAGAATTCAAATAACAAATTAGAAAGGAAAATCATTAATTATACATTAACTTATTGTTCTATTAAAATGACCAATTCCAATTTCAATTTTAGACTCTTTGGCTAGTTTTAGAGTTTTTCTTTTCTTTTCTACAAAGTTATTCCTGACATATGGTGTTGACACGACGACACAACATCAAACGTTGTAGCATCAAGCATATGCCCGAAAACTAGAAATCAATCATTTTGCACTAATGTATTGATATCTCTAGGCAACACACACCCAAAAGTGTTAGCCACTCTCATCCTCAAACTTATGGCATCATGATAGTGGTCGACGACGGTTAAGATAGCTTTAAATAGCCATCTTGATTCATCATTATTGCTTCCAAAAGAATGGGAGCACATTAAATGTTGTATGTAGTATTATTTTAGTTATATCTAATCTTCTCCCATAGTCCCCATTTAATGAGAGGTATTATGATATGAAACCTTGGACATTTGATCTAAGAATCATGTTAAAGAACAAGACTAAAAAAAAACAACTCCAACAGCTCCAAAACCAATTTGATTTCAACCCCTAAGATATAGGTTAGATTCAAATTACTTAGATGATCTAACAAACCAAAGGATTGGACAAAGTTAGAAATTTTCATCAACCTTTAATCTTCAAAGCACTCTACAAGCAAGCCAGATCAATTCTCACTTGGATGCTCCAAATATTCATGCATTCTATCACAAGAACACACACGAACAAAATTCTACAATTTGAAATTTATAAATTTCATTCATCTTAATTCTTATTTTAAATGAGGAAATTTCAACCATATTTATACTACTTAAAATATTAAATGAAATGTCACAATATTTAATTTTATGACCTTTGAGTTGTTCAAATAACTTTTCAACTTTCAAATATTGCATCTCTTCAACTTCTTCATTTGATTCAATTCTAATTTCTTGGTTTGTATCGTATTACATACTTTGTTGTATATGTATATTGTTAACTGTGAACAAAAGTTACATTTTTTAAGGCTGTAATATTTCTTCACTTGATTGTTTATTTCTATTGACCAGGTAAATTTTCACTTAAAAATTCTCCATGGAAAATTTATTTTTGGATTTCGTGCTTAGACAATAGTTGTTTTTTTTTTCTTATGTTTCATTATTTTAAAAAACACTATCATCTAAATTTCATTCCTTAAATAAAATCCAAAAAATTCTTGAATAGTTAGACTCAATTAGAACACTTTTTCTCTATAGAAGATGATATTTTGATTTCTTAATTACCATTTTACTACTTTATAATTAACTTGACGGGTATACTTACATTTTACACCAAGTTTTTGGCATCATACATGGTGAAAAAAATTCAAATTTTAACATCTTAGCTATTTCTTTTCAAAATAATAATAATAATAATAATAATAAATAAATAAATAAAACACATCTTAGTTGTAATTATGTCAAAAACAAATTGACAGTTGTGATTATTCATGAATTGATTTTGGTTATTCGTTTTTAAGATAAAAACAACAAATAAAATAAAAAAACAAACAAACCAAAACAAAAGACTAAAATAGGCTTTAATTATGTAATTGCAACTACCTTTTCTCCTCCGTAAGAAAAAAACCATTTCTCTAAACTTCATCTATATATATGTATTGATCAAATGACCCATAGGACACATTATTGTGTAAGAACAAAGAAATTAAAATGACCAATAACTCTTGTCTCGTTATTGTCTCTCTCATTGGAGTTCTTTTGTTCACTAACAACGTGGCATCATCTACTGATGTCGTTTCCACCATCTGTCCAAAAACCTCAAATCCACCATTTTGTTCAAATGTGTTGAAATCTGCAGGCACTACAGATTTAAAAGGCTTGGCTGTATACACCTTAAACTTCGCCCATACAAATGCTCGCAAATCTTTGACCCTAGCCAGCTCACTAGCAAAAACCACCCTCAATCCTCAACTTAAACAAAGATATTCGTCTTGTGCTGAGAGCTATGATGAAGCTATTGGTGATATTGAAAATGCCCAAAAAGACTTGGTACTTGGTGACTTTAACGGTGTCAATATTGTAACTTCTGGTGCTATGACAGGGATTGACGACTGTCAAGATAAGTTGGCGCAGCCACCAAAGGATACGTCGTTGCTTTTGAAGAATGGCAAGACTCTAAATGATATATGCAGCATTATTTTGGTTATATCCAATCTTCTTTGAGGGCTATGTACTTTTGAGATTTATGTACTCCCTACATTTAATACTTTTAAAATTTAATCTATAATTTCATAAGGTTTTCCTCATCAATCTTTTCTAATAACTTATACCGTTTTCCTTAAATAAAGTCCTACGACGGAATCTAGGAAATTTGGGAGTCCAATTTCCTGTAACCCTTGAGGTGAGGGATCACATCTTTGGGAGTCCAAGATTTTATCCCAATAAAAAAATAATTTTAATCAACGTTTAAAAAAAAACACATCTCTTTATTAGAAGGCTATTCTGATGACGGATTTTGAGAAATTAGTACAATTTCTCACTTTCTTGAGATGTGAAGAAAAGGAAATGTTTTCTCAATATAGTCTAATATAATTGATGAATTTTCTTCCACCTATTTTAGGGGATCGTTGCTTCAAATATGGGAGTAATGAGAATAAAATAAGACATCATTTTAAAAAAGGATGTAAAAATTTTTCAAACAACATTTTCAATTTAGGTTTTGAAGGAAAAAGAAAAAATATTAGCCACCGTTTTTGCGGGTGTTAAGGGGTGCTAACACCTTTCCCTTGCACATTTAACTCCCAAACTCAACTCTAGTTTTCACAGATAATTCTTTTAATGATTTTATTTAAAAAGTGTTTACTATATTTCGGTGCCCAATCACATCGTAAAAAGGATCGGTGGCAACTCTTAGTTTGTTTTGAAACTAACCATTTTGAGGATGTCAGCCGCTCAGTGTCGTCTCGTCTGGGGCACGTGGTGACAATAATAAATGTTGGAATGTCGTCTACTTTTCATATTATGTGGAATTGTGCATGGTTGAAATGAAATTATTAAGAAAATCAAAACATTTGAACATCTTTGTCTCTCGAATTTAAAACTTTACTTTTTTTTCTTATGTTTCATTACTTTAGAAAACACATCATCCAAGTTTCATTCTTTAAATAAAATTCAAAAAAGTTCTTGAATAGTTAGACGCAATTCAAACTTTTTATCTCCAGAGAAGATAATACTTGGTTTCTTAACCATTTTATTACTTTATAATTCGACGGGTATACTTAGTTACACTTTATACGCCAAGTTTTGGGCATCATACATGGTGAGAAAATTCGAATTTTAACATCTTAATTGTATCTTTCCAAAAGAAAAACCATTTTAGTTTTAATTTTGTATGTGATTATTCATGAAATGATTTTGGTTAATATTTTGAAGATAAAAATAACAAAAGACAAACATAAGACTAAAATTATGCTATTTAATTACAACTTCCCTTTTTCCTACCTGGAACAAAAAAACCATCTCTAAAATTCATCCATATATATGTGTGTGTATTGATCAAATGACCCATATCAATAATTAAGGTCACAATAATATTGGCATAGAACAAAGAAATCAAAATGGCAAAAAACTCTTGTCTCATTATTTTCTCTCTCGTTGAAGTTCTTTTGTTCACCATATCATTTCAAATGCAGCATCATCTACCGATGTCATTTCCACCATCTGTCCAAAAACCTCAAACCCAACATTTTGTTCAAGTGTTTTGAAATCTGCAGGCACTACAAATATAAAAGGTTTGGCTGTATACACCTTAAACCTCGCCCATACAAATGCTAAAAAATCTTTGACCCTAGCCCACTCACTGGCAAAATCCACCACCAATCCTCAACTTAAGCAACGATATTCGTCTTGTGCTGAGAGCTATGATGAAGTTGTTGGTGATATTGAAAATGCTCAAAAGGACTTGGTCATTGGTGACTTTAATGCTGTCAATATTGTAACTTCTGGTGCCATGAAAGAGATTGACGACTGTCAGGATAAGTTTGTGCAGCCACCAAAGGTTACGTCGTTGCTTTTGAAGAATGGCAAGACTCTAAATGATATATGCAACATTATTTTGGTTATATCCAATCTTCTTTATGGGCTATATACTTTTTAGATTTTTATCAAAGAATAATATGAAATTTAATTTTTAAAATATTAACATCACAATGTGATCGTGTGATTGGAATTGATTAATTATTTTGGTTAATTTTTAGATGATAAAAAATCAAGTAATAGATAATTCTAACAAATTAAAATAATTAAAAAAAATCAGATTTAAAATACAATATTCCTAGTAGATTTGTATTTTTTTTTTTTTGAAAAAGATATAAATGGGTCAGTAGGTGCACCCCGACATCTCCTAATAGACTTGTGTTAATAGAGAATTCCAGCAGATAGAAAAATTAGTAAATTTTAATATATTTTATAAATAAAAATTTTCACTTAGAAATTCCCAATAGAAATTTTTTTTTGGATTTGGTGCTTAGACAATACGTAAACACTAATAAATGGAAGTTGTAGCAATGAAATTGGAGATTTATCACCAAAATAAGTTTTTAATTTTTAATTTCATAAAGAGATAGAGAAGCCAACTTCTAAAATTGAATAATATGTCCACCGCTAAACATGATGATTTCTACCACTAAATTCTTTTAAAGATTAGATGTAATTTATGGATATAGGAGGTTTGTAAAATCATTGATATTTGGAAGTTAAATAAAACATTATTTCATAATTAAAATTGTGGATCCAATCCGCGACTCCGATCGAATATTCCAATGTCATGTGTCGTCTTTTTACCTTATGTAATTATATTTATATTCCATAAGTAGTAACGTAGAATGTGAGTTTTCTTTATTTACTAACAAATTGTTTTTGGTAACTTTTTCTTTTGCCAAACTTAAATTTTGGGTAATTATATATAAAATTATCATATTTACTTTCTCATTACCTAAAATAATTTATCGTAAAATGTGGGTTTTTCCAAATTTACTCGTAACAAATTATTTAAAAAAATCACCTTGTACTAGAGAGAAGAATTTTTTTCTGTTTTTAAGATGATCGAAGAATATTAAAATAAAATTTGTTACATTACCTAATTTAAAAAGTTGATGGTAACTAAAATAACGTTAAATATTGTATAATATTTATTTATTATATGCGAAAGAAATCCATATTTAAAAAATAATTTGAATTTAATTAGAGATTTCACATGAATTCATGCACGTGTTTTTCAACTAATTTAACTGAAAAAGATTGAAACAATAGTTACGAATTATCTTTTCCTAAAACGAAATGTAGGCAACAAAACATTTCCAAAACTAAATATGCATTTTAATGATTATAGAATCAAAAGTTATATAATTACAATCGTTAAATGAAATTAATTATTAAGAAAATCAATACATTTGAACATCTTTGTTTCCTGAATTTAAAACTTTAACTTTTTCTTATATTTCATTATTTTAGAATACACGTCACATATGAATTTCATTCCTTAAATAAAATCCAAAAAATTCTTGAATAGGTTAGACTCAAGATGATGATACTTGATTTCTTCACCATCTTATTGCTTTATAACTTGACCGGTATACTTACACTTTACACCAAGTTTTTGGCATCATACATGGTCAGAAAATTAAAATTTTAACATCTAATTAGTTGAATCTTTTAAATAAATAAATAAAACCGATCTTAGTTGTAATTATGTCAAAAAAATTGACAATGTGATTATTCATGAATTGATTTAGGTTAACTTGTTGAAGATAAAACAAACAAACAAAAGGCTTAAATAGGTTGTTTAATTATGTAACTAACAACTTTCCTATCTCCTCCCATAAGGAAAAGACCGTTTCTCTAAATTTCATCAATATATATATGTATAGATCAAATGACCCATCTCAATGAGGACACAATATTAGGAAAGAACAAAGAAAATAAAATGGCCAATAACTCTTGTCTTCTTATTGTGTCTCTCATTGGAGTTCTTTTGTTCACCATCATTTCAAATGTGGCATCATCTAACGACGTCGTTTCCACCATCTGTCCAAAAACTTCAAACCCGCCGTTTTGTTCAAGTGTGTTGAAATCTGCAGGCACTGCAGATCTAAAAGCCTTGGCTGTATACACCTTAAACCTTGCCCATACAAATGCTCGAAAATCTTTAACCTTAGCCAAGTCACTTGAAACAACCACCACCAATCCTCTACTTAAGCAACGATATTCGTCTTGTGCTGAGAGCTATGATGAAGCTGTTGGTGACATTGAAAATGCCCAAAAGGACTTGGCACTTGGTGACTTTAATGCTGTCAATATTGTAACTTCTGGTGCCATGACAGAGATTGACGACTGTCAGGATAAGTTCGCGCAGCCGCCGAAGGATACGTCGTTGCTTTTGAAGAATGGCAGGACTCTAAACGATATATGCAGCATTATTTTAGTTATATCCAATCTTCTTTGAGGGCTATGTACTTTTGAGATTTTTATCAATAAATAATATGAAGTTGAATTGTTAACATATATTATAACACTACAATTTGATGCTGATTGGAATTTATTTTGTTTAAACTTTAGAAGAGGAAAAAAAAATCAATCAATAGATAATTCCAACAAATCAAAATAACTAAATAAAAAATCAGACTCGAAAGATAATATCCCTAATAACACAGATCGGCGTATATTAATAGGTAATTCTAACAAAAGAAAAATTATTTAAATTTTATAAATATTTTGTTATAGTTAAAAACAATCGTTAAGATAATTCACATAATATAATCTCTTAAGGAATGAAGCATTTTAAATATGTTTAATGTATATATTACCGTTTACATAAGATCGTTTAATGTATATATAATTAAAGTAATAATTAAATTAAAAAATAAAAATAACCAAATAAAAAACATCAAATCAAACTTAAATAATTTATTTAATTCGTTAGATGTGATATAGTTACATTAATTAAAATTTAAAGAACAAAGAAAGGAAAATCATTAATTGTACATTAACTTATAATTCTATTAAAGTGACCCATTCCAATTTCAGTCTTGGAACCTGTAACGACCCAACTTTCCGGACTAAGCTGAGGTCACTACTCAGTACTAAGACTCGACCACAAAGCACAAAAACTCATAAAGGACCGATTACGATTCAATAAAAACGTTAGAAATATTATAAAAGCAGTTTCGGGCCCTATTGTAAATCACAGTCACGAGAGTTTCAAATACAATACTCAAGTCATCAAAATCATATCACAAAACCAACTGTCCTAACAAAATATATCAGCGGAAGCATAAAGAAAACCAGACGCGTCCATATGGCCTTCACGCATCCTTCTTGCCCCTCGTCGGTCAGCCCCTCGCTGTACCCTTACCTGAAAAGTTAAAGAAAAGAAAGGGTGAGTATAAATTATACCCAGTAAGGGACCCACTACTGGGCCCGTTAGGGAACAACAGTTAACTTCCTATTCAGGGGTACCCTACATAACAGTCTAGTGGTTCCATAGAACGCACATATCAGCCTCGTGATCCCGAAGGATGCACGTATCAGTCTAGTGATCCCGAAAGATACACCTATCAGTCTAGTGATCTCGAGGGATGCACATAGCAGTCTAGTGCTTCCGAAGGATGCACATATCAGTCTAGTGCTCCCGAAGGATGCACATATTCGTAAGGTACACTACCCCATAGATGAAGCTAACAGCTACCCCTCAGTCCATATTAAACCGTCTACAACAGTCATATCCCAACAACATTCATATTACAATTTCGCCATAGGCTTCGCCAGTCAGATAGTATATGTTTAAACAACTACATCCTCAGTTGCTATATGCGTTTCCAATTCACACACCATTGTGAAAATCCCTAGTTCCAGTCAACTAGTCAATCAAAATCGGACTCACCGTCCTTCCACGACCAAACTCCATGATCAATGTCCAGACAAAAGACTACCACGTACCTAACCGTAAAACTTTAAGGTCCATCGACATACAATTCCAATCCACAACGTAGCCCATTAACATAACTATACTATATCGAACATCCGGCATCAGGGTCTATCCGTAAACAACTCCTTACACCCGATGGCACACAAGCTAAAACTAGCGGTCGCGTTACCTTTATATCAGACAAGAGCATAGCAACGATACTTAAAAGTCAAACACACATACATTTATTCAGTACAGTTACTAACGTGTAATCCCCTGTAGATTACTACGTTTCCAGCCTCGATCCGAGGTCCAGTAGTAGGAAAACCCTTATCTGATACTTGGTTATGCCCCTCGATCGAGTCCACGCTCAACAGATCCACCTAAATGAAAACACTAGGGTTTAAACGATGACACCAAAAAAAGTCACCTTTTTAATTCATTCGAAACAACAACGTCGGCTTACCCGAGTAAAGGGAGTTATTCCCCAAATGAACTTGCCGTGGGATCGTGAACTTGAACGTCAAACCCCTATTACCTTCAAGGAACGAAAGATAGGACCCAGTCTTACTCCAATATTCAAACTCGAAACAGTTATAGCAACATTGGGTAAATTACCAAAATGATCCTTACCGAAGACTCACCGTGACCCGAAGTGGAGGGAGAAAAATATGGCTTAGGTGGCTCGGCTCGGCCTGGCTCACCCTCGGCTCGGCTCGGCTCACGACCCGGCTCGCGGCTCAACTCGGCTTGGCTCGGCTCACGGCTCGGTTCGCGGCTCGGCTCGGTCTTCGGCTTGCGGCTCGGCTCGGTCTTCGGCTTGTGGCTTGCGGCTCGGTCTTCGGCTTGCGGCTCGCGGCTCAGCTCAGATTCACGAATCGGGTCGGTTTGGATGAGGGTTCTCGGGTCGGCTTGCAAGAAGGGAAATCTGCGACTGATGGAGGTTTGTCGTCGGCTGCCCGGTGAACGACGCGGCGGATGGCGGCTGGACGGGGTCGGACGAAGGACGCACGGCGGCGTCCGGTTACGTGAGACCGAGAGGGAGGTCGGGAAAAGACGGGACCGCGACGGACGAAGTTGAAGTTAAAGAAGTTGCCGACGATGGAGATGGAAGTGGAGACGGAACGCGACGGAGGAGATGGGGACGGAGGCGAAGGCGTGCGTGATGGAAGAGGGATGGTGGGAGGCGGCGCTGAAGAGAAAAAAAAAAAGAGAGTTGCGGCGGAGCGAGGAAGAAGACGAAGAGGATGAAAAGGGGGGGCGCGCGCGTAGCTTAGGGTTTTAAAAAAGTAATATTATTATATATATATATATATATATTTAAATAAAATAATAATAATAATAATAATAATATCAAATAATGAATATATATTAAATAAAGATAAAAGTATCAATATTAAATTATAACGAATAATAATAAATAATAATAACAATAATAATAATAATAATAATAATAATAATAATTTATTATTTTATCACTTACAAAATTTTAAAAATCCCGAAAAATTCACATAAAATGCTAAAATTTTACCTCGAAAATTCGGGGCGTTACATTCTTCCCCCCTTAGGGAACTTTCGTCCTCAAAAGTTTTATTCCTCGAACAGTTCGGGATACGGGACCTCATGTCATCTTCTCGCTCCCATGTGGCCTCTTCGACACGGTGATTCCGCCATAAGACTTTAACCAAAGGAATTTCTCTATTCCTCAACATTTTCACCTCACTAGTCAGCATCTCTACGGGTTGTTTTGTATAGCTCAAGTTTTCATTAATTTCTAGTGGTTCGTAATCCACTACGTGGGATGGATCTGGCACGTACTTCCTCAACATAGAGACATGGAACACATCATGAACTGTCGAGAGTGATGGTGGCAACGCCAAGCGATAAGCTACAGGGCCAATCCGCTCCAGAATCTCAAACGACCCAACAAAACGGGGACTCAGCTTTCCTCTCTTTTCAAATCGTAAGACACCTCTCATAGGTGCTACCTTTAAGAACACCTTGTCCCCTACATCAAACTCAAGATCCTTCCGTCTCACATCTGCATAACTCTTCTGCCTACTCTGTGCGGTAAGCATACGTGATCTAATTTTCTGTATCGCTTCGTTAGTAGACTGAACTAACTCAGAACCCATCAATCTCTGCTCACCCACGTCACCCTAACAAACCGGGGATCTACAAAATTTGCCGTACAAGACCTCAAATGGTGCCATGCCAATAGTAGCCTGATAACTGTTATTATAAGCAAATTCCATCAAATGCAAGTGGGAGTCCCAGCTACCTGGAAATTACAATGCACACGCTCGCAACATATCCTCTAAAACTTGGTTCAGACGCTCAGTCTGACCGTCAGTCTGTGGATGGAAAGCTGTACTAAAGTTTAACCTCGTGCCCTTAGCAGTCTGCAAACCCTTCCAGAATTTGGAAGTGAAACGGGCATCTCTATTAGAAACAATCGACAGTGGCACTCCATGTAATCTCACAATCTCAAACATGTACAGCTGTGCCCACTTACTAGTAGTATAGGTGGATTTACCCGGAACGAAGTGCGCTGATTTGGTAAGTCTGTCCACCACAACCCAAATCACTGTAAAACCCCTCAGAGTTCTTGGCAGTCCTGTAATGAAATCCATGGACACATTTTCCCACTTCCATTTCGGTATGCTCAAGGGTTGTAATAAACCCGCTAGTTTCTGCCTTGGTGCCTTAACCTAATGACACACCAAGCATTTACTAACAAATTCTGCTACCTCTCTCTTCATGTTACGCCACCAATAAACCCGCTTCAGGTCCTGATACATCTTCGTACTACCTTGGTGCATGGGGAACTGTGAGCCTCAGATAATAATTCTGTTTTAACCGCACTATCTGATGGCACACAGAGGCGTCTCTCAAACAAAAGTCCACCATCAGAGGATATGGAGAACTCAACCGTCTGCCCTGCCTCTGCTAGGCCCCGCTTCTCATCCAAATAAGGATCGTTACTCTGAGCATCAATGATCCTTTGCCTCAAAGTCGGCTGTACCGTCAACTGGGCTAACTGCATAGTGGCTGCTCCCACTGACACTGCAATCTCAGCCCGCTCAAGATCTCGATGCAATGGGGCCTGTCGGGTAATAAGTGCTGCTGAATGTGATACCTTTCTACTAAGAGCATCAGCTACCACATTTGCCTTGCCTGAATGATACAGTATCTCACAATCGTAATCCTTCACTAACTCAAGCAATCTTCGCTGTCTCATATTCAATTCCTTCTGAGTAAAGAAGTATTTCAAGCTCTTATGATTCGTGAAGATCTGTATCTTTTCACCATATAAGTAATGCCTCCATATTTTCAAAGCAAAAACCACTGCTGCCAACTCTAAATCATGTGTAGGGTAGTTCTGCTCATGACTCTTCAACTGACGAGAAGCATAAGCGACTACCTTACCTTGTTGCATCAAAACACAACCCAAACCCTTCTTGGAAGCATCACTATAAATCACAAAACTGCCAAAACCATCAGGTACAGTAAGAACCGGTGCAGTAACTAGCTTCTGTTTAAGGTTTTAGAAACTGTTCTCACATGCCTTGCTCCAAACAAAAGGAGCTCCCTTCCTGGTCAACTGAGTAAGAGGAGTAGCTATACGAGAAAAGTTCTCCACAAACCGTCGATAATAACCTGCTAAACCCAGAAAGCTACGAACCTCACTGACTGTGGAAGGTCGGGTCCAACTGGTGACTGCCTCTATCTTAGCTGGATCCAAAGAAACTCTTGCCTTAGAAACCACATGGCCTAGAAAGGACAGCTGCTTCAGCCAAAACTCGCATTTCAAGAACTTTGCATACAACTTATTATCTCGAAGTGTTTGCAAAACCATACGTAAATGCTCCTCATGCTCAGCCTCCGTCTTGGAATATATCTAGATATCATCAATAAACACGATCACAAAAGTGTCTAGGAACTCCCTGAACACTCTGTTCATCAAGTCCATAAACACTGTCGGAGCATTCGTCAAACCAAAAGACATCACAATAAACTCATAGTGTCCATATCTGGAACGAAATGCTGTCTTCGGTACATCACCATCCTTAATCCTCAGCTGATGATATCCCGACCGAAGATCAATCCTAGAGAACACTATAGCTCCCTGTAACTGGTCAAATAGATCGTCGATCCTGGGCAAGGGATATCTGTTCTTAACGGTTACCTTATTCAACTCCCTGTAGTCAATGCATAGACGCATCAATCCATCCTTCTTCTTAACAAATAAAACTGGCGCACCCCAAGGTGACACACTCGGTCGAATGAATCCCTTATCGAGCAACTCCTGTAACTGCACTTTTAGTTCTTTCAGCTCTGCGGGGGCCATTCTGTAAGGGGCTCTGGATATAGGAACCGTGCCTGGCTCCAACTCTATGGCAAACTCAACCTCTCTGTGAGGAGGTAACCCTGAAAGTTCTTCAGGAAAGACATCCGGATAGTCCCTCACCACCGGTTCTGATGACAGGGATACATCGACCTCTCTAGTATCCACCACGCTCGCTAAGATACCCCAAGTACCCTGACTGAGCAATTTACTGGCCCTGATGGCTGAGATTACCTGAGGCATCGACCTTGACCCTTCTCCCTTAAATTTAAAACTGGCCATCGAGGGAGGGTTAAACGTTTCCTCCTTACGGGAACAATCTATGCTGGCATGGTTAGCGGCCAACCAATCCATACCCAGAATTACATCAAAGTCGAGCATGTCCAGGACTAACAGCGTTACTTCAATCACATGGTCTGCTATCTCAATCTGGCATGCTTTCACCTTTTCCTGCGACAACATACACTCCCCAGAAGGAGTAGACACTGATAGAACATGGTGTAGGGGCTCTACCTCTAAGCGGGCATGCAACACAAATGCAGAAGAGATAAAAGAATGTGACGAATCCGAGTCAAACAAAACTAAGGCGTAATGCCCCAATACTGAAAGCGTACCTGTCACCACCGTGCCTGCTCTCTCAGCCTCAGTCTTGTTGGTAGCAAAGACTTTACCCTGATGTGGAGCACATGCTCCCTGATTCTGCGCATTCCCAGTAATCCTCATCGGGCATCTGTAAGCTGTATGCTCCTCTTTCCTACACTTAAAGCAAGTTCTGGTCCCAAATAAACAACGACCCAGATGGTGCTTCCCACAAGTGGTACACAACGGCTTCCCCCTAGCAGCTTCCCCTGCCTCAAAAGGTTTCTGCTGGGAGCGGCGGAACTCACCACCTGGTCTGGAGTTCCGCTGTGGCACTGGAACAGGCTGCTGCTCAGCCTTCCTCTTCTGTCCCGAGGTTGAACCTCTACCAGCGGCCTTAGACGAGTTAGCCCTCTCCTGTAAACTGAGATCCATTGCCAGGTGCAGTGCATCGGCATGAGTAGCGGGTCGGAAAGCTCGAACCAAACCCTGAATGTCCAGTCGGAGGCCTCTAACAAACTTATCAGCTCTGGCCGCCTCGGTCGCTATCATCTCGGGAGCGAAGCGGGATAACATGTCAAACTCCGCATCATACTGCTCCACTGTCATGTCACCCTGCTCTAAGTTCAGGAACTCCTGCCGCTTGGCATCTCTCAAACTAGCAGAGAAGAATTTCGCATAGAAACTCTCCTTGAACTGCTGCCACGTAATCTGACCCACATCACCCCCTAGCATTCTCTCTGTAGTCTCCCACCATGCAGTACCTCTGTCTGTCGACATGAAAATAGCACACTGAACTTTCTGATCCTCAGGGCATTTCATATACCGAAATATGGTCTCCAAAGACGATAACCACAGTTGAGCCCTGGTGGGGTCCTTCAAAGACCCATCGAATGTCGTGGGGTTATACTTCCTGAAATCCCTCAGGTGCTTGGCCTCTGCCGACAACTGATCCAGCACGACCTGGGGCACAACTGAAACTGTAGCCGGAGCTGGAGCAGGAGCTGGCGGGGCAGGCTGCTGCTGCTCCCGCATCTGCATAATCAAATCCCTGAACCTCTGCTCCATAGCTGCTAGGTCCGCATGAGTAACTGGCGCAACTGGGTCAATGGCTTGGGCTACAGGCTGCACCTCAGGTTGAACACGTCCTGCTCCCCTTCCTCGGCCTCCTCAGCCACCCCTACGTGCACCTCTCCTTGGCGGCATTTCCCTAACAACCACTAATGATCCCTTTAGTCATAAGTGGTAATTAACTTCGCAGTTTAACTTAGGTAAGGTAATGCATATAGAGTTATACATATAATTTCATGAGAGCGTACCTGACGAGTGGCAAGGATCGTTTTAGCCATAAGGACACAAAACACAGACTCACATCATAAGTCAGTCTATAGAACCTAAAACTTAGGCTCTGATACCAACTGTAACGACCCAACTTTCCGGACTAAGCTGAGGTCACTACTCAGTACTAAGACTCGACCACAAAGCACAAAAACTCATAAAGGATCGATTACGATTCATTAAAAACGTTAGAAATATTACAAAAGCAGTTTCGGGCCCTATTTTAAATCACAGTCACGAGAGTTTCAAATACAATACTCAAGTCATCAAACTCAAATCACAAAACCAACTGTCCTAACAAAATATATCAGCGGAAGCATAAAGAAAACCAGACGCGTCCATATGGCCTTCACGCATCCTTCTTGCCCCTCGTCGGTCTGCCCCTCGCTGTACCCTTACCTGAAAAGTTAAAGAAAAGAAAGGGTGAGTATAAAATATACCCAGTAAGGGACCCACTACTGGGCCCGTTAGGGAACAACAGTTAACTTCCTATTCAGGGGTACCCTACATAACAGTCTAGTGGTTCCGTAGAACGCACATATCGGCCTCGTGATCCCGAAGGATGCACGTATCAGTCTAGTGATCCCGGAAGATACACCTATCAGTCTAGTGATCTCGAGGGATGCACATATCAGTCTAGTGCTCTCGAAGGATGCACATATCCGTAAGGTACACTATCCCATAGATGAAGCTAACCGCTACCCTTCAGTCCATACTAAACCGTCTACAACAGTCATATCCCAACAACATTCATATTACAATTTCGCCATAGGCTTCGCCAGTCAGATAGTATAGGTTTAAACAACTACATCCTCAGTTGCTATATGCGTTTCCAATTCACACACCATTGTGAAAAATCCCTAGATCCAGTCAACTAGTCAATCAAAATCGAACTCACCGTCCTTCCACGACAAAACTGTAACGCCCCGAATTTCGAGGTAAAATTTTAGCATTTATGTGAATTTTTCGGGATTTTAAGATTTTGTAGATGATGAAATAATAATATAATATGATTTATCTTATTATCATTTTTATTATTACCATTATAATTTAATATTAAAACCTTTATATTTTTTTTATTGAATATTATATTCAGTATGTGATATTAATATTATTATAACCAATTAATTTTATTTTTATTGTTTAATATTTTCTTTTATTATTTATATTATTATCATTATATTTATTTATTTATTTATTTTTATTTAATATATATATATATATAATAAGAATTTTTTTTAAAAAAATAACCCTAGCCGCGCGACACCCCCCCAGCCGCTCCTCCTCCTCCTTCTTCTTCTTCTTCCTACATCGTTCTCCGCTGCCCATTTTTCTTTTCTTTTTTTTTTCCTTCCGTTCGCGCACATCTTCATCTCCGTCTCTGTGGTGGGTCCGTCTCCGTCTACATCGTCGAAACTCTCCAGCTTCAATGTCCGACCGCCGCGGCCCCGTCCGTTTCTGATCTCCTCTCGGGCTCACGACGCCAACCACCGACGTGCGCCCCTCATTCGGTTGTCCGCCGCGTTGAAGCAAGGCCGGTCGTCGAACGCCTCCAAGCTGCGATTCTTCACGGTCGTCGAACGTCGGAGATCCGTCGCTCGTGGTTGCCCCGTTTCACACTGCAAACCCGATCCGACCCGAGCTAGCCGAGCCACCATCCATACCAGAGCCGAGCAGCGATCCAAGCCGAGCCGAGCCGCGAGTCGGCCAACCCAAGCCGAGCAGCGATCCAAGCCGAGCCGAACCGCGAGTCTGCCAACCCAAGCCGCAAGCCGAGCCGAGCCGCGAGCTGGCCAACCTAAGCCGCGAGCCGAGCCGAACAGCGATCCGAGCCGAGCCGCGAGCCGGCCAACCCAAGCCGCGAGTCGAGCCGAGCCGAGCCGATCAACTCCAAGCAAAGCCGAGCTCCCTGTTCACCGAGCCATCTAAGCCATATTTTCCTCCCTCCACTTCGGGTCACGGTGAGTCTTCGGTAAGGATTGTTTTTGATGAATTCCCTAATGTTGCTACATCCGATTCGAGTTTGAATATTGGAATAAGATTTGGTCCTACCTCTCATTCTTTGAAGGTATTAAGGAGTTGACGTTCAAGTTCTCGGGTTCCGCGGCAGGCTTGTTTGGAGATAGCTTTCCTTTCCTTGGGTAAGTCAACGGATGTTGCTTAGGACCATTTAAAACGACTTCTACTAGTGTCATCGATTAAAACCTTCGTGTTTTCGTTTAGGTGGATCCGTTGAGCGTGGACTCGATCGAGGGGCATAATCGAGTATCAGGTATGAGTTTTCCTACTACTGGACCTCGGATCGAGGCTGGAAACGTAGTAATCCACAGGGGATTACACGTTAGTAACTGTACTGAATAAATGCATGTGAGTTTGATTTTGAGTATCGTTGCCATGCTCTTGTTTTAGTACTGAGTAGTGACCTCAGCTTAGTCCGGAAAGTTGGGTCGTTACAAAAACTCCATGATCAATGTCAAGACAAAAGACTACCACGTACCTAACTGTAAAACTTTAAGGTCCATCGACATACAATTCCAATCCACAACGTAGCCCATTAACATAACTATACTATACCGAACATCCGACATCGAGGTCTATCCGTAAACAACTCCTTACACCCGATGGCACACAAGCTGCAACTAGCGGTCACGTTACCTTTACATCAGACAAGAGCATAACAACGATACTTAAAAGTCAAACACACATACATTTATTCAGTACTGTTACTAACGTGTAATCCCCTGTGGATTACTACGTTTCCAGCCTCGATCCGAGGTCCAGTAGTAGGAAAACCCTTACCTGATACTTGGTTATGCCCCTCGATCGAGTCCACGCTCAACAGATCCACCTAAATGAAAACACCAGGGTTTAAACGATGACACCAGTAAAAGTCACCTTTTTAATTCATTCGAAACAACAACGTCGGCTTACCCGAGTAAAAGGAGCTATTCCCCAAATGAAGTTGCCGTGGGACCGTGAACTTGAACGTCAAACCCCTATTACCTTCAAGGAACGAAAGATAGGACCCAGTCTTACTCCAATATTCAAACTCGAAACGGTTATAGCAACATTGGGTAAATTACCAAAATGATCCTTACCGAAGACTCACCGTGACTCGAAGTGGAGGGAGAAAAATATGGCTTAGGTGGCTCGGCTCGGCTCGGCTCGGCTCACCCTTCGCTCGGCGCGACTCACCCTCGGCTCGGTGCGGCTTACCCTCGGCTTGACACGGCTCACCCTCGGCTTGGCTCGACTCACGACCCAGCTCGCGGCGCAACTCGGCTTGGCTCGGCTCGCGGCTCGATTCGTGGCTCGGCTCGCGGCTCGGCTCGGTCTTTGGCTTGCAGCTCGACTCGGTCTTCGGCTTCCGGCTCGCGACTCAGTCTTCGGCTTGCGGCTCGCGGCTCGGCTCAGATTCACGAGTCGGGTCGGTTTGGATGAGGGTTCTCGGGTCGGCTTGCAAGAAGGGAAATTCGCGACTGATGGAGGTTTGTCGTCGGCTGCCCGGCGAACGACGCGACGGATGGTGGCTGGACGCGGTCAGACGAAGGACACACGGCGGCGTCCGGTTACGTGAGACCGAAAGGGAGGTCGGGAAAAGACGGGACCGCGGCGAACGAAGTTGAAGTTGAAGAAGTTGCCGACGATGGAGACGGAAGTGGAGACGAAACGCGACGGAGGAGATGGGGACGGAGGCGAAGGCGTGCGTGACGAAAGAGGGATGGTGGGAGGCGGCGTTGAAGAGAAAAAAAAAAGAGAGAGCTGCGGCGGCGCGAGGAAGAAGACGAAGAGGATGAAAGGGGGGGGGGGGCGCGCGTAGCTTAGGGTTTTAAAAAAATAATATTATTATATATATATATATATTTAAATAAAATAATAATAATAATAATAATAATATTAATATCAAATAATGAATATAATATTAAATAAAGATAAATGTATCAATATTAAATTATAATGAATAATAATAATAAATAATAATAATAATAATAATAATATTATATTATTATTTTATCACTTACAAAATTTTAAAAATCCCGAAAAATTAACATAAAATGCTAAAATTTTACCTTGAAAATTCGGGGCGTTACAGAACCTTTGGCTAGTTTCAGAGTTATTTTCTTTTCTTTTCTCTAATGTTATTCCTCACATGGTGTTCATACGACGACAATATCAGACGATGTAGCATCAAGCATATCCCCGAAAACTAGAAATCCATCACTATGTGCTAATGTGTTGAAATCTAGAGGCAACCCAGAGCTAAAAGTGTTAGCCACTTACACTCTCAAACTTACATGTACAAATGCAGAAAAATATCTAAATTTGGCCAAATCTCTTGCAGCAACGACGACCAGTTTTCAAGTTAAAAACTAATATTTTTCTTGCTACGAGAGCAGTGAGGAAGCCGTGGGTGACATCAAGAATGCGAAAACAAATTAATTTGGCGGTTAATGATTTCAATTGTGTCAACATGGAAACTTATGGCATCATGACAGCGATCGATGGCTGTTAAGATAACTTCAAACAGCCATCGAAAGATTTGTCATTGCTTCCAAAGAATGGAAGGACTTTAAATGATGTATGTTGCATTATTTTAGTTATATCTAATTTTCTCCCGTAGTCCCCATTTAATGAGAAGTATTATGGTATGAAACCCTAGGCATTGGATCTAAGAATCATGTTAATAACAACAAGACTCAAAAAACACAACACCAACAGCTCCAAAACCAATTTGATTTGAACCCCTAAGATATAGGTTAGATTCAGATTACTTAGATAATCTAACAAACTAAGGATTGGACAAAGCTAGAAACTTCCATAAACCCTCAAGCAGTCCATAAGCAAGGACATATCAATTCTCACTTGATTGCTGCAAATATTCATGCACTCTATCGCAAGAACACACAAGAACAAAATTCTACATTTTAGTATTTTCAAATTTCATTCATCCAAACTCTTATTTTAAATGTGGAAATTACAACCATAATTTTATACTAATTAAAATATTAAATCAAAACTCTCAACATTTAATTTGATGACTTTTGGGTTGTCCAAATAAATTTTCAACTTCTTCATTTGATTCAGTTCTGATTTCTAATTGGTTCGTATAATATTACGTACTTTGTTGTATATGTATATTGTCAACCATCGACAAAAATTACATTTTTTTAAGATTGCAATACTTCTTCATTTGATTTTGTATTTCTATTGGCCATGTAAATTTTGAACCGAGAAATAGAAATTTAAAAATTTTCACTTAGAAATTATCTTTGAAAACTTATTTTTTGGATTTGGTGATTGGACAATAATTTTTTTTTCTTATGTTTCGTTATTTTTATAAACACGTCATCTAAATTTCAATTCCTTAAATAAAGTATTAAAAAGTTCTTGAATAGTTAAACTCAATTTGAACATTTTATATTTAGAGAAGACGATACTTAGTTGCTTCTTAACCTTTCTACCGCTTTATAGTTAATTTGAAGGGTATACTTACACTTCATACCAAGTTTTTGGCATCATACATGGTCAGAAAATTCAATTTTTAACATCTTAGTTGTATCTTTCCAAATAAATAAATAAAGCATATCTTAGTTGTAATTATGTCAAAAACAAATTGACAATTATGATTATTCAAGAATTGATTTTGGTTATTTTTTGAAGATAAAAATAACAAATAATAATAATACAAAAACCAACAAAAGACTAAAATAGGCTTTAACTATGTAATTACAACTTCCCTTTCTACTCCCTAAGAAAAAAAACCATTTCTCTAAATTTCATCTATATAAGTGTGTATATCGATCAAAATGACCCATAGGACACTAATATTGAGATAGAACAAAGAAATTAAAATGACCAATAACTCTTGTATCGGCATTGTCTCTCTCATTGGAGTTCTTTTGTTCACCATCATTTCAAATGTGGCATCATTTAACGACGTCGTTTCCACCATCTGTCCAAAAACTTCAAACCCGCCATTTTGTTCAAGTGTGTTGAAATCTGCAGGCACTGCAGATCTAAAAGGCTTGGCTGTATACACCTTAAACCTTGCCCATACAAATGCTCGCAAATCTTTGACCTTAGCCAAGTCACTTGCAACAACCACCACCAATCCTCAACTTAAGCAACGATATTCGTCTTGTGCTGAGAGCTATGATGAAGCTGTTGGTGACATTGAAAATGCCCAAAAGGACTTGGCACTTGGTGACTTTAATGCTGTCAATATTGTAACTTCTGGTGCCATGACAGAGATTGACGACTGTCAGGATAAGTTCGCGCAGCCGCCGAAGGATACGTCGTTGCTTTTGAAGAATGGCAAGACTCTAAATGATATATGCAGCATTATTTTGGTTATATCCAATCTTCTTTGAGGGCTATGTACTTTTGAGATTTATGTACTCCGTACATTTGATACTTTTAAAATTTAATCTATAATTTCATAAGGTTTTCCTCATCAATCTTTTCTAATAACTTATACCGTTTTCCTTAAATAAAGTCCTACGACGGAATCTAGGAAATTTGGGAGTCCAATTTCCTGTAATTTGGCCATTAGAGATTCCAATGGTGTCGATATGACAACTTATGGCATCATGACAGTGGTCGACGACGGTTAAGATAACTTTAAATAGCCATCTTGATTCATCATTATTGCTTCCAAAAGAATGGGAGGACATTAAATGTTGTATGTAGTATTATTTTAGTTATATCTAATCTTCTCCCGTAGTCCCCATTTAATGAGAGGTATTATGATATGAAACCCTGGACATTGGATCTAAGAATCATGTTAAAGAACAAGACTCAAAGAAAACAACTCCAACAGCTCCAAAACCAATTTGATTTCAACCCCTAAGATATAGGTTAGATTCAAATTACTTAGATGATCTAACAAACCAAAGGATTGGACAAAGTTAGAAATTTCCATCAACCTTTAATCTTCAAAGCACTCCACAAGCAAGCCAGATCAATTCTCACTTGGATGCTCCAAATATTCATGCATTCTATCACAAGAACATACACGAACAAAATTCTACAATTTAGAATTTTTAAATTTCATTCATCTTAATTCTTATTTTAAATGAGGAAATTACAACAATATTTATACTAATTAAAATATTAAATGAAATGTCACAATATTTAATTTTATGACCTTTGGGTTGTTCAAATAACTTTTCAACTTTCAAATATTGCATCTCTTCAACTTCTTCATTTGATTCAATTCGAATTTCTTGGTTTGTATCGTATTACGTACTTTGTTGTATATGTATATTGTTAACTGTCAACAAAAGTTACATTTTTTAAGGCTGTAATATTTCTTTATTTGTTTGTGTATTTCTATTGACCAAGAAATTTTTAACTTAAAAATTCTCCATGGAAAATTTATTTTTGGATTTCGTGCTTAGACAGTAGTTGTTTTTTTTCCTTCTTATGATTCATTATTTTAAAAAACACTATCATCTAAATTTCATTCCTTAAATAAAATCCAAATTTTTTTTGAATAGTTAGACTCAATTAGAACACTTTTTCTCTATAGAAGACGATATTGATTTCTTAATTACCATTTTACTACTTTATAATTAACTTGACGGGTATACTTACATTTTACACCAAGATTTTGGCATCATACATGGTGAAAAAAAATTCAAATTTTAACATCTTAGCTATTTCTTTTCAAAATAATAATAATAATAATAAATAAATAAATAAATAAATAAAACACATCTTAGTTGTAATTATGTCAAAAACAAATTGACAGTTGTGATTATTCAGGGATTGATTTTGGTTATTCTTTTTTAAGATAAAAACAACAAATAAAAAAAAACAAAAAAACCAAACAAAAGACTAAAATAAGCTTTAATTATGTAATTGCAACTACCTTTTCTCCTCCGTATGAAAAAAAAACCATTTCTCTAAATTTCATCTATATATATGTATTGATCAAATGACCCATAGGACACAGTATTGGGTAAGAACAAAGAAATTAAAATGGCCAATAACTCTTGTCTCGTTATTATCTCTTTCATTGGAGTTCTTTTGTTCACTAACAACGTGGCATCATCTACTGATGTCGTTTCCACCATCTGTCCAAAAACCTCAAATCCACCATTTTGTTCAAGTGTGTTGAAATCTGCAAGCACTACAGATTTAAAAGGCTTGGCTGTATACACCTTAAACTTTGCCCATACAAATGCTCGCAAATCTTTGACCGTAGCCAGCTCACTAGCAAAAACCACCCTCAATCCTCAACTTAAGCAACGATATTCGTCTTGTGCTGAGAGCTATGATGAAGCTATTGGAGATATTGAAAATGCCCAAAAAGACTTGGTACTTGGTGACTTTAACGGTGTCAATATTGTAACTTCTGGTGCTATGACAGGGATTGACGACTGTCAAGATAAGTTGGCGCAGCCACCAAAAGATACGTCGTTGCTTTTGAAGAATGGCAAGACTCTAAATGATATATGCAGCATTATTTTGGTTATATCCAATCTTCTTTGAGGGCTATGTACTTTTGAGATTTATGTACTTCGTACATTTAATACTTTTAAAATTTAATCTATAATTTCATAAGGTTTTCCTCATCAATCTTTTCTAATAACTTATACCGTTTTCCTTAAATAAAGTCCTACGACGGAATCTAGGAAATTTGGGAGTCAAATTTCCTGTAACCCTTGAGGTGAGGGATCACATCTTTGGGAGTCCAAGATTTGATCCCAATAAAAAAATAATTTTAATTAACGTTTAAAAAAACACATCTCTTTATTAGAAGGCTATTCCGATGACGGATTTTGAGAAATTAGTACAATTTCCCACTTTCTTGAGACGTGAAGAAAAGGAAATGTTTTCTCAATATAGTCTAATATAATTGATTAATTTTCTTCCACCTATTTTAGGGGATCGTTGCTTTGAATGTGGGAGTAATGAAAATAAAATAAGACATCATTTTAAAAAAGGATGTAAAAATTTTTCAAACAACATTTTCAATTTAGGTTTTGAAGGAAAAAGAAAAAATATTAGCCACCGTTTTTGCGGGTGTTAAGGGGTGCTAACACCTTTCCCTTACACATTTAACTCCCAAACTCAACTCTAGTTTTCATAGATATTTTTTTCAATGATTTTATTTAAAAAGTGTTTACTATATTTCGGTGCCCAATCACATCGTAAAAAGGATCGGTGGCAACTCTTAGTTTGTTTTGAAACTAACCATTTTGAGGATGTCAGCCGCTCAGTGTCGTCTCGTCTCGGGCACGTGGCGACAATAATAAATGTTTGAAAGTCGTCTACTTTCCATATTATGTGGAATTGTGCATGGTTGAAATGAGGTACTGCATGGTTGGAGACTACAGAGAGAATGCTAGGTGGTGATGTGAGTCAGATCACGTGGCAACAGTTTAAGGAGAGTTCCTGAACTTAGAGAAGGGTGACATGACAGTGGAGCAGTATGATGCGGAGTTTGACATGTTATCCCGCTTCGCCCCCGAGATGATAGCGACCGAGGCGGCCAGAGCTGATAAGTTTGTTAGAGGCCTCCGACTGGACATTCAGGGTTTGGTCCGAGCTTTCCGACCCGCTACTCATGCCGATGCACTGCGCCTGGCAGTGGATCTCAGTTTACAGGAGATGGCTAACTCGTCTAAGACCGCTGGTAGAGGTTCAACATCGGGAAAGAAGAGGAAGGCTGAGCAGCAGCCTGTTCCAGTGCCACAGCGGAACTTCAGATCAGGTGGTGAGTTTCGCCGCTTCCAACAGAAACCTTTTGAGGCAGGGGAAGCTGCCAGAGGGAAGCCGTTGTGTACCACTTGTGGAAAGCACCATCTGGGCCGTTGCTTATTCGGGACCAGGACTTGCTTTAAGTGTAGGCAAGAGGGTCATACAGCTGATAGATGCCCGTTGAGACTTACGGGGAACGCGCAGAATCAGGGAGCAGGTGCTCCACACCAGGGTAGGGTCTTTGCTACCAACAAGACTGAGGCTGAGAGGGCAGGCACGGTGGTGACAGGTACGCTTCTAGTATTGGGGCATTACGCCTTAGTTTTGTTTGATTCGGGATCGTCACATTCTTTTATCTCTTCTGCATTTGTGTTGCATGCCCGCGTAGAGGTAGAGCCCTTACACCATGTTCTATCAGTATCTACTCCTTCCGGGGAGTGTATGTTGTCGAAGGAAAAGATGAAAGCATGCCAGATTGAGATAGCAGGCCATGTGATTGAAGTAACGCTGTTAGTCCTGGATATGCTCGACTTTGATGTAATCCTGGGTATGGATTGGTTGGCCGCTAACCACGCCAGCATAGATTGTTCCCGTAAGGAGGTAACGTTTAACCCTCCCTCGATGGCCAGTTTTAAATTTAAGGGAGGAGGGTCAAGGTCGTTGCCTCAGGTAATCTCAGCCATCAGGGCCAATAAACTGCTCAGTCAGGGTACTTGGGGTATCTTAGCGAGCGTGGTGGATACTAGAGAGGTCGATGTATCCCTGTCATCAGAACCGGTGGTGAGGGACTATCCGGATGTCTTTCCTGAAGAACTTCCAGGGTTACCTCCGCACAGAGAGGTTGAGTTTGCCATAGAGTTGGAGCCGGGCACGGTTCCTATATCCAGAGCCCCTTACAGGATGGCCCCCGCAGAGCTGAAAGAATTAAAGGTGCAGTTACAAGAATTGCTTGATAAGGGATTCATTCGACCGAGCGTGTCCCCTTGGGGTGCGCCAGTTTTATTTGTTAAGAAGAAGGATGGATCGATGCGTGTATGCACTGACTATAGGGAGTTGAATAAGGTAACCGTTAAGAACAGATATCCCTTGCCCAGGATCGACGATCTATTTGACCAGTTACAGGGAGCCACAGTGTTCTCTGAGATTGATCTTCGGTCGGGATACCATCAGCTGAGGATTAAGGATGGTGATGTACCGAAAACAGCATTTCGTTCCAGATATGGACACTACGAGTTTATTGTGATGCCTTTTGGTTTGACGAATGCTCCGGCAGTGTTTATGGACTTGATGAACAGAGTGTTTAGGGAGTTCCTAGATACTTTTGTGATCGTGTTTATTGATGATATCTTGATATACTCCAAGACGGAGGCCGAACATGAGGAGCATTTACGTATAGTTTTGCAAACACTTCGGGATAATAAGTTGTATGCAAGGTTCTCGAAATGCGAGTTTTGGCTGAAGCACGTGTCCTTTCTGGGCCACGTGGTTTCTAAGGCTGGAGTCTCTGTGGATCCAGCTAAGATAGAGGCAGTCACCGGTTGGACCCGACCTTCCACAGTCAGTGAGGTTCGTAGCTTTCTGGGTTTAGCAGGTTATTATCGATGGTTAGTGGAGAACTTTTCTCGTATAGCTACTCCTCTTACTCAGTTGACCAGGAAGGGAGCTCCTTTTGTTTGGAGCAAGGCATGTGAGGACAGTTTCCAGAACCTTAAACAGAAGCTAGTTACCGCACCGGTTCTTACTGTACCTGATGGTTCTGGCAGTTTTGTGATTTATAGTGATGCTTCCAAGAAGGGTTTGGGTTGTGTTTTGATGCAACAGGGTAAGGTGGTCGCTTATGCGTCTCGTCAGTTGAAGAGTCATGAGCAGAACTACCCTACACATGATTTAGAGTTGGCAGCGGTGGTTTTTGCTTTGAAAATATGGAGGCATTACTTATATGGTGAAAAGATACAGATATTCACGGATCATAAGAGCTTGAAATACTTCTTTACTCAGAAAGAATTGAATATGAGACAGCGAAGATGGCTTGAGTTAGTGAAGGATTACGATTGTGAGATACTGTATCATCCAGGCAAGGCAAATGTGGTAGTTGATGCTCTTAGTAGAAAGGTGTCACATTCAGCAGCACTTATTACCCGACAGGCCCCATTGCATCGGGATCTCGAGCGGGCTGAGATTGCAGTGTCAGTGGGGGCAGTCACTATGCAGTTAGCCCAGTTGACGGTACAGCCGACTTTGAGGCAAAGGATCATTGATGCTCAGAGTAACGATTCTTATTTGGTTGAGAAACGTGGCCTAGCAGAGGTATGGCAAGCGGTTGAGTTCTCCTTATCCTCTGACGATGGACTTTTGTTTGAGAGACGCCTCTGTGTGCCGTCAGATGGTGTGGTTAAGACAGAATTATTATCTGAGGCTCACAGTTTCCCATTTTCCATGCACCCAGGTAGTACGAAGATGTATCAGGACCTGAAGCGGGTTTATTGGTGGCGTAACATGAAGAGGGAGGTAGCAGAATTTGTTAGTAGATGCTTGGTGTGTCAGCAGGTTAAGGCACCAAGGCAGAAACCAGCGGGTTTATTACAACCCTTGAGCATACCGGAATGGAAGTGGGAAAACGTGTCCATGGATTTCATTACAGGACTGCCGAGAACTCTGAGGGGTTTTACAGTGATTTGGGTTGTGGTGGACAGACTTACCAAATCAGCGCACTTCGTTCCGGGTAAATCCACCTATACTGCTAGTAAGTGGGCACAGCTGTACATGTCTGAGATAGTGAGATTACATGGGGTGCCAGTGTCGATTGTTTCTGATAGGGATGCCCGTTTCAATTCCAAATTCTGGAGTGGTTTGCAGAATACTATGGGCACGAGGTTAGACTTTAGTACAGCTTTCCATCCACAGACTGACGGTCAGACTGAGCGTCTGAACCAAGTCTTAGAGGATATGTTGCGAGCGTGTGCATTGGAATTTCCAGGTAGCTGGGACTCCCACTTGCATTTGATTGAATTTGCTTATAACAACAGTTATCAGGCTACTATTGGCATGGCACCATTTGAGGCCTTGTACGGTAAATGTTGTAGAATGCATTTGCTGGGGTGAGGTGGGTGAGCAGAGATTGATGGGTCCTGAGTTTGTTCAGTCTACTAACGAAGCGATACAGAAGATTAGATCACGCATGCATACCGCTCAGAGTAGGCAGAAGAGTTATGCAGATGTGAGGCAGAAGGATCTTGAGTTTGAGGTAGGGGACAAGGTGTTCTTAAAGGTAGCACCTATGAGAGGTGTCTTACGATTTGAAAGGAGGGGAAAGCTGAGCCCCCGTTTTGTTGGGCCTTTTGAGATTCTGGAGCGGATTGGCCCTGTAGCTTATCGCTTGGCGTTGCCACCATCACTCTCGACAGTTCATGATGTGTTTCATGTCTCTATGTTGTGGAAGTACGTGCCAGATCCATCCCATGTAGTGGATTACGAGCCACTAGAGATTGATGAAAACTTGAGCTATACTGAACAACCCGTTGAGGTGCTTGCTAGAGAGGTGAAAACGTTGAGGAATAAAGAAATCCCTTTGGTTAAAGTCTTATGGCGGAATCACCGGGTAGAAGAGGCTACATGGGAGCGTGAAGATGACATGAGGTCCCGTTATCCCGAACTGTTCGAGGAATAAAACTTTCGAGGACGAAAGTTCCCTAAAGAGGGAAGAATGTAACGTCCCGTATTTTCGAGGTAAATTTTATCTTTTTGTGGGGATACGAAATTTTTTTGAATTTAATGTTTTGTAAATTGCTATAATAATAATATGATATTAATTTTATTATTAATATTATTTATTATTATTATTATAATTTATTATTGTTGTTATTACTATTATTTAATATTATTATTATTATTTAATATTATTATTATTATTATTTAATATTATTATTACATTATTATTAATTAATATTATTATTAATTATATTATTAAAAAGCACCCAATAGTTACAAATTATCTTTTCCTAAAACGAAATGTAGGCAACAAAACATTTCCAAAACTAAATATGCATTTTAATGATTATAGAATCAAAAGTCATATAATTACGATGGTTAAATGAAATTAATTATTAAGAAAATCAGTACATTTCAACATCTTTGTTTCCTGAATTTAAAACTTTTAACTTTTTCTTATATTTCATTATTTTAGAAAATACGTCACATCTGAATTTCATTCCTTAAATAAAATCCAAAAAATTCTTGAATAGGTTAGACTCGAGATTATGATACTTGATTTCTTCACCATCTTATTGCTTTATAACTTTACCGATATACTTACACTTTACACCAAGTTTTTAGCATCATACATGGTCAGAAAATTAAAATTTTAACATCTAATTAGTTGAATCTTTTAAATAAATAAATAAAACTGATCTTAGTTGTAAATATGTCAAAAAAATTGACAATGTAATTATTCATGAATTGATTTGGGTTAACTTGTTGAAGATAAAACAAACAAACAAACAAAAGGCTAAAATAGGTTGTTTAATTATGTAACTAACAACTTTCCTTTCTCCTCCCATAAGGAAAAGACCGTTTCTCTAAATTTCATCAATATATATATGTATTGATCAAATGACCCATCTCAACGAAGACACAATATTAGGAAAGAACAAAGAAAATAAAATGGCCAATAACTCTTGTCTTCTTATTGTGTCTCTCATTGGAGTTCTTTTGTTCACCATCATTTCAAATGTGGCATCATCTAACGACGTCGTTTCCACCATCTGTCCAAAAACTTCAAACCCGCCGTTTTGTTCAAGTGTGTTGAAATCTGCAGGTACTGCAGATCTAAAAGGCTTGGCTGTATAACCTTAAACCTTGCCCATACAATTGCTCGCAAATCTTTGACCTTAGCCAAGTCACTTGCAATAACCACCACCAATCCTCAACTTAAGCAACGATATTCGTCTTGTGCTGTGAGCTATGATGAAGCTGTTGGTGACATTGAAAATGCCCAAAAAGACTTGGCACTTGGTAACTTTAATGTTGTCAATATTGTAACTTCTGGTGCCATGACAGAGATTGACGACTGTCAGGATAAGTTCGCGCAGCCGCCGAAGGACACGTTGTTGCTTTTAAAGAATGGCAAGACTCTAAACGATATATGCAGCATTATTTTGGTTATATCCAATCTTCTTTAAGAACAATGTACTTTTGAGATTTTTATCAATAAATAATATGAAGTTGCATTGTTAACATATATAATAACACTACAATTTGATGGTGATTGGAATTGATTTCGGTTAAACTTTAGTAGAGAAAAAAAAATCAATCAATAGATAATTCCAACAAATCAAAATAACTAAATAAAAAATCAGACTCGAAAGATAATATCCCTAATAACACAGATCGACGTATATTAATAGATAATTTTAACAAAAGAAAAATTACTGAAATTTTATAAATATTTTGTTATATTTAAAAACAATCGTTAAGATAATTCACATAATATAATCTCTTAAGGAATGAAGCATTTTAAATATGTTTAATGTATATATTATCGTTTACATAAGATCGTTTAATGTATATATAATTAAAGTAATAATTAAATTAAAAAATAAAAATAACCAAATAAAAAACATCAAATCAAACTTAAATAATTTATTTAATTCGTTACATGTGATATAGTTACATTATTTAAAATTTAAAAAACAAAGAAAGGCAAATCAATAATTATACATTGACTTATAATTCTATTAAAGTGACCCATTCCAATTTCAGTCTTGGAAGCTTTGGCTAGTTTTAGAGTTTTTTCTTTTCTTTTCTCCAATGTTATTCCTCACATGGTGTTGACACAACGACAACATCAGACGATGTAGCATCAAGCATATCCCCGAAAACTAGAAATCCATCACTATGTGCTAATGTGTTGAAATCTAGCAGCAACCCAGAGCTAAACGTGTTAGTCACTTACACTCTCAATCTTACATGTACAAATGCAGAAAAATATCTAAATTTGCCAAATCTCTTGCAGCAACGACGACCAGTTCTCAAGTTAAAAAGCTAATATTTTTCTTACTACGAGAGCAATGAGGAAGTCGTGGGTGACATTAAGATTGTGAAAACAAATTAATTTGGCGGTTAGTGATTTCAATTGTGTCAACATGGCAACTTATGGCATCATGACAGCGACCAATGACTGTTAAGATAGCTTCAAACAGCCATCGAAAGATTTATCATTGCTTCCAAAGAATGGAAGGACTTTAAATGATGTATGTTGCATTATTTTAGTTATATCTAATCTTCTCCCGTAGTCCTCATTTAATGAGAAGTATTATGATATGAAACCCTAGGCATTGGATCTAAGAATCATGTTAATAACCACAAGACTCAAAAAACACAACACCAACAGCTCCAAAACAAATTTGATTTGAACCCCTAAGATATAGGTTAGATTCAGATTACTTAGATGATCTAACAAACTAAGGATTGGACAAAGCTAGAAACTTTCATAAACCCTCAAGCAGTCCATAAGCAAGGACATATCAATTCTCACTTGATTGCTGCAAATATTTATGCACTCTATCGCAAGAACACACAAGAACAAAATTCTACATTTTAGTATTTTCAAATTTCATTCATCCAAACTCTTATTTTAAATGTGGAAATTACAACCATAATTTTATACTAATTAAAATATTAAATCAAAACTCTCAACATTTAATTTGATGACTTTTGGGTTGTCCAAATAAATTTTCAACTTCTTCATTTGATTCAGTTCTGATTTCTAATTGGTTCGTATAATATTACGTACCTTGCGGTATATGTATATTGTCTACCATCGAAAAAAATTACATTTTTTTAAGATTGCAATACTTCTTCATTTGATTGTGTATTTCTATTTGCCATGTAAATTTTGAACCGAAAAATAGATATTTAAAAATTTTCACTTAGAAGTTATCCTTTGAAAACTAATTTTTTGGATTTGGTGATTAGACAATATTTTTTTTTTCTTATGTTTCGTTACTTTTTATAAACACGCCATCTAAATTTCAATTCCTTAAATAAAGTATTAAAAAATTCTTGAATAGTTAAACTCAATTTGAACATTTTATATCTAGAGAAGACGATACTTGGTCGCTTCTTAACCATTCTACTGCTTTATAGTTATTATGACGGGTATACTTACACTTCACACCAAGTTTTTGGCATCATACATGGTCAGAAAATTCAGTTTTTAACATCTTAGTTGTATCTTTCCAAATAAATAAATAAAGCATATCTTAGTTGTAAGTATGTCAAAAAAAAAATTGACAATTATGATTATTCAAGAATTGATTTTGGTTATTTTTTGGCTGTATACACCTTAAATCTTGCCCATACAAATGCTCGCAAATCTTTGACCTTAGCCAAGTCACTTGCAACAACCACCACCAATCCACAGCTTAAGCAACCATATTCGTCTTGTGCTGAGAGCTATGATGAAGCTGTTGGTGACATTGAAAATGCCCAAAAGGACTTGGCACTTGGTGACTTTAATGCTGTTAATACTGTAACTTCTGGTGCCATGACAGAGATTGACGACTGTCAGGATAAGTTCGTGCAGCCGCCGAAGGATACGTCGTTGCTTTTGAAGAATGGCAAGACTCTAAACGATATATGCAGCATTATTTTGGTTATATCCAATCTTCTTTGAGGGCTATATGTACTTTTGAGATTTAAGGAAGTTTATTTTTTAAAATAATAACATTTACAATGTAATGGTATTTAAATTGATTATTTTAGTTAATTTTTAGGTGATAAAAAAATCAATTAATAGATAAATTTAACTGATCAAAATAACTAAATAAAAAATCTTACTTCAAAGACAATGTCCCTAATACACACAGATAAACTTATATAACATTTTAAATTTACGTGACGTTTCCAGAATACCTTAAGCTGTTTAGTTCACTGATTCAAACTTTTATAGTATATAGTTGCTTTAATTAAAGTGTTATATTTGATAATAAATTTAGTTGTAAAAAATAACTAAAAACTATCATTTCAATATTTGACAAGAGAAAAAATGCGTATAATAAAATGGAAGGAATGAAGCATTTTAAATATGTTTAATGTATATATTATCGTTTGACTAAGATCATTAAATGTATATATAATTAAAGTAATAACTAAATTAAAAACAAATAAAAATAACCAAATAGAAAACATCAACTCAAACTCAAATAATTTATTTAATTCGTTTGATATGATATAGTCAACTTAATTAGAATTCAACGAACAAATTAGAAAGGAAAATCATTAATTATACATTAACTTATTGTTCTATTAAAATGACCAATTCCAATTTCAATCTTAGACTCTTTGGCTAGTTTTAGAGTTTTTCTTTTCTTTTCTACAAAGTTATTCCTGACATATGGTGTTGACACGACGACACAACATCAAACGTTGTAGCATCAAGCATATGCCCGAAAACTAGAAATCAATCATTTTGCACTAATGTATTGATATCTCTAGGCAACACACACCCAAAAGTGTTAGCCACTCTCATCCTCAAACTTACATGTACAAATGCAAAAAAATCTCTAAATTTGGCCAAATCTGTTGTAGCAACGATGACCAATTCTCAAGTTGAAAACTAATATTTGTCTTGCTACGAAAGCAACGAGAAGGCCGTGGGCGATAATGAGAATGCTAAAAGTAATTTGGCCATTAGAGATTCCAATGGTGTCGATATGACAACTTATGGCATCATGACAGTGGTCGACGACGGTTAAGATAGCTTTAAATAGCCATCTTGATTCATCATTATTGCTTCCAAAAGAATGGGAGGACATTAAATGTTGTATGTAGTATTATTTTAGTTATATCTAATCTTCTCCCATAGTCCCCATTTAATGAGAGGTATTATGATATGAAACCTTGGACATTTGATCTAAGAATCATGTTAAAGAACAAGACTCAAAGAAAACATGTAAAGACCCAACTTTCCGGACTAAGCTGAGGTTACTACTCAATACCAAAACTCGACCACACAACATAAAATTAATAACGGACCGGTTATGATTTCTTAAAACGTTAGAAATATTACAAAAAGAAAACAGTGTCGGGCCCTATTTTAAATCACAGTCACAAAAGTTTCAAATAAAAACTCAAGTCATCAGTTCAAAATCACAAACCAAATATTCTGACAAACATAGCGGAAGCAATAAGAAAGCCAGACGCGTCCATATGGCCTTCACGCATCCTTCCTGCCTCTTGTCGGTCTGCCCTTAGCTGTGCCCTTACCTGAAAAGTTTAAGAAGAGAAAAGGGTGAGTATAAACATACCCAGTAAGGGACCCACTACTGGGATCGTTAGGGAACAACAGTTAACTTCCTATTCAGGGGTACCCTACATAACAGTGTAGTGGTTCCGTAGAACGCACATATCAGTCTAGTGCTCCCGAAGGATGCACATATCAGTCTAGTGCTCCCGAAGGATGCACATATCAGTCTAGTGCTCCCGAAGGATGCACATATCAGTCTAGTGCTCCCGAAGGATGCACATATCAGTCTAGTGCTCCCGCAGGATGCACATATCCGTAAGGTACACTACCCCATAGATGAAGCTAACCGTTACCCCTCAGTCCATACTAAACCGTCTACCACAGTCATACCCAATCAACACTCATATTACAATTTCGACATAGGTTTTGCCGGTCAGATAGTATAGGTTTAAACAACTACACCCTCAGTTGCTATACGTGTTTCCAATTCGCACACCATTATGGTAACTCCTAGACCAAATCAACTAATCAATCAAAATCGGACTCACCGTCCTTCCCCGACCAACTCCATGATCAACGTCCAGACCCATGACTACCACGTACCTAACCGTAAACTTCAAGGTCCATCGACATACAATTCCAATTTACAACGTAGCCTATTAACATAACCACACAATACCGAACATCCAGCATCGGGGTCTATCCGCAAGCAACTCCTTACACCCGATAGCACACAAGCTACAACTAGCGGTCGCGTTACCTTTACATCCGACAAGAGTATAGCAACAATACTTAAAAGTCAAACACACATACATTTATTCGGTACAGTTACTAACGTGTAATCCCCTGTGGATTACTACGTTTCCAGCCTCGATTCGAGGTCCAGTAGTAGGAAAACCCTTACCTGAAACTTGGTTATGCCCCTCGATCGAGTCCACGCTCAACGGATCCACCTAAACGAAAACACAAAGGTTTTAATCGATGACACTAGTAGAAGTCATTTTAAATGGTCCTAAGCGACATCCGTTGACTTACCCAAGGAAAGGAAAGCTATCTCCAAACAAGCCTGCCGCGGAACCCGAGAACTTGAACGTCAACTCCTGAATACCTTCAAGGGATGAAAGGTAGGACCAAATCTTATTCCAATATTCAAACTCGAATCGGATGTAGCAACATTAGGGAATTAATAAAAAACAATCCTTACCGAAGACTCACCGTGACCCGAAGTGGAGGGAGGAAAATATGGCTTAGGTGGCTCGGTGAACAGGGAGCTCGGCTTGGCTTGGAGGTGTCCAGCTCGGCTCGGCTCGGCTCGTGGCTTGGGTTGGCTAGCTCGCGGCTCGGCTCGGCTTGGATCAGTTTACGGCTCGGCTCGGCTCGGCTCGGTCCTCGGCTCGGCTCGGTCCTCGGCTCGGCTTGGCTCGGCTCGCGGCTCGCGGCTCGCGGCTTGGCTTGCGGCTCACGGCTCGCGGCTTGGCTTGCGGTTCGCGGCTCGCGGCTCGTCTTGGTCTGGATTCGTGGCTCGGGTCTGGATTTTTGCTCCACCCGACAACGTTCGAGTGAGAGACGTCGACGGCGGAAGTAAGTAGCTCCCCTCGGTGTTCTGAGCTGCGTCGGGAACACAGAATGAGGAGAGAGGAACCGTCGACGGTGGAGGAGACGAAAGGAGAGGGAGAGATGTCGGCTGCAGACGGTTGGATGCCGATTCGGTGTGCGAATGCAGGAATGGGCGGTCGACGAAAACGTGCGGATGGCGTCTGTGTTCGTCGGGTGAAGAAGCTGAAGAGAAGAAGAAGAAGAAGAAGAACGGCGTTGTCGGCTGTAGGTGAAGACCGGACGGCTGTCGGGCGAGGAAGGGAGAAGAAGAAGAAGAAGAAAAATTCACCGGGGGGGGACGGCGCGCGCGGTAAGTTAGGGTTTATTTTTAAAATATATATATATATATATATTAAATTAAATAATAAGAATATTCAATAATAATAATAATAATAATAATAATAATATAATTAATAATAATAATAATGTAATAATAATATTAAATAATAGTAATAATAACAATAATAATAATAATAATAAATAATAATAATAATAATAATAATAATAATAATAATAATAATAATATAATTAATATCATATTATTATTATAGCAATTTACAAAACATTAAATTCAAAAAAATTTCGTATCCCCACAAAAGATAAAATTTACCTCGAAAATTTGGGGCGTTACAAAACAACTCCAACAGCTCCAAAACCAATTTGATTTCAACCCCTAAGATATAGGTTAGATTCAAATTACTTAGATGATCTAACAAACCAAAGGATTGGACAAAGTTAGAAATTTTCATCAACCTTTAATCTTCAAAGCACTCCACAAGCAAGCCAGATCAATTCTCACTTGGATGCTCCAAATATTCATGCATTCTATCACAAGAACACACACGAACAAAATTCTACAATTTGAAATTTATAAATTTCATTCATCTTAATTCTTATTTTAAATGAGGAAATTTCAACCATATTTATACTAATTAAAATATTAAATGAAATGTCACAATATTTAATTTTATGACCTTTGAGTTGTTCAAATAACTTTTCAACTTTCAAATATTGCATCTCTTCAACTTCTTCATTTGATTCAATTCTAATTTCTTGGTTTGTATCGTATTACATACTTTGTTGTATATGTATATTGTTAACTGTGAACAAAAGTTACATTTTTTAAGGCTGTAATATTTCTTCACTTGATTGTTTATTTCTATTGACCAGGTAAATTTTCACTTAAAAATTCTCCTTGGAAAATTTATTTTTGGATTTCGTGCTTAGACAATAGTTGTTTTTTTTTTCTTATGTTTCATTATTTTAAAAAACACTATCATCTAAATTTCATTCCTTAAATAAAATCCAAAAAATTCTTGAATAGTTAGACTCAATTAGAACACTTTTTCTCTATAGAAGATGATATTTTGATTTCTTAATTACTATTTTACTACTTTATAATTAACTTGACGGGTATACTTACATTTTACACCAAGTTTTTGGCATCATACATGGTGAAAAAAATTCAAATTTTAACATCTTAGCTATTTCTTTTCAAAATAATAATAATAATAATAAATAAATAAAACACATCTTAGTTGTAATTATGTCAAAAAGAAATTGACAGTTGTGATTATTCATGAATTGATTTTGGTTATTCCTTTTTAAGATAAAAACAACAAATAAAATAAAAAACAAACAAACCAAAACAAAAGACTAAAATAGGCTTTAATTATGTAATTGCAACTACCTTTTCTCCTCCGTAAGAAAAAAACCATTTCTCTAAACTTCATCTATATATATGTATTGATCAAATGACCCATAGGACACAGTATTGGGTAAGAACAAAGAAATTAAAATGACCAATAACTCTTGTCTCGTTATTGTCTCTCTCATTGGAGTTCTTTTGTTCACTAACAACGTGGCATCATCTACTGATGTCGTTTCCACCATCTGTCCAAAAACCTCAAATCCACCATTTTGTTCAAGTGTGTTGAAATCTGCAGGCACTACAGATCTAAAAGGCTTGGCTGTATACACCTTAAACTTCGCCCATACAAATGCTCGCAAATCTTTGACCCTAGCCAGCTCACTAGCAAAAACCACCCTCAATTCTCAACTTAAGCAAAGATATTCGTCTTGTGCTGAGAGCTATGATGAAGCTATTGGTGATATTAAAAATGCCCAAAAAGACTTGGTACTTGGTGACTTTAACGGTGTCAATATTGTAACTTCTGGTGCTATGACAGGGATTGACGACTGTCAAGATAAGTTGGCGCAGCCACCAAAGGATACGTCGTTGCTTTTGAAGAATGGCAAGACTCTAAATGATATATGCAGCACTATTTTGGTTATATCCAATCTTCTTTGAGGGCTATGTACTTTTGAGATTTATCTACTCCCTACATTTAATACTTTTAAAATTTAATCTGTAATTTAATAAGATTTTCCTCATCAATCTTTTCTAATAACTTATACCGTTTTCCTTAAATAACATCCTACGACGGAATCTAGGAAATTTGGGAGTCTAATTTCCTGTAACCCTTGAGGTGAGGGATCACATCTTTGAGAGTCCAAGATTTGATCCCAATAAAAAAATAATTTTAATCAACGTTTAAAAAAAAACACATCTCTTTATTAGAAGGCTATTCCGATGACGGATTTTGAGAAATTAGTACAATTTCTCACTTTCTTGAGATGTGAAGAAAAGGAAATGTTTTCTCAATATAGTCTAATATAATTGATGAATTTTCTTCCACCTATTTTAGGGGATCGTTGCTTCAAATATGGGAGTAATGAGAATAAAATAAGACATCATTTTAAAAAAGGATGTAAAAATTTTTCAAACAACATTTTCAATTTAGGTTTTGAAGGAAAAAGAAAAAATATTAGCCACCGTTTTTGCGGGTGTTAAGGGGTGCTAACACCTTTCCCTTACACATTTAACTCCCAAACTCAACTCTAGTTTTCACAGATAATTCTTTTAATGATTTTATTTAAAAAGTGTTTACTATGTTTCGGTGCCCAATCACATCGTAAAAAGGATCGGTGGCAACTCTTAGTTTGTTTTGAAACTAACCATTTTGAGGATGTCAGCCGCTCAGTGTCGTCTCGTCTCGGGCACGTGGTGACAATAATAAATGTTGGAAAGTCGTCTACTTTTCATATTATGTGGAATTGTGCATGGTTGAAATGAAATTATTAAGAAAATCAAAACATTTGAACATCTTTGTCTCTCGAATTTAAAACTTTACTTTTTTTTTCTTATGTTTCATTACTTTAGAAAACACATCATCCAAGTTTCATTCTTTAAATAAAATTCAAAAAAGTTCTTGAATAGTTAGACGCAATTCAAACTTTTTATCTCCAGAGAAGATAATACTTGGTTTCTTAACCATTTTATTACTTTATAATTCGACGGGTATACTTAGTTACACTTTATACGCCAAGTTTTGGGCATCATACATGGTGAGAAAATTCGAATTTTAACATCTTAATTGTATCTTTCCAAAAGAAAAACCATTTTAGTTGTAATTTTGTATGTGATTATTCATGAAATGATTTTGGTTAATTTTTTGAAGATAAAAATAACAAAAGGACAAACATAAGACTGAAATTATGCTATTTAATTACAACTTCCCTTTTTCCTACCTGGAACAAAAAAACCATCTCTAAAATTCATCCATATATATGTGTGTGTATTGATCAAATGACCCATATCAATAATTAAGGTCACAATAATATTGGCATAGAACAAAGAAATCAAAATGGCAAAAAACTCTTGTCTCATTATTTTCTCTCTCTTTGAAGTTCTTTTGTTCACCATATCATTTCAAATGCAGCATCATCTACCGACGTCATTTCCACCATCTGTCCAAAAACCTCAAACCCACCATTTTGTTCAAGTGTTTTGAAATCTGCAGGCACTACAAATATAAAAGGTTTGGCTGTATACACCTTAAACCTCGCCCATACAAATGCTAAAAAATCTTTGACCCTAGCCCACTCACTGGCAAAATCCACCACCAATCCTCAACTTAAGCAACGATATTCGTCTTGTGCTGAGAGCTATGATGTAGTTGTTGGTGATATTGAAAATGCCCAAAAGGACTTGGTCATTGGTGACTTTAATGCTGTCAATATTGTAACTTCTGGTGCCATGAAAGAGATTGACGACCGTCAGGATAAGTTTGTGCAGCCACCAAAGGTGACGTCGTTGCTTTTGAAGAATAGCAAGACTCTAAATGATATATGCAGCATTATTTTGGTTATATCCAATCTTCTTTGAGGGCTATATACTTTTGAGATTTTTATCAAAGAATAATATGAAATTTAATTTTTAAAATATTAACATCACAATGTGATCGTGTGATTGGAATTGATTAATTATTTTGGTTAATTTTTAGATGATAAAAAATCAAGTAATAGATAATTCTAACAAATTAAAATAGTTTAAAAAAATCATATTTAAAATACAATATTCCTAATAGATTTGTATTTTTTTTTTTTTGAAAAAGATATAAATGGGTCAGTAGGTGCACCCCGACATCTCCTAATAGACTTGTGTTAATAGAGAATTCCAGCAGATAGAAAAATTAGTAAACTTTAATATATTTTATAAATAAAAATTTTCACTTAGAAATTCCCAATAGATTTTTTTTTTTTTTGGATTTGGTGCTTAGACAATACGTAAACACTAATAAACGGAAGTTGTAGCAATGAAATTGGAGATTTATCATCAAAATAAGTTTTTAATTTTTAATTTCATAAAGAGATAGAGAAGCCAACTTCTAAAATTTAATAATATGTCCACCGCTAAACATGATGATTTCTACCACTAAATTCTTTTAAAGATTAGATGTAATTTATGGATATAGGAGGTTTGTAAAATCATTGATATTTGGAAGTTAAATAAAACATTATTTCATAATTAAAATTGTGGATCCAATCCGCGACTCCGATCGAATATTCCAATGTCATGTGTCATCTTTTTACCATATGTAATTATATTTATATTCCATAAATAGTAACGTAGAATGTGAGTTTTCTTTATTTACTAACAAATTGTTTTTGGTAACTTTTTCTTTTGCCAAACTTAAATTTTGGGTAATTATATATAAAATTATCATATTTACTTTCTCATTACCTAAAACAATTTATCGTATGTAATTATATTTCTTTCATAAATAATAACATAAAATGTGGGTTTTTCCTAATTTACTCGTAACAAATTATTTAAAAAAATCACCTTGTACTAGAGAGAAGAATTTTTTTCTGTTTTTAAGATGATCGAAGAATATTAAAATAAAATTTGTTACATTACCTAATTTAAAAAGTTGATGGTAACTAAAATAACGTTAAATATTGTATAATATTTATTTATTATATGCGAAAGAAATCCATATTTAAAAAATAATTTGAATTTAATTAGAGATTTCACATGAATTCATGCACGTGTTTTTCAACTAATTTAACTGAAAAAGATTGAAACAATAGTTACGAATTATCTTTTCCTAAAACGAAATGTAGGCAACAAAACATTTCCAAAACGAAATATGCATTTTAATGATTATAGAATCAAAAGTTATATAATTACAATCGTTAAATGAAATTAATTATTAAGAAAATCAATACATTTGAACATCTTTGTTTACTGAATTTAAAACTTTAACTTTTTCTTATATTTCATTATTTTAGAATACACGTCACATATGAATTTCATTCCTTGAATAAAATCCAAAAAATTCTTGAATAGGTTAGACTCAAGATGATGATACTTGATTTCTTCACCATCTTATTGCATTATAACTTGACCGGTTTACTTACACTTTACACCAAGTTTTTGGCATCATACATGGTCAGAAAATTAAAATTTTAACATCTAATTAGTTGAATCTTTTAAATAAATAAATAAAACCGATCTTAGTTGTAATTATGTCAAAAAAATTGACAATGTGATTATTCATGAATTGATTTGGGTTAACTTGTTGAAGATAAAACAAACAAACAAAAGGCTTAAATAGGTTGTTTAATTATGTAACTAACAACTTTCCTTTCTCCTCCCATAAGGAAAAGACCGTTTCTCTAAATTTCATCAATATATATATGTATAGATCAAATGACCCATCTCAACGAGAACACAATATTAGGAAAGAACAAAGAAAATAAAATGGCCAATAACTCTTGTCTTCTTATTGTGTCTCTCATTGGAGTTCTTTTGTTCACCATCATTTCAAATGTGGCATCATCTAACGACGTCGTTTCCACCATCTGTCCAAAAACCTCAAACCCGCCGTTTTGTTCAAGTGTGTTGAAATCTGCAGGCACTGCAGATCTAAAAGGCTTGGCTGTATACACCTTAAACCTTGCCCATACAAATGCTCGAAAATCTTTAACCTTAGCCAAGTCACTTACAACAACCACCACCAATCCTCAACTTAAGCAACGATATTCGTCTTGTGCTGAGAGCTATGATGAAGCTGTTGGTGACATTGAAAATGCCCAAAAGGACTTGGCACTTGGTGACTTTAATGCTGTCAATATTGTAACTTCTGGTGCCATGACAGAGATTGACGACTGTCAGGATAAGTTCGCGCAGCCGCCGAAGGATACGTCGTTGCTTTTGAAGAATGACAAGACTCTAAACGATATATGCAGCATTATTTTGGTTATATCCAATCTTCTTTGAGGGCTATGTACTTTTGAGATTTTTATCAATAAATAATATGAAGTTGAATTGTTAACATATATAATAACACTACAATATGATGCTGATTGGAATTGATTTTTTTTAAACTTTAGAAGAGGAAAAAAAAATCAATCAATAGATAATTCCAACAAATCAAAATAACTAAATAAAAAATCAGACTCGAAAGATAATATTCCTAATAACACAGATCGGCGTATATTAATAGGTAATTCTAACAAAAGAAAAATTACTTAAATTTTATAAATATTTTGTTATATTTAAAAACAATCGTTAAGATAATTCACATAATATAATCTCTTAAGGAATGAAGCATTTTAAATATGTTTAATGTATATATTATCGTTTACATAAGATCGTTTAATGTATATATAATTAAAGTAATAATTAAATTAAAAAATAAAAATAACCAAATAAAAAACATCAAATCAAACTTAAATAATTTATTTAATTTGTTAGATGTGATATAGTTACATTAATTAAAATTTAAAGAACAAAGAAAGGAAAATCATTAATTGTACATTAACTTATAATTCTATTAAAATGACCCATTCCAATTTCAGTCTTGGTGTAACACCCCGAATTTTCGAGGTAAATTTTATCTTTTTGGGGGGATAGGAAATTTTTTTTAATTTAATGTTTTGTAAATTGCTATAATAATAATATGATATTAATTATATTATTATTATTATTATTTATTATTATTATTATAATTTATTATTGTTATTATTACTATTATTTAATAATATTATTATTACATTATTATTAATTAATGTTATTATTAATTATATTATTATTATTATTATTATTATTATTATTATTTAATTTAATATATATATATATATAAAATAATTTTTTTAAAAAAAACCCTAAAAGGCGCGCGACACACACACACCCCCCCAGCCGCTCCTCCTCCTTCTTCTTCCTCTTCCTACATCGTCGCCGCCGCCCATTTTCCTTTTCTTTTTCCTTCCGTTCGCGCACATCTCCATCTCCGTCTCTGTGGTGGTCGTCCGTCTCCGTCTACATCGTCGAAACTCTCCAACTTCAATGTCCGACCGCCGCGGCCCCGTCCGTTTCTGGTCTCTTCTCGGGCTCACGACGCCAGCCACCGGCGTGCGCCCCTCCTTCGGTCGTCTGCCGCGTTGAAGCAAAGCCGGTCGTCGAACGCCTCCAAGCCGCGAAGCATTTCCGTCGTCGAATGCCGAAGACCGATTTTCGTGGTCGCCCCAGTTCCGAGCTGACCCGACCCGAGACCCGCTTCCAGCCGAGCCGCGAGCCACAAGCAGATCCGAGCCGAGCCACGAGCCACAAGTCGAGCCGAGCCGAGCCGTAAGCTGACTTGAGCCGAGCCGCGAGCCACAAGTCGAGCCGAGCCGAGTCAAGCCGAAGACCGAGCCGAGCCGAGCCGAGGGTGAGCCAAGCCGAGCCGAGCCACCTAAGCCATATTTTCCTCCCTCCACTTCGGGTCACGGTGAGTCTTCGGTAAGGGTTGTTTTCGATGAATTCCTTAATGTTGCTACATCCGATTCGAGTTTGAATATTGGAATAAGATATGGTCCTACCTTCCATCCCTTGAAGGTATTAAGGAGTTGACGTATAAGTTCTCGGGTTCCGCGGCAGGCTTGTTTGGAGATAGCTCTCCTTTTCCTTGGGTAAGTCAACGGTTGTTGCTTAGGGCCATGTAAAATGACTTCTACTAGTATCATAGTTTAAAAACCCTTGTGTTTTCGTTCAGGTTGATCCGTTGAGCGTGGACTCGATCGAGGGGCATAACCGAGTTTCAGGTAAGGGTTTTCCTACTACTGGACCTCGGATCGAGGCTGGAAACGTAGTAATCCACAGGGGATTACACGTTAGTAACTGTACCGAATAAAAGTATGTGTGTTTGACTTTTAAGTATTGTTGCTATACTCTTGTCTGATGTAAAGGTAACGCGACAGCTAGTTGTAGCTTGTGTGCTATCGGGTGTAAGGAGTTGCTTGCGGATAGACCCCGATGCTGGATGTTCGGTATAGGGTGGTTATGTTAATGGGCTACGTTGTAGATTGGAATTTTATGTCGATGGACCCTGAAGTTTACGATTAGGTACGTGGTAGTCATTGGTCTGGACATTGATCACGGAGTTTGGTCGGGGAAGGACGGTGAGTCCGATTTTGATTAATTAGTTGACTGGGTCTAGGGGTTATTAATGGTGTGCGAATTGGAAATGCGTATAGCAACTGCGGGTGTAGTTGTTTAAACCTATACTATCTGACTGGCAAAGCCTATGGCGGAACTGTAATATGAATGTTGTTGGGGTATGACTGTTTTAGACGGTTTAGTATGGACTGAGGGGTAACGGTTAGCTTCATCTATGGGGTAGTGTGCCTTACGGATATGTGCATCCTTCGAGAGCACTAGACTGATATGTGCATCCTTCGGGAGCACTAGACTGATATGTGTATCCTTCGGGAGCACTAGACTGATGTGTGCATCCTTCGGGAGCACTAGACTGATGTGTGCATCCTTCGGGAGCACTAGACTGATGTGTGCATCCTTCGGGAGCACTAGACTGATATGTGCGTTCTACGGAACCACTAGACTGTTATGTAGGGTACCCCTAAATAGGAAGTTAACTGTTGTTCCCTAACGGGCCCAGTAGTGGGTCCCTTACTGGGTATGTTTATACTCACCCTCTTCCCTTCTTAAACTTTTCAGGTAAGAGCACAGCGAGAGGCAGACCGACGAGGGGCAGGAAGGATTCGTGAAGGCCATATGGACGCGTCTGATTTTCTTATTGCTTCCGCTGATGTATTTTGTTAGAATATTTACCTTTGTGATTTTGAGTTGATGACCTGAGTTTTTATTTGAACTTTTGTGACTGTGATTTAAAATAGGGCCCGATATTGTTTTTGTAATATTTCTAACGTTTTAAGAAATCGTAACCGGTCTGTTATAATTTTTTGTGTTGTGTGGTCGAGTCTTAGTTTTGAGTAGTGACCTCAGCTTAGTTCGGAAAGTTGGGTCGTTACACTTGGAACCTTTTGCTAGTTTCAGAGTTCTTTTCTTTTCTTTTCTCCAATGTGATTCCTCACATGGTGTTGATACGACGACAATATCAGACGATGTAGCATCAAGCATATCCCCGAAAACTAGAAATCCATCACTATGTGCTAATGTGTTGAAATCTAGAGGCAACCCAGAGCTAAAAGTGTTAGCCACTTACACTCTCAAACTTACATGTACAAATGCAGAAAAATATCTAAATTTGGCCAAATCTCTTGCAGCAACGACGATCAGTTCTCAAGTTAAAAACTAATATTTTTCTTGCTACGAGAGCAGTGAGGAAGCCGTGGGTGACATTAAGAATGAAAACAAATTAATTTGGCGGTTAATGATTTCAATTGTGTCAACATGGAAACTTATGGCATCATGACAGCGATCGACGACTGTTAAGATAGCTTCAAACAGCTATCGAAAGATTTGTCATTGCTTCCAAAGAATGGAAGGACTTTAAATGATGTATGTTGCATTATTTTAGTTATATCTAATTTTCTCCCGTAGTCCCCATTTAATGAGAAGTATTATGGTATGAAACCCTAGGCATTGGATCTAAGAATCATGTTAATAACAACAAGACTCAAAAAACACAACACCAACAGCTCCAAAACCAATTTGATTTGAACCCCTAAGATATAGGTTAGATTCAGATTACTTAGATGACCTAACAAACTAAGGATTGGACAAAGCTAGAAACTTCCATAAACCCTCAAGCAGTCCATAAGCAAGGAGATATCAATTCTCACTTGATTGCTGCAAATATTCATGCACTCTATCGCAAGAACACACAAGAACAAAATTCTACATTTTAGTATTTTCAAATTTCATTCATCCAAACTCTTATTTTAAATGTGGAAATTACAACCATAATTTTATACTAATTAAAATATTAAATCAAAACTCTCAACATTTAATTTGATGACTTTTGGGTTGTCCAAATAAATTTTCAACTTCTTCATTTGATTCAGTTCTGATTTCTAATTGGTTCGTATAATATTACGTACTTTGCTGTATATGTATATTGTCAACCATTGACAAAAATTACATTTTTTTAAGATTGCAATACTTCTTCATTTGATTTTGTATTTCTATTGGCCATGTAAATTTTGAACCGAGAAATAGAAATTTAAAAATTTTCACTTAGAAATTATCTTTGAAAACTTATTTTTTGGATTTGGTGATTGGACAATAATTTTTTTTCTTACGTTTCGTTATTTTTATAAACACGTCATCTAAATTTCAATTCCTTAAATAAAGTATTAAAAAATTCTTGAATAGTTAAACTCAATTTGAACGTTTTATATCTAGAGAAGACGATACTTAGTTGCTTCTTAACCTTTCTACCGCTTTATAGTTAATTTGAAGGGTATACTTACACTTCATACCAAGTTTTTGGCATCATACATGGTCAGAAAATTCAATTTTTAACATCTTAGTTGTATCTTTCCAAATAAATAAATAAAGCATATCTTAGTTGTAATTATGTCAAAAACGAATTGACAATTATGATTATTCAAGAATTGATTTTGGTTATTTTTTGAAGATAAAAATAACAAATAATAATAATACAAAAACCAACAAAAGACTAAAATAGGCTTTAACTAGGTAATTACAACTTCCCTTTCTACTCCCTAAGAAAAAAACCATTTCTCTAAATTTCATCTATATAAGTGTGTATATCGATCAAAATGACCCATAGGACACTAATATTGAGAAAGAACAAAGAAATTAAAATGACCAATAACTCTTGTATCGTCATTGTCTCTCTCATTGGAGTTCTTTTGTTCACCATCATTTCAAATGTGGCATCATCTAACGACGTCGTTTCCACCATCTGTCCAAAAACTTCAAACCCGCCATTTTGTTCAAGTGTGTTGAAATCTGCAGGCACTGCAGATCTAAAAGGCTTGGCTGTATACACCTTAAACCTTGCCCATACAAATGCTCGCAAATCTTTGACCTTAGCCAAGTCACTTGCAACAACCACCATCAATCCTCAACTTAAGCAACGATATTCGTCTTGTGCTGAGAGCTATGATGAAGCTGTTGGTGACATTGAAAATGCCCAAAAGGACTTGGCACTTGGTGACTTTAATGCTGTCAATATTGTAACTTCTGGTGCCATGACAGAGATTGACGACTGTCAGGATAAGTTCGCGCAGCCGCCGAAGGATATGTCGTTGCTTTTGAAGAATGGCAAGACTCTAAACGATATATGCAGCATTATTTTGGTTATATCAAATCTTCTTTGAGGGCTATATGTACTTTTGAGATTTAATGAAGTTTGTTTTTTAAAATAATAACATTTACAATGTAATGGTATTTAAATTGATTAGTTTAGTTAATCTTTAGGTGATAAAAAAATCAATTAATAGATAAATTTAACTGATCAAAATAACTAAATAAAAAATCTTACTTAAAAGACAATGTCCCTAATAAACACAGATAGACTTATATCACTAGATAATTCTAACAAATGAAAAATTACTGAAATTTTCATTCAGATAATTCACATAATATAACATCTTAAATTTACGTGATGTTTCCAGAATACCTTAAGCCATTTAGTTCACTGATTCAAACTTTTATAGTATATAGTTGCTTTAATTCAAGTGTTATGTTTGAAAATAAATTTAGTTTTAAAAAATAACTAAAAACTATCATTTCAATATTTGACAAGAGGAAAAATGCGTATAATAAAATGGAAGGAATGAAGCATTTTAAATATGTTTAATGTATATATTATCGTTTGACTATGATCATTGAATGTATATATAATTAAAGTAATAACTAAATTAAAAAAAAATAAAAATAACCAAATAGAAAACATCAAATCAAACTTAAATAATTTATTTAATTCGTTTGATATGATATAGTCGATTAGAATTCAAAGAACAAATTAGAAAGGAAAATCATTAATTATACATTAACTTATTGTTCTATTAAAATGACCAATTCCAATTTCAATCTTAGACTCTTTGGCTAGTTTTAGAGTTTTTATTTTCTTTTCTACAAAGTTATTCCTGACATATGGTGTTGACACGACGACACAACATCAAACGTTGTAGCATCAAGCATATGCCCGAAAACTAGAAATCGATCATTTTGCACTAATGTATTGATATCTCAAGGCAACGCAGACCAAAAAGTGTTTGCCACTTTCATCCTCAAACTTACATGTACAAATGCAAAAAAATCTCTAAATTTGGCCAAATCTCTTGTAGCAACGATGACCAATTCTCAACTTGAAAACTAATATTTGTCTTGCTACGAGAGCAACGAGAAGGCCGTGGGCGATATTGAGAATGCTAAAAATAATTTGGCCATTAGAGATTCCAATGGTGTCGATATGACAACTTATGGCATCATGACAGTGGTCGACGACGGTTAAGATAACTTTAAATAGCCATCTTGATTCATCATTATTGCTTCCAAAAGAATGGGAGGACATTAAATGTTGTATGTAGTATTATTTTAGTTATATCTAATCTTCTCCCGTAGTCCCCATTTAATGAGAGGTATTATGATATGAAACCCTGGACATTGGATCTAAGAATCATGTTAAAGAACAAGACTCAAAGAAAACAACTCCAACAGCTCCAAAACCAATTTGATTTCAACCCCTAAGAAATAGGTTAGATTCAAATTACTTAGATGATCTAACAAACCAAAGGATTGGACAAAGTTAGAAATTTCCATCAACCTTTAATCTTCAAAGCACTCCACAAGCAAGCCAGATCAATTCTCACTTGGATGCTCCAAATATTCATGCATTCTATCACAAGAACAGACACGAACAAAATTCTACAATTTAGATTTTTTAAATTTCATTCATCTTAATTCTTATTTTAAATGAGGAAATTACAACAATATTTATACTAATTAAAATATTAAATGAAATGTCACAATATTTAATTTTATGACCTTTGGGTTGTTCAAATAATTTTTCAACTTCCAAATATTGCATCTCTTCAACTTCTTCATTTGATTCAATTCGAATTTCTTGGTTTGTATCGTATTACGTACTATGTTGTATATGTATATTGTTAACTGTCAACAAAAGTTACATTTTTTAAGGCTGTAATATTTCTTTATTTGTTTGTGTATTTCTATTGACCAAGAAATTTTGAACTTAAAAATTCTCCATGGAAAATTTATTTTTGGATTTCGTGCTTAGACAGTAGTTGTTTGTTTCCTTCTTATGTTTCATTATTTTAAAAAACACTATCATCTAAATTTCATTCCTTAAATAAAATCCAAATTTTTTTTGAATAGTTAGACTCAATTATAACACTTTTTCTCTATAGAAGACGATATTGATTTCTTAATTACCATTTTACTACTTTATAATTAACTTGACGGGTATACTTACATTTTACACCAAGATTTTGGCATCATACATGGTGAAAAAAAATTCAAATTTTAACATCTTAGCTATTTCTTTTCAAAATAATAATAATAATAATAATAAATAAATAAATAAATAAAACACATCTTAGTTGTAATTATGTCAAAAACAAATTGACAGTTGTGATTATTCATGGATTGATTTTGGTTATTCTTTTTTAAGATAAAAACAACAAATAAAAAAAAACAAACAAACCAAACAAAAGACTAAAATAGGCTTTAATTATGTAATTGCAACTACCTTTTCTCCTCCGTATGAAAAAAAAAAACCATTTCTCTAAATTTCATATATATATATGTATTGATCAAATGACCCATAGGACACAGTATTGGGTAAGAACAAAGAAATTAAAATGGCCAATAACTCTTGTCTCGTTATTGTCTCTTTCATTGGAGTTCTTTTGTTCACTAACAACGTGGCATCATCTACTGATGTCGTTTCCACCATCTGTCCAAAAACCTCAAATCCACCATTTTGTTCAAGTGTGTTGAAATCTGCAAGCACTACAGATTTAAAAGGCTTGGCTGTATACACCTTAAACTTTGCCCATACAAATGCTCGCAAATCTTTGACCGTAGCCAGCTCACTAGCAAAAACCACCCTCAATCCTCAACTTAAGCAACGATATTCGTCTTGTGCTGAGAGCTATGATGAAGCTATTGGAGATATTGAAAATGCCCAAAAAGACTTGGTACTTGGTGACTTTAACGGTGTCAATATTGTAACTTCTGGTGCTATGACAGGGATTGACGACTGTCAAGATAAGTTGGCGCAGCCACCAAAGGATACGTCGTTGCTTTTGAAGAATGGCAAGACTCTAAATGATATATGCAGCATTATTTTGGTTATATCCAATCTTCTTTGAGGGCTATGTACTTTTGAGATTGATGTACTCCCTACATTTAATACTTTTAAAATTTAATCTATAATTTCATAAGGTTTTCCTCATCAATCTTTTCTAATAACTTATACCGTTTTCCTTAAATAAAGTCCTACGACGGAATCTAGGAAATTTGGGAGTCCAATTTCCTGTAACCCTTGAGGTGAGGGATCACATCTTTGGGAGTCCAAGATTTGATCCCAATAAAAAAATAATTTTAATTAACGTTTTAAAAAAACACATCTCTTTATTAGAAGGCTATTCCGATGACGGATTTTGAGAAATTAGTACAATTTCCCACTTTCTTGAGACGTGAAGAAAAGGAAATGTTTTCTCAATATAGTCTAATATAATTGATTAATTTTCTTCCACCTATTTTAGGGGATCGTTGCTTTAAATATGCGAGTAATGAAAATAAAATAAGACATCATTTTAAAAAAGGATGTAAAAATTTTTCAAACAACATTTTCAATTTAGGTTTTGAAGGAAAAAGAAAAAATATTAGCCACCGTTTTTGCGGGTGTTAAGGGGTGCTAACACCTTTCCCTTACACATTTAACTCCCAAACTCAACTCTAGTTTTCAAAGATAATTTTTTTAATGATTTTATTTAAAAAGTGTTTACTATATTTCGGTGCCCAATCACATCGTAAAAAGGATCGGTGGCAACTCTTAGTTTGTTTTGAAACTAACCATTTTGAGGATGTCAGTCGCTCAGTGTCGTCTCGTCTCGGGCACGTGGCGACAATAATAAATGTTGGAAAGTCGTCTACTTTCCATATTATGTGGAATTGTGCATGGTTGAAATGAAATTATTAAGAAAATCAAAACATTTGAACATCTTTGTCTCTCGAATTTAAAACTTTACTTTTTTTCTTATGTTTCATTACTTTAGAAAACACATCATCCAAGTTTCATTCTTTAAATAAAATTCAAAAAAGTTCTTGAATAGTTAGACGCAATTCGAACATTTTATCTCCAGAGAAGATAATACTTGGTTTCTTAACCATTTTACTACTTTATAATTCGACGGGTATACTTAGTTACACTTTATACTGTAACGACCCAACTTTTCCGGACTAAGCTGAGGTCACTACCAAATACCAAAACTCGACCATTCAACATAAAATTTAAAACGGACCAGATACGATTCATTAAAACATTATAAACCTTACAAAAGACAGTTTCGGGCCCTATTTAAAAAAAACTAAAAAAAAAGTCACAAAATAAAATGTCAAGTCACCAGTCCAAAATCACAGTCAAAATATTCTGACAAAATACATAGCGGAAGCGAAAAGAAAACTAGACGCGTCCATATGGCCTTCACGCATCCTTCCTGCCTCTCGTCGGTCTGCCCCTTGCTGTACCCCTACCTGAAAAGTTAAAGAAGAGAAAAGGTGAGTATAAACATACCCAGTAAGGATGCACATATCCGTAAGGCACACTACCCCATAGATGAAGCTAACCGTTACCCCTCAGTCCAAACTAAACTGTCTACATCAATCACATCCCAACGGCATTCATATCACAGTCCCGCCATAGGCTTTGTCAGTCAGATAGTATAGGTTTAAACATCTACACCCTCAGTTGCTATATGCATTACCGATTCGTACGCCATTAGGGAAAACCCTAAATTCAATCGACTAACCAACTAGAACCGGACTCACTGTTCTTCCCCGTCCAAACTCCATGAACCACATACAGACCAGTGTTTTACTACATACTGAACCGTAACTTTAAGGTCCATCAACATAAAATCTCAATCCACAAATAGCAGTCACAGTATAATTTTCATCAGACAAAATATAATATCAGTACTTAACAGTCAACACGCATACAGATATTCAGTACAGTCACTAACGTGTAATCCCCTGTGGATTACTACGGTTTTAGCCTGGACTCGGGGTCCAGTAGTAGGAAAACCCTTACCTGAAACTCGGTTATGCCCCTCGATCGAAATCCACGCTCGACAGATCTACCTAACGAAACACGAAAGTTTTAGTTGATGACTTTAGTAGCAGTTGTTTTAAAAAGGTTATCCGTTGACTTATCCAAGGAAAGGAAGCTATCTCCAACCAGGTCTGCCGCGGAACCCGAGAACTTAAGCGTCAACTCTGTACTACCTTCAAGGGAGAAAAGTAGGGCCATATCTTAATCCAACATTCAAACTCGAATCGGACGAGGTAACATTAGGGAATTCATCAGAACAATCCTTACCGAAGACTCACCGTGAACCGAAGTGGAGGAAGGAAGGCTTAGGTGGCTCGGCTCGGCTCGGCTTGGACTCGGCTCGGCTCGGCTCGGCTCGGCTTAACTCGGCTTGGTTCTCGGCTCGGCTCGGCTCGGCTCGGCTCGGCTCGGCTTGGTTCTCGGCTCGGCTCGGCTTACTCGGCTTGGTTCTCGGTTCGGCTCGGCTCGGCTCGGCTCGGCTCGGCTTGGTTCTCGGCTCGGCTCGGCTTACTCGGCTCGCGGCTCGGCTCGCGGCTCGGCTCACTCGGCTCGCGGCTCGGCTCGCGGCTCGCTCGGCTTGGGGCTCGGCTCGCGGCTCGGCTCGCGGCTCGGCTCACTCAACTCGCGGCTCGGCTCGCGGCTCGCTCGGCTTGGGGCTCGGCTCGGACAAGGATGGCGGCTCGGCTTCACGATCACCTCGGCTGCGCGCGACGACAGACCAAAAATAACCCGGCGATGGCGGCGACGGTCTTCGGCTTACACTGGACACTATGGGTTGCACCGGACGGCACGGAGGAAGAGGCGTTGCTGGTGGTAGAGACCGAGACGGCCGGCGGACCCGTAGCTACTTAATACCGAGGGAGATCGGAGATGGAAGCGGCCGTAGCGGTGAGATAGAGGCGGAGATCGGAGGTGGAAGCGGTGCTGCTGCCGTCGGAAAAGAAGGAGAAGATTGAGGAGGATGGTGGCGGCGCTGAAACGGAAACGAAGAGGGAGGGAGAGAGACGGCTGCGGCGCCGGGCAGACGAAACGAAGAAGAAGGTGGAAGGGGGGCTCGGGCGTCGGGCGTGGAAGGGAGAAGGAAGAAGAAGAAAAATCGGGGGGGGGGGGGGCGGCGCTGAAATTAGGGTTTGTTTTTAAAAAAAAACATTTATTATATATATATATATATATATATATATATATATATATATATATAATTCTTAATAATTATATAATATTAATAATTTAAGTTAAATAATATATATATATTAAATATAAATAATAATAATAATAATAAAGTAATAATAATAATATATTAATAACATTAATATTAAATAAATAATAATTTATTTTATTGTTTTAGAAATAACAATATTTCTATAATATTAATTAATAATAATATTTATAATATTAATATTATAACAAATAAAATAAATATTAATAATAATAATATAATTAATATTATATTATTATTATATCAACTTGCACTTTACATAAAACGAGAAAAATTTTACCTTAAATTTTCGGAGCGTTACATTCTTCCCTCCTTAGGGAACTTTCGTCCTCGAAAGTTTTATTCCTCGAACAGTTCGGGATAACGGGATCTCATGTCATCTTCACGCTCCCATGTAGCCTCTTCTACCCGGTGATTCCGCCATAAGACTTTAACTAGGGGAATTTGTTTATTTCTCAACGTCTTCACCTCTCTAGCAAGCACCTCAACAGGTTGTTCAACATAGCTCAAGTTTTCATCAATCTCTAGTGGCTCGTAATCCACTACATGGGATGGATTTGGCACGTACTTCCTCAACATAGAAACGTGAAACACATCATGAACTGTCGAGAGTGATGGAGGCAACGCCAAGCGATAAGCTACAGGGCCAATCCGCTCCAGAATCTCAAATGGCCCAACAAAACGGGGACTCAATTTTCCCCTCCTTTCAAAACGCAAGACACCTTTCATAGGTGCTACCTTTAAGAACACCTTATCCCCTATCTCAAACTCAAGGTCCTTCCGCCTCACATCTGCATAACTCTTCTGCCTACTCTGAGCGGTATGCATGCGTGATCTAATCTTCTGTATCGCTTCGTTAGTAGACTGAACTAACTCAGGACCCATCAATCTCTGCTCACCTACCTCACCCCAGCAAACCGGGGATCTACAACATTTGCCGTACAGGGCCTCAAACGGTGCCATGCCAATAGTAGCCTGATAACTGTTATTATAAGCAAATTCCATCAAATGTAAGTGGGAGTCCCAGCTACCTGGAAATTCCAATGCACACGCTCGCAACATATCCTCTAAAACCTGGTTCAGACGCTCAGTCTGACCGTCAGTCTGTGGATGGAAAGCCGTACTAAAGTCCAACCTCGTGCCCATAGCAGTCTGCAAACCCTTCCAAAATTTGGAAGTGAAACGGGCATCTCTATCAGAAACAATCGACACTGGCACTCCGTGTAATCTCACTATCTCAGACATGTACAACTGTGCCCACTTACTAGCAGTATAGGTGGATTTACCCGGAACGAAGTGCGCTGATTTAGTAAGTCTGTCCACCACAACCCAAATCACTGTAAATCCTCTCAGAGTTCTCGGTAGCCCTGTAATGAAATCCATGGACACGTTCTCCCACTTCCATTCCGGTATGCTCAAGGGTTGTAATAAACCCGCTGGTTTCTGCCTTGGTGCCTTAACCTGCTGACACACCAGGCATTTACTAACAAATTCCGCTACTTCCCTCTTCATGTTACGCCACCAATAAACCCGCTTCAGGTCCTGATACATCTTCGTACTACCTGGGTGCATGGAAAATGGGGAACTGTGCGCCTCAGATAATAATTCTGTCTTAACCGCACTATCTGACGGAACACAGAGCCGTCTCTCAAACAACAGTCCACCATCAGAGGATAACGAGAACTCAGCCGTTTTCCCTGCCTCTGCTAGGCCACGTTTCTCAACCAGATAAGGATCGTTACTCTGAGCATCGATGATCCTCTGCCTCAAAGTCGGCTGTACCGTCAACTGGGCTAACTGCATAGTAACTGCCCCCACTGACACTGCAATCCCAGCCCGCTCGAGATCCAGATGCAATGGGGCCTGCCGGGTAATAAGTGCTGCTGAATGGGACACCTTCCTACTAAGAGCATCAGCTACCACATTTGCCTTGCCTGGATGATACAGTATCTCACAATCGTAATCCTTCACTAACTCAAGCCACCTTCGCTGTCTCATATTCAATTCTTTCTGAGTAAAGAAGTATTTCAAGCTCTTATGATCTGTGAATATCTGTATCTTTTCACCATATAAATAATGCCTCCATATTTTCAAAGCAAAAACCACTGCTGCTAACTCTAGATCATGTGTAGGGTAGTTCTGCTCATGACTCTTCAACTGACGAGACGCATAAGCGACCACCTTACCCTGCTGCATCAAAACACAACCCAGACCCTTCTTGGAAGCATCACTATAAATCACGAAACTGCCAGAACCATCAGGTACAGTAAGAACCGGCGCGGTAACTAGCTTCTGTTTAAGGGTCTGGAAACTGTCCTCACATGCCTTGCTCCAAACAAAAGGAGCTCCCTTTCTGGTCAACTGAGTAAGAGGAGTAGCTATACAACCGTCGATAATAGCCCGCTAAACCCAGAAAGCTACGAACCTCACTAACTGTGGAAGGTCGGGTCCAACCGGTGACTGCCTCTATCTTAGCTGGATCCACAGAGACTCCATCCTTAGAAACCACGTGGCCCAGAAAGGACACCTGCTTCAGCCAAAACTCGCATTTCGAGAACTTTGCATACAACTTATTATCCCGAAGTGTTTGCAAAACCATACGTAAATGCTCCTCGTGTTCGGCCTCCGTCTTGGAGTATATCAAGATATCGTCGATAAACACAATCACAAAAGTATCTACGAACTCCCTAAACACTCTGTTCATCAAGTCCATAAACACTGTCGGAGCATTCGTCAAACCAAAAGACATCACAATAAACTCGTAGTGTCCATATCTGGAACGAAATGCTGTCTTCGGTACATCCTCATCCTTAATTCTCAGCTGATGGTATCCCGACCGAAGATCAATCTTAGAGAACATTGTGGCTCCCTGTAACTGGTCAAATAGATCGTCAATCCTGGGCAAGGGATATCTGTTCTTTACGGTTACTTTGTTCAACTCCCTATAGTCAATGCACAGACGCATCGATCCGTCCTTCTTCTTAACGAATAAGACTGGCGCACCCCAAGGTGACACGCTCGGTCGAATGAATCCCTTATCAAGCAATTCCTGTAACTGTACCTTCAGTTCTTTCAGTTCTGCGGGGGCCATTCTGTAAGGGGCTCTGGATATAGGGACCGTGCCCGGCTCCAACTCTATGGCAAACTCAACCTCCCTGTGCGGAGGTAACCCTGGAAGTTCCTCAGGAAAAACGTCCGGATAGTCCCTCACCACCGGTTCTGACGACAGGGATACATCCGCCTCTCTAGTATCCACCACACTCGCTAAGATACCCCAAGTACCCTGACTGAGCAGTTTACTGGCCCTGATGGCTGAGATTACCTGAGGCAACGACTTTGACCCTCCTCCCTTAAATTTAAAACTGGCCATCGAGGGAGGGTTAAACGTTACCTTCTTACGTGAACAATCTATACTGGCGTGGTTAGCGGCCAACCAATCCATACCCAGGATTACATCAAAGTCCAGCATATCCAGAACTATCAGCGTTACCTCAATCACATGGCCTGCTATCTCAATCTGGCATGCTTTCACCTTTTCCTTCGACAACATACATTCCCCGGAAGGAGTAGATACTGACAGAATCTGGTGTAAGGGTTCTACCTCTAAGCGGGCATGCGACACAAATGCGGAAGAGATAAAAGAATGTGACGAACCCGAATCAAACAAGACTAAGGCGTAATGCCCCAACACTGGGAGCGTACCTGTCACTACTGTGCCTGCCTTCTCAGCCTCAGTCCTGTTGGTAGCAAAGACTCTACCCTGATGTGGAGCACCTGCTCCCTGATTCTGCGCGATCCCCGTGAGTCTCAACGGGCATCTATCAGCTGTATGACCCTCTTGCCTGCACTTAAAGCAGGTCCTGGTCCCGAATAAGCAACGGCCCAGATGGTGCTTCCCACAAGTGGTACACAACGGCTTTCCTCTGGCAGCCTCCCCTGCCTCAAAAGGTTTCTGCTGGAAGCTGCGAAACTCACCACCTGGTCTGAAATTCCGCTGTGGCACTGGAACAGGATGCTGCTAAGCCTTCCTCTTCTGTCCCGACGTCGAACCTCTACCAGCGGTCTTAGACGAGTTAGCCCTCTCCTGTAAACTGAGATCCACTGCCAGGCGCAGTGCATCGGCATGAGTAGCGGGTCTGAAAGCTCGGACCAAACCCTGAATGTCCAGTCGGAGGCCTCTAACAAACTTATCAGCTCTGGCCGCCTCGGTCGCTATCATCTCGGGAGCGAAGCGGGATAACATGTCAAACTCCGCATCATACTGCTCCACTGTCATGTCACCCTGCTCTAAGTTCAGAAACTCCTGCCGCTTGGCATCTCTCAAACTGGCGGAGAAGAATTTCGCATAGAAACTCTCCTTGAACTGCTGCCACGTGATCTGACTCACATCACCACCTAGCATTCTCTCTGTAGTCTCCCACCATGCAGTACCTCTGTCAGTCAACATAAAAACAGCACACTGAACCTTCTGATCTCAGGGCATTTCATGTAACGGAATATGGTTTCCAAGGACGATAACCACATCTGAGCCCTGGTGGGGTCCTCTAAAGACCCATCGAACGTCGTGGGATTATACTTCCTGAAATCCCTCAGATGTTTAGCCTCTGCCGACAACTGATCCGGCACAAACTGAGGCGCAACTGGTACCGGAGCCGGAGCTGGAGCAGGAACTGGTGCTGGAGCTCGCGCTGGAGCTGGCACCGGAGTTGGCGAGGCAGGCTTCTGCTGCTCCCGCATCTGCATAATCATATCTCTAAACCTCTGCTCCATGGCGGCTAGGTCCGCATGAGTAACTGGCGCAGCCGGGTCAGGGGCTTGGGCTACAGGCTGCACCTCAGGCTGAAGGCGTCCTGCTCCCCTTCCTCGGCCTCCTCGGCCACCCCTACGTGCACCTCTCCTTGGTGGCATTTTCGTAACAACCACCAAACGATTCCTTTAGTCATAAATGGTAATTGAATTTGCAGTTTAACTTAGGTAAGGTAATGCATGTAGAGTTGTACATATACTTTCATGAGAGCGTACCTGACGAGCGGCAAGGATCGTTTCAGCCATAAGGACACAAAACACAGACTCACATTATAAGTCAGTCTACAGAACCTAAAACTTAGGCTCTGATACCAACTGTAACGACCCAACTTTTCCGGACTACGCTGAGGTCACTACCAAATACCAAAACTCGACCATTCAACATAAAATTTAAAACGGACCAGAAACGATTCATTAAAACATTATAAACCTTACAAAAGACAGTTTCGGGCCCTATTTAAAAAAAATTAAAAAAAAAGTCACAAAATAAAATGTCAAGTCACCAGTCCAAAATCACAGTCAAAATATTCTGACAAAATACATAGCGGAAGCGAAAAGAAAACTAGACGCGTCCATATGGCCTTCACGCATCCTTCCTGCCTCTCGTCGGTCTGCCCCTTGCTGTACCCCTACCTGAAAAGTTAAAGAAGAGAAAGGGTGAGTATAAACATACCCAGTAAGGGACCCACTACTGGGCCCGTTAGGGGACAACAATTAACTTCCTATTCGGGGGTACCCTACATAACAGTCTAGTGCTCCCGAAGGATGCACATATCGGTCTAGTGCTCCCGAAGGATACACATATCAGTCTAGTGCTCCCGAAGGATGCACATATCAGTCTAGTGCTCCCGAAGGATGCACATATCAGTCTAGTGCTCCCGAAGGATGCACATATCAGTCTAGTGCCCCCGAAGGATGCACATATCAGTCTAGTGCTCCCGAAGGACGCACATATCAGTCTAGTGCCCCCGAAGGATGCACATATCAGTCTAGTGCTCCCGAAGGATGCACATATCAGTCTAATGCTCCCGAAGGATGCACATATCCGTAAGGCACACTACCCCATAGATGAAGCTAACCGTTACCCTTCAGTCCAAACTAAACTGTCTACATCAATCACATCCCAACGGCATTCATATCACAGTCCCGCCATAGGCTTTGTCAGTCAGATAGTATAGGTTTAAACATCTACACCCTCAGTTGCTATATGCATTACCGATTCGTACGCCATTAGGGAAAACCCTAAATTCAATCGACTAACCAACCAGAACCGGACTCACTGTTCTTCCCCGTCCAAACTCCATGAACCACATACAGACCAGTGTTTTACTACATACTGAACCGTAACTTTAAGGTCCATCAACATAAAATCTCAATCCACAAATAGCAGTCACAGTATAATTTTCATCAGACAAAATATAATATCAGTACTTAATAGTCAACACGCATACAGATATTCAGTACAGTCACTAACGTGTAATCCCCTGTGGATTACTACGGTTTTAGCCTGGACTCGGGGTCCAGTAGTAGGAAAACCCTTACCTGAAACTCGGTTATGCCCCTCGATCGAAATCCACGCTCGACAGATCTACCTAACGAAACACGAAAGTTTTAGTTGATGACTTTAGTAGCAGTTGTTTTAAAAAGGTTATCCGTTGACTTATCCAAGGAAAGGAAGCTATCTCCAACCAGGTCTGCCGCGGAACCCGAGAACTTAAGCGTCAACTCTGTACTACCTTCAAGGGAGAAAAGTAGGGCCATATCTTAATCCAACATTCAAACTCGAATCGGACGAGGTAACATTAGGGAATTCATCAGAACAATCCTTACCGAAGACTCACCGTGAACCGAAGTGGAGGAAGGAAGGCTTAGGTGGCTCGGCTCGGCTTGGCTTGGACTCGGCTCGGCTCGGCTCGGCTCGGCTCGGCTTAACTCGGCTTGGTTCTCGGCTCGGCTCGGCTCGGCTCGGCTTGGTTCTCGGCTCGGCTCGGCTTACTCGGCTTGGTTCTCGGTTCGGCTCGGCTCGGGTCGGCTCGGCTTGGTTCTCGGCTTGGCTCGGCTTACTCGGCTCGCGGCTCGGCTCGCGGCTCGGCTCACTCGGCTCGCGGCTCGGCTCGCGGCTCGCTCGGCTTGGGGCTCGGCTCGCGGCTTGCTCGGCTTGGGGCTCGGCTCGGACAAGGATGGCGGCTCGGCTTCACGATCACCTCGGCTGCGCGCGACGACAGACAAAAAATAACCCGGCGATGGCGGCGACGGTCTTCGGCTTACACTGGACTCTATGGGTTGCACCGGACGGCACGGAGGAAGAGGCGTTGCTGGTGGTAGAGATCGAGACGGCCGGCGGACCCGTAGCTACTTAATACCGAGGGAGATCGGAGATGGAAGCGGCCGTAGCGGTGAGATGGAGGCGGAGATCGGAGGTGGAAGCGGTGCTGCTGCCGTCGGAAAAGAAGGAGAAGATTGAGGAGGATGGTGGTGGCGCTGAAACGGAAACGAAGAGGGAGGGAGAGAGACGGCTGCGGCGCCGGGCAGACGAAACGAAGAAGAAGGTGGAAGGGGGGGCTCGGGCGTCGGGCGTGGAAGGGAGAAGAAAGAAGAAGAAAAATCGGGGGGGGGGGGGGGGGGGGCGGCGCTGAAATTAGGGTTTGTTTTTAAAAAAAACATTTATTATATATATATATATAATTCTTAATAATTATATAATATTAATAATTTAAGTTAAATAATAATATATATATTAAATATAAATAATAATAATAATAATAAAGTAATAATAATAATATATTAATAACATTAATATTAAATAAATAATAATTTATTTTATTGTTTTAGAAATAACAATATTTCTATAATATTAATTAATAATAATATTTATAATATTAATATTATAACAAATAAAATAAATATTAATAATAATAATATAATTAATATTATATTATTATTATATCAACTTGCACTTTACATAAAACGAGAAAAATTTTACCTTAAATTTTCGGAGCGTTACATATACGCCAAGTTTTGGGCATCATACATGGTGAGAAAATTCGAATTTTAACATCTTAATTGTATCTTTCCAAAAGAAAAACCATTTTAGTTGTAATTTTGTATGTGATTATTCATGAAATGATTTTGGTTAATTTTTTGAAGATAAAAATAACAAAAGGACAAACAAAAGACTAAAATTATGCTATTTAATTACAACTTCCCTTTTTCCTACCTGGAACAAAAAAACGATCTCTAAAATTCATGCATATATATGTGTGTGTATTAATCAAATGACCCATATCAATAATTAAGGTCACAATAATATTGGCATAGAACAAAGAAATCAAAATGGCAAATAACTCTTGTCTCATTATTGTCTCTCTCGTTGAAGTTCTTTTGTTCACCATATCATTTCAAATGCAGCATCATCTACCGACGTCATTTCCACCATCTGTCCAAAAACCTCAAACCCACCATTTTGTTCAAGTGTTTTGAAATCTGCAGGCACTCCAAATATAAAAGGTTTGGTTGTATACACCTTAAACCTCGCCCATACAAGTGCTAAAAAATCTTTGACCCTAGCCAACTCACTGGCAAAATCCACCACCAATCCTCAACTTAAGCAACGATATTCGTCTTGTGCTGAGAGCTATGATGAAGTTGTTGGTGATATTGAAAATGCCCAAAAGGACTTGGTCATTGATGACTTTGATGCTGTCAATATTGTAACTTCTGGTGCCATGACAGAGATTGACGACTGTCAGGATAAGTTTGTGCAGCCACCAAAGGATACGTCGTTGCTTTTGAAGAATGGCAAGACTCTAAATGCTATATGCAACATTATTTTGGTTATATCCAATCTTCTTTGAGGGCTATATACTTTTGAGATTTTTATCAAAGAATAATATGAAATTCATTTTTTAAAGTATTAACATCACAAAAGTGTTAGCCACTTTCATCCTCAAACTTACATGTACAAATGCAAAAAAAATCTCTAAATTTGGCCAAATCTGTTGTAGCAACGATGACCAATTCTCAAGTTGAAAACTAATATTTGTCTTGCTACGAGAGCAACGAGAAGGCCGTGGGCGATAATGAGAATGCTAAAAGTAATTTGGCCATTAGAGATTCCAATGGTGTCGATATGACAACTTATGGCATCATGACAGTGGTCGACGACGGTTAAGATAGCTTTAAATAGCCATCAAAAAGATTCATCATTATTGCTTCCAAAAGAATGAGAGGACATTAAATGTTGTATGTAGTATTATTTTAGTTATATCTAATCTTCTCCCATTGTCCTCATTTAATGAGAGGTATTATGATATGAAACCCTGGACATTTGATCTAAGAATCATGTTAAAGAACAAGACTCAAAGAAAACAACTCCAACAGCTCCAAAACCAATTTGATTTCAACCCCTAAGATATAGGTTAGATTCAAATTATTTAGATGATCTAACAAACCAAAGGATTAGGCAAAGTTAGAAATTTCCATCAACCTTTAATCTTCAAAGCACTCCACAAGCAAGCCAGATCAATTCTCACTTGGATGCTCCAAATATTCATGACCCTGGACAAGTGCGGACAATCTTTCTTGAAATGTCCTAGCTGTCCGCACTGGTAACATACACCGGCACCTACCAAACATTTTCCTCGATCGTTCTTTCCACAACTCGTGCATAGTGTTCGCCTGACGTACTAGCAACGGACTGCTGACCTGGTTACGATCTTACTGTTGATCTAATCGGTTGACTAGGTATTCTCTGGCTCTGTCTCTGAAAAATACTACCACAACTCATGCTTGGCTCTAGAGCGATTCTTAAAATCTTGACGGCTTGAAATATTTATCCCAGGCGTGAACCTCCGCTTCTCACGGCCTCTAAATCCACTAGTTGTTGAAGTCCCACGACTAAGCTCTACTGCTGATTTCTCTTCTGTTATACTCTGCTCCACACGAAGGGCAGTCTCCACTAACTTAGAGAAATTCGTCCACTTAGCAATTGTTGTAACTGGGGTACGTATTTCAAAACATAACCCTCTTTCAAACCTTCGGCACCTGTCACTCTCAGAAGCCACAATAACATCAGCATACCGTGAAAGCTCAGTATACTTCCTCTCATACTCAGCCACTGAAAGTGATCCTTGTTTCAACCCCAGAAATTCATCACTCTTGGCTTCGCAGTATATGCTGGGATAATACTTATCTTCGAATATGCATCTAAAAGTCTACCAGTCTAAAGCACATGCATCACTGCGCCTTGCTAATATAGATTTCCATCATCCTTCAGCCTCTTTTTGCAACAAAAATGTGGCCAATCTAACCTTTCGCTCCTCAGGACAATTCATCGCATCAAAACACTTTTCAAGCATATTCAACCAGTTCTCTGCATCAACTGGATCTGTGGAACCCTAAAACACTTTAGCCCCTAACTTCTTCAGTCGTTCAATTCCATATGCATTTTCTGGATCACTAGGCTCTGCTCTCTCTGGCCTTCCTATCTCATGTGCAGTTCTCATAAACTTCTCGTTTCCTGCCCCACCTCGAACTCTTAGGGTACTAGATTCCCCTAAAGATGGACATTGGATAGGACCTTGCATCTCGTCCTGATTCTGTCGACGTCGTCTAATAGTACGTGGTGGCATGACTCCTATAATATGTCAAACATTAGACATACTATAAATACTTAACCCAAATGCATGATACTAAATGTCTACTCACATATTAATAATAATTGGACTCACTTCTACCCTTACCTAGACCATACTCCACTAGTTCCCTTTAAGCTAACTTGACTTTCAATTATTTACTTTTCAGTTTCTTCTTAGAGCTAACTGCTCTACCTTAATTCCCATGGAGAAAACTGCTCTGATACCAAGTTGTCACACCCCCTCTCAGACTACCTGCTACCTTAGACCGAAAGATGGCGTGAAGCCGACGAACAACGCTTTTCTATACCTGTATCTGTCGACTTTGCTTAAAACTTTCATGTGATGAACTTTCCAATCTAGTATATAAACTATTATGCATGCAACAAAACAAAGCGGATCCTAGGCTAGTAAAAAACATACATGAAGTGTACCTCAAAATTTACCGATTTCACTAGTAAATCTAAAGACACCTTAATCAAAATATAACCAACAAAATTTACACAACTACACCTCCTAAAGCTTATACAAACTGTGGAGTATCTATAACATACAAGGGTGTATATACATCATAACACAACAGACTCTATGCCCAACTCAAAACACGTACTGGCAGTCGATAACGGAGCTTCCGCAGACTAAGGCAGTCTATCAGGCACCCGAAACTCGATCTCTGCCTAGAAAATGGGTACAACATTTTGGAAAGGGTGAGCTATGAAGCTCAGTGAGTGACTCAATTTAAAACTATGAATTTAAAGATAAGAGCACGTGAAAACTTTACACATATAAATCTGTTTATACAAGTTGTAAATGTAAACATGTAGTGGTAAGAATAGCTTCCTCAAATACTCAGCATGTTCGTCATTGAAATCTAGCAAGGCATATCAAGTATATCGAAGCATTTTAACTAACATGACAAATCTACGTTGTGTAGGGTAAACCCAGTACAACAACGTTTACAAGCTCTACGATGTAGTGGGGCCCACCCAACACTCCCATCATCTTTGTCGTAGTGGGGCCCGCCCAGCACTCACGACAGCATCGTTGTTACGGAGTACACTCAATGTCAACAATGGAATCTAACCAGTGTGCACACGGTAATCTCTAGCCTCAAGCTCAAGATCTCAGTCATGTAGTTAATAAAAATTTTATAAATCATCTAAAAATATTAAAACATGCCTGCTTATAAATTTTACACAAAGCTCCATATTTACTCAGCTCTTTTGTTGAAAACTGTAGTTCTTAAAACAAAACTTCTTACTAATTCATGCTTTGCTTAAAACATTGTGCTTTAAATACTTTCCAAACATTTAATATCTACGTGCTAGCATAAATTTCTTTAAGAAATCTAGTCTCCAAATGTATACTTGAAAATAGTCATGAAATTCAAATACCTTTCATGGCTTCGTAAATAAACATTTATCGCATTCAATCATAATAACAGTTATGGAAAATATTTCAAAGTTGGTTTTGTCACTCACCGTCTTGGGCTAGATCCTCGGTCTATAAGCTCGGTTTAATTCTTCTCGGCCTGCCAACAACCCAACCGAGTATTAGAACTCTAAACATTCTGGTTTTCTAAAGATATACATAACATGTCGCACCAAAGATGACGCTCATGAAAACAAAGCTTAAGAAATAAAATCCTATTTCAACAACTCTCTGAAATTTCCAGATTTCTAACATAAACTTCAAATGACTATAACTTTCTCAATACTTAACCAAAATGAGTGTTCTTTATATCAAAATATTCATTTTGAGATCCTCTAAAACTTACCTGAAGACATGTAAATCTGATTCCCTGTGAATAAACTTAGATAACCCTCGAAACAGAACATCTTCCAGAATTTAACTGATTTTTAGTCGTTTTTGGTTCACGATTTCTTCATGAAAGTTGTAGAAAATTGAATAAGCTTTCCAACCATACTAAATATAGTTTTGAACTCCACCGGTACACTCTGAAATACAAGAAAAACCAGAGACCTTCTTATTTCGAGTGAAAACCAACTGCCCTGTTTTCTTCATCAAAAAGCACCCAATGAATATCCGAATTTGCTCCAACTTTCGTCATAATATTTGTTTGAAAATGAGTTAACTTTCAGTAAATGTAAATCTCACCTCTTAATTCCTTTTGAAGAGTTCAAACTGAATTAAAAACTAGTGATGTGCAGAATGAACCAAGATTCAACCATGGATACACTTTGCTTCAGTTCTCCTCCTCTTCTTCAACCTCAAAATTCTAGTAAAATTCCTCTTCTTCTTCCAAACTCTCTCTTAAATGTTCTCTGCAAATTGAAGAAGGAAAAGAATGGAAGTTGGATGAGAATTTGTCTTCAAAATGCTTGGTGGGGAAGGAAGAGAAGAAGAAGAAGAAAAGATAAAATGAAATTTTCTTCTCTTTTTTTTTTTTTCTTTTTATCCTTTCTTTTCTTTAATTTATTTAATATATATATATATATATATATATATATATTTACACTTAATTTCCATTTTTTTTTCCACATTTAAAGAAATTAAACCAAGAAAATATCGGGTTTACAACTTACCTTCCCCTTAGAAAATTTCGTCCTCGAAATTTAGAATGTCCTTAACTAAAAAGTATCGGGTATCTCGTTTTCATTTGATCTTCCGATTCTCAAGTTGCCTCATCCACTCCATGATGTCTCCACAAAACCTTTATGAGTGGAATCGTTTTGTTTCTAAAAACTTGTTCCTTTCTGTCGAGAACCTGAACTCGTTCTTCAACATAACTCAAATCTTCTTTTAATTCAACTGGTTGCTCATGCAACACATGTATGGATCTGGTATATATTTTCTTAACATGGATACATGGAAAACATCATGTATTCGTGCAAGTTCTATTGGCAACTCAAGTCTATACGCTCCTGGTCCCACTCGTTCCGTTATCTGATATGGCCCAATATATCTAGGACTTAACTTACCTTTTCTTCCGAAACGAATAACACCTCGCCATGGAGATAATTTCAAGAAAACTTGATCTCCAACTTGGAATTCTAGGTTTCTTCGTTGCTTATCCGTATAACTTTTCTGTCGATCTTGGGCTATCCTCAGATTTTCTCTGATCAACTTAATATTGTTTGTCGCAATCTGAACCAACTCAGGACCTACTAACTTCCGCTCTCCCAATTCATTCCAGCACACAAGAGTTCTGCATGGTCTCCCGTATAAGGCTTCATATGGTGTCATAGCGATGCTAGACTGATAGCTATTATTATAAGCAAACTCCATAAGTGGCAAGTGGGTATCCCAACTTCCTTTAAGTTGAAGGACACATGCTCTCAAGATGTCCTCTAAAGTTTGAATGGTCCTCTCGGACTGACCATCTGTTTGGGGATGAAATGATGTACTAAACTTTAGCCCTGTTCCCATTGCTTTCTGTAAACTAGGCCAAAATTTAGAAGTAAACCTCGGATCCCTATCTGAAACTATGGACACTGGTACTCCAGACTGACTCACAATCTTATCAACATATAATCTTGCTAGCTGGTCTAACGTAGATGTCACTTTAATCGGTATAAATCATACCGTCTTGGTGAGTCTGTCTACTATTACCCATATACCATCATGTTCACTGGATGTACGAGGTAATCCAAATAGAAAATCCACAGTAATATGCTCCCATTTCCACTCTGGCACTGGCAAAGGATTAAGAAATCCTCCTGGCCTCTGTCTTACTGGTTTAACCTGTTGACAAATCAAACATCTATCAACATATTCAGCTATCTCTTGCTTCATTCCAAGCCACCAATAAGTCTTCTTTAAAGTTCTGTACATCTTGGTGCTACCTGGATGCATAGCGTAAGTTGAACTATGAGCTTCTTCTAGAATAGCATTCTTAAGCTCACTAATATTCGGAACACATAATCTTCCCTGTCTAACAATGGCTCCATCTGTTCTCAGCTCAAACTCCACCTCTAAGCCTTTCTTGGATTTCTCAAGCTTCTTCTGTAAATTACTTTCTTCTGACTGTCTTCTTACAATCTCAGTTACTAGAGAAGACCGACCTGAAATTGAGCTAAGAGACTTTCTGAATTCTCCGTAGTTACTCATGCCTTGGAACCTCTTAACTCATTCAACAAAGCTAATCGAATACCACACAAGGCACTCTTCGGAAGTCTTGACTTCCTACTTAATGCATCCGCTACTACGTTGGCCTTACCTGGATGATACTCTATAGTATAATCATAATTTTTAAACAGTTCTAGCCATCACCTTTGTCTTATATTTAGCTCCTTCTGATCGAAAATATACTTTAGACTTTTATGACCTGTGAAAATATGGTACTTTTCCCTGAACAAATAGTGTCTCCAGATTTTTAGTGCTAAAACAACTGCTGCTAGCTCAAGATCATGGGTAGGGTAATTACACTCATGCTCCTTCAACTACCTTGAAGCATAAGCTATTACATTCCCATCTTGCATAAGCACACAACCTAATCCTAGCCTTGAAGCATCACAATAAATCACATAGTCCTTCCCTGTTACAGGAAGTGCCAAAATAGGTACTATGACTAGTCTTTTCTTCAATTCCTGAAAACTTTGCTCGCATTTATCTGACCACTCAAACTTAGCATTCTTCCTTGTCAAAGCGGTAAAAGGCAATGCCAATCGAGCGAAATCCTCAATAAAACGCCTATAGTATCCTTTGAAACCCAAGCAACTACGTACTTCTGTCGCACTAGTTGGTCTTTCCCAATTGACAATCGCTTCTACTTTTTGTGGATCGACACTAACTCCTTTTGCTGAAACTATATGTCCCAAAAATACTACTTCTTCCAACCAGAACTCACATTTGCTGAACTTAGCGTACAACTGTTTATCATGTAGAGTCTGTAGAACAATCCTCAGATGTTCCTCATGGGATTCTCTGTCAACCGAGTAAACTAATATATCATCAGTGAACACAATCACAAACTGATCTAGATACTGATGGAAGATCTTGTTCATGAGATCCATGAAAACTGCTGGCGCATTCGTTAAACCGAATGACATAACTCGAAACTCATAATGCCCATACCTCGTTCTAAATGCTATCTTAGCAATATCTGATTCTCTAACCTTCAACTGGTCGTATCCTGACCTTAAGTCAATCTTAGAGAACAACGTTGCTCCCCTTAGTTGATCAAATTAGTCATCGATGCGTGGTAAAGGATACTTGTTACGTATTGTAACCTTGTTTAACTGTCTATAGTCAATACATAATCTGAGGGTACCATCTTTCTTTTTCATAAATAGCACTGGTGCTCCCCACGGCGAAACACTAGGCCTGATGTATCCCTTGTCAACTAATTCTTGTAACTGCATCTTCAATTCTTTAAGCTCGCTTGGAGCCATTCTATACGGTGCCTGTGAAATAGGTGCTGTTCCTGGTAATAATTCAATGGTGAACTCAATCTCTTTATCAAGTGGAAAACCTAACAGATCATCTGGAAATACTTCAAGAAACTCTTTCACCACAGGAACATCTTCTGGCTTTAGCTTTTCTCTCTGCACTACTACGATGTGTGCAAGAAACGCTGTGCAACCCTTCCTTAGCAATTTCTCAGCTTTCAAAACTGAGATTAAACTTCTAGAAACGACCTTCCTCATACCTCTAAAAACCACTTCAGCAAAGCCTAGTTTTCTGAAAACCACTTCCTTCCTATGGCAATCCATAGATGCATAGTGAGCAAATAAGAAATCCATTCCCAAAATTACATCTAACCTCTGTAACTCTAGTGGTAGCAAGTCCACTAGCAGACTGATACCTTCTACTAAAATTTCACAATTACGCAACACCTCATTAACAAGTAAAACGTCACCAACTGGAGTGTATATAGCTAACCCATAAGATAAAGGCTCTAGCATCCTATTCAGCTTAGTCAGAAATATACTAGAAAGAAAGGAATGCGTAGCACCTGGATCAAATAAAACATCTGCAGGTACATTACAAATAAGAATCGTACCAGTAATAACGTTTGGTGCGTCCTCCGCTTCTTGTTGAGTCATAGCATAGACTTTTCCCTGTTGCCCAAGTCTTCCAACAACTCCCTTTTGCCTTGCACCACTACTGCCCTCTGTTGGAACCACTGAAACTCTCGATTGCTCAACTGTCTGTGTCCCAACTCCCTGATCTCTCTCAACTTTCATGTTCAACTGCGGACAATCTTTCTTGTGTTGATCTAGTGGGTTGACTAGGTATTCTCTGGCTCTGTCTCTGAAAAACACTACCATAACTCACGTTCCTCGATGCTTGGCCTCTAGAACGATTCTTAAAATCTCGACGGCTTGAAATATTTATCCCAGGCGTGAACCTCCGCTACTCACGACCTCTAAATCCACTAGTTGTTGAAGTCCCACGACTAAGCTCTACTGCTGATTTCTCTTCTGTTATACTCTGCTCCACACAAAGGGCAGTCTCCACTAACTGAGAGAAATTCGTCCACTTAGCAATGGTTGTAACTAGGGTATGTATTTCAAAACGTAGCCCTCTTTCAAACCTTCGGCACCTGTCATTCTCAGAAGCCATAATAACGTCAGCATGCCGTGAAAGCTCGGTATACTTCCTCTCATACTCAGCCACTGAAAGTGATTCTTGTTTCAACCCCATAAATTCATCCCTCTTGGCTTTGCAGTATATGCTGGGATAATACTTATCTTCAAATATGCATCTAAAAGTCTGCCAGTCTAAAGCACATGCATCACTGCGCCTTGCTAATATAGATTTCCATCATCCTTCAGCCTCTTTTTGCAACAAAAATGTGGCCAATCTAACCTTTCGCTCCTCAGGACAATTCATCACATCAAAACACTTTTCAAGCATATTCAACTAGTTCTCTGCATCAGCTGGATCTGTGGAACCCTAAAACACTGTAGCCTCTAACTTCTTCAGTCGTTCAATTCCATATGCCTTTTCTGGATCACTAGGCTCTACTCTCTCTGGCCTTCCTATCTCCTGTGCAGTTCTCATAAACTGCTCGTTTCCTGCCCCACCTCGAACTCTTAGGGTACTAGATTCCTCTAAAGATGGACCTTGGGTAGGACCTTGCATTCCGTCCTGATTCTGCCGGCTTCGTCTGCCAGTACGTGGTGGCATGACTCCTATAATATGTCAACACATTAGACATACTATAAATACTTAACCCAAATGCATGATACTAAATGTCTACTCACATATTAATAATAATTGGACTTACTTCTACCCTTACCTAGACCATACTCCACTAGTTCCCTTTAAGCTAACTTGACTTTCAATTATTTACTTTTCAGTTTCTTCTTAGAGCTAACTACTCTACCTTAATTCCCATGGAGCAAACTGCTCTGATACCAAGTTGTCACACCCCCTCCCGGACTACCTGCTACCTTAGACCAAAAGATGGCGTGAAGCCAACAAACAAAGCTTTTCTATACCTGTATCTATCGACTCTGCTTAAAAATGTGATGAACTTGATAATCTAGTATATAAACTTTTATACATGCAACAAACCACAGTGGATCCTAGGTTAGTAAAACACATACATGAAGTGTACCTCAAAATTTATCGATTTCACGAGTAAACCTAAAGACACCTTAATCAAAATATAACCAACAAAATTTAGACAACTACACCTCCTAAAGCTTATACAAACTGTGGAGTATCTATAACATACAAGGGTGTATATACATCATAACACAACAGACTCTATGCCCAACTCAAAACACGTACTGGCAGTCGATAACGGAGCTTCCGCAGACTAAGGCAGTCTATCAGGCACCGGGAACTCGATCTCTGCCAAGAAAATGGGTACAACATTTTAGAAAGGCTGAGCTATGAAGCTCAGTGAGTGACTAGTTTAAAACTATGAATTTAAAGATAAGAGCACGTGAAAACTTTACACATATAAATCTGTTTATAGAAGTCGTAAATGTAAACATGTAGTGGTAAGAATAGCTCCCTCAAACACTCAGCATGTTCGTCATTGAAATCTAGCAAGGCATATCAAGTATATCGAAGCATTTTAACTAACATGACAAATCTACGTTGTGTAGGGTACACCCAGTACAACAACATTTACAAGCTCTACGATGTAGTGGGGCCCGCCCAGCACTCTCATCGTCTTTGTCGTAGTGGGGCCCGTCCAGTACTCACGACAGCATCGTTGTTACGGAGTACACTCAACGTCAACAACAGAATCTAACCAGTGTGCACACGGTAATCTCTAGCCTCAGGCTCAAGATCTCAGTCATGTAGTTAATGAAAATTTCATAAATCATCTAAAAATATTAAAACATGCCTGCTTATAAATTTTACACAAAGCTCCATCTTTACTCAGCTCTTTTGTGGAAAACTGTAGTTTTTAAAACAAAACTTCTTACTAATTCATGCTTTGCTTAAAACATTGTGCTTTAAATAATTCCAAACATTTAATATCTACGTGCTAGCATAAATTTCTTTAAAAAATCTAGTCTCCAAATGTATACTTGAAAATAGTTATGAAATTCAAATACCTTTCATGGCTTCGTAAATAAACATTTATCGCATTCAATCATAATAACAGTTATGGAAAATATTTCAAAGTTGGTTTTTTCACTCACCGTCTTGGGCTAGATCCTCGGTCTATAAGCTCGGTTTAATTCTTCTCGGCCTGCCAACAACCCAACCGAGTATTAGAACTCTAAACATTCTGGTTTTCTAAAGATATACATAACATGTCGCACCAAAGATGTCCCTCACGAAAACAAAGCTTAAGAAATAAAATCCTATTTCAACAACTCTCTGAAATTTCCAGATTTCTAACATAAACTTCAAATGACTATAACGTTCTCCATACTTAACCAAAATGAGTGTTCTTTATATCAAAATATTCATTTTGAGATCCTTTAAAACTTACCTGAAGACATGTAAATCTGATTCCCTGTGAATAAACTCAGATAACCCTCGAACTAGAAAAACTTCCAGAATCGCGCGCACACGACTCCTTTAACTTGTCCCTATAATTTAACTTATTTTTAGTCGTTATTGGTTCACGATTTTTTCATGAAAGTCTTAGCAAATTGAATAAGTTTTCCAACCATACTAAATATAGATCCTAACGCCACCGATACACTCTGAAATGCAAGAAAAACAAGAGACCTCCTTATTTCGAGCGAAAACCAACTGCCCTCTTCTCTTCATCAAAAAGCACACAATGAATATCCGAATTTTCTCCAACTTTCTTCATAATATTTGTTTGAAAATGAACTTATTTTTTGTAAATGTAAACCTCACCTCTTAATTCCTTTTAAAGAGTTCAAACCGAATTAAAAACCAGTGATGTGCAGAATGAACCAAGATTCAGCCATGCATACACTTTGCTTCAGTTCTCCTCCTCTTCTTCAACCTCAAAATTCTAGTAAAATTCCTCTTCCTCTTCCAAACTCTATCTTAAATGTTCTCTGCAAATTGAAGAAGAAAAAGAATGTAAGTTGGATGAGAATTTGTCTTCAAAATGCTTGGCGGGGAAGGGAAGAGAAGAAGAAGAAGAAAAGAAAAAATGAAATTTTCTTCTCTTTTTTTTTTTTCTTTTTATCCTTTCTTTTCTTTAATTTATTTAATATATAAATATATATATATATTTACACTTAATTTCCATGTTCTTTTTTTTTCCACATTTAAAGAAATTAAACCAAGAAAATATCGGGTTTACAGAAACAATAGTTACAAATTATCTTTTCCTAAAACGAAATGTAGGCAACAAAACATTTCCAAAACTAAATATGCATTTTAATGATTATAGAATCAAAAGTCATATAATTACGATGGTTAAATGAAATTAATTATTAAGAAAATCAGTACATTTCAACATCTTTGTTTCCTGAATTTAAAACTTTTAACTTTTTCTTATATTTCATTATTTTAGAAAATACGTCACATCTGAATTTCATTCCTTAAATAAAATCCAAAAAATTCTTGAATAGGTTAGACTCGAGATTATGATACTTGATTTCTTCACCATCTTATTGCTTTATAACTTTACCGATATACTTACACTTTACACCAAGTTTTTGGCATCATACATGGTCATAAAATTAAAATTTTAACATCTAATTAGTTGAATATTTTAAATAAATAAATAAAACCGATCTTAGTTGTAAATATGTCAAAAAAATTGACAATGTGATTATTCATGAATTGATTTGGGTTAACTTGTTGAAGATAAAACAAACAAACAAACAAAAGGCTACAATAGGTTGTTTAATTATGTAACTAACAACTTTCCTTTCTCCTCCCATAAGGAAAAGACCGTTTCTCTAAATTTCATCAATATATATATGTATTGATCAAATGACCCATCTCAACGAGGACACAATATTAGGAAAGAACAAAGAAAATAAAATGGCCAATAACTCTTGTCTTCTTATTGTGTCTCTCATTGGAGTTCTTTTGTTCACCATCATTTCAAATGTGGCATCATCTAACGACGTTGTTTCCACCATCTGTCCAAAAACTTCAAACCCGCCGTTTTGTTCAAGTGTATTGAAATCTGCAGGTACTGCAGATCTAAAAGGCTTGGCTGTATACACCTTAAACCTTGCCCATACAAATGCTCGCAAATCTTTGACCTTAGCCAAGTCACTTGCAACAACCACCACCAATCCTCAACTTAAGCAACGATATTCGTCTTGTACTGAGAGCTATGATGAAGCTGTTGGTGACATTGAAAATGCCCAAAAAGACTTGGCACTTGGTGACTTTAATGCTGTCAATATTGTAACTTATGGTGCCATGACAGAGATTGACGACTGTCAGGATAAGTTCGCGCAGCCGCCGAAGGACACGTCGTTGCTTTTAAAGAATGGCAAGACTCTAAACGATATATGCAGCATTATTTTGGTTATATCCAATCTTCTTTGAGGACAATGTACTTTTGAGATTTTTATCAATAAATAATATGAAGTTGAATTGTTAACATATATAATAACACTACAATTTGATGGTGATTGGAATTGATTTTGGTTAAACTTTAGTAGAGAAAAAAAAAATCAATCAATAGATAATTCCAACAAATCAAAATAACTAAATAAAAAATTAGACTCGAAAGATAATATCCCTAATAACACAGATCGACGTATATTAATAGATAATTCTAACAAAAGAAAAATTACTGAAATTTTATAAATATTTTGTTATATTTAAAAAAAATCGTTAAGATAATTCACATAATATAATCTCTTAAGGAATGAAGCATTTTAAATATGTTTAATTTATATATTATCGTTTACATAAGATCGTTCAATGTATATATAATTAAAGTAATAATTAAATTAAAAAATAAAAATAACCAAATAAAAAACATCAAATCAAACTTAAATAATTTATTTCATTCGTTACATGTGATATAGTTACATTAATTAAAATTTAAAAAACAAAGAAAGGAAAATCAATAATTATACATCGACTTATAATTCTATTAAAGTGACCCATTCCAATTTCAGTCTTGGAAGCTTTGGCTAGTTTTAAAGTTTTTTCTTTTCTTTTCTCCAATGTTATTCCTCACATGGTGTTGACACGACGACAACATCAGACGATGTAGCATCAAGCATATCCCCGAAAACTAGAAATCCATCACTATGTGCTAATGTGTTGAAATCTAGAGGCAACCCAGAGCTAAACGTGTTAGTCACTTACACTCTCAATCTTACATGTACAAATGCAGAAAAATATCTAAATTTGGCGAAATCTCTTGCAGCAATGACGACCAGTTCTCAAGTTAAAAAGCTAATATTTTTCTTACTACGAGGGCAATGAGGAAGTCGTGGGTGACATTAAGAATGTGAAAACAAATTAATTTGGCGGTTAGTGATTTCAATTGTGTCAACATGGCAACTTATGGCATCATGACAGCGACCAATGACTGTTAAGATAGCTTCAAACAGCCATCGAAAGATTTGTCATTGCTTCCAAAGAATGGAAGGACTTTAAATGATGTATGTTGCATTATTTTAGTTATATCTAATCTTCTCCCGTAGTCCCCATTTAATGAGAAGTATTATGATATGAAACCCTAGGCATTGGATCTAAGAATCATGTTAATAACCACAAGACTCAAAAAACACAACACCAACAGCTCCAAAACCAATTTGATTTGAACCCCTAAGATATAGGTTAGATTCAGATTACTTAGATGATCTAACAAACTAAGGATTGGACAAAGCTAGAAACTTCCATAAACCCTCAAGCAGTCCATAAGCAAGGACATATCAATTCTCACTTGATTGCTGCAAATATTTATGCACTCTATCGCAAGAACACACAAGAACAAAATTCTACATTTTAGTATTTTCAAATTTCATTCATCCAAACTCTTATTTTAAATGTGGAAATTACAACCATAATTTTATACTAATTAAAATATTAAATCAAAACTCTCAACATTTAATTTGATGACTTTTGGGTTGTCCAAATAAATTTTAAACTTCTTCATTTGATTCAGTTCTGATTTCTAATTGGCTCGTATAATATTACGTACCTTGCGGTATATGTATATTGTCTACCATCGAAAAAAATTACATTTTTTTAAGATTGCAATACTTCTTGATTTGATTGTGTATTTCTATTGGCCATGTAAATTTTGAACCGAAAAATAGATATTTAAAAATTTTCACTTAGAAGTTATCCTTTGAAAACTAATTTTTTGGATTTGGTGATTAGACAATATTTTTTTTTTCTTATGTTTCGTTACTTTTTATAAACACGCCATCTAAATTTCAATTCCTTAAATAAAGTATTAAAAAATTCTTGAATAGTTAAAATCAATTTGAACATTTTATATCTAGAGAAGACGATACTTGGTCGCTTCTTAACCATTCTACTGCTTTATAGTTAATTTGACGGGTATACTTACACTTCACACCAAGTTTTTGGCATCATACATGGTCAGAAAATTCAGTTTTTAACATCTTAGTTGTATCTTTCCAAATAAATAAATAAAGCATATCTTAGTTGTAAGTATGTCAAAAAAAAATTGACAAATATGATTATTCAAGAATTGATTTTGGTTATTTTTTGGCTGTATACACCTTAAATCTTGTCCATACAAATGCTCGCAAATCTTTGACCTTAGCCAAGTCACTTGCAACAACCACCACCAATCCACAGCTTAAGCAACGATATTCGTCTTGTGCTGAGAGCTATGATGAAGCTGTTGGTGACATTGAAAATGCCCAAAAGGACTTGGCACTTGGTGACTTTAATGCTGTTAATACTGTAACTTTTGGTGCCATGACAGAGATTGACGACTGTCAGGATAAGTTTGTGCAGCCGCCGAAGGATACGTCGTTGCTTTTGAAGAATGGCAAGACTCTAAACGATATATGCAGCATTATTTTGGTTATATCCAATCTTCTTTGAGGGCTATATGTACTTTTGAGATTTAAGGAAGTTTATTTTTTAAAATAATAACATTTACAATGTAATGGTATTTAAATTGATTATTTTAGTTAATTTTTATGTGATAAAAAAATCAATTAATAGATAAATTTAACTGATCAAAATAACTAAATAAAAAATCTTACTTCAAAGACAATGTCCCTAATAAACACAGATAAACTTATATAACATTTTAAATTTACGTGACTTTTCCAGAATACCTTAAGCTGTTTAGTTCACTAATTCAATCTTTTATAGTATATAGTTGCTTTAATTAAAGTGTTATATTTGATAATAAATTTAGTTGTAAAAAATAACTAAAAACTATCATTTCAATATTTGACAAGAGAAAAAATGCGTATAATAAAATGGAAGGAATGAAGCATTTTAAATATGTTTAATGTATATATTATCGTTTGACTAAGATCATTGAATGTATATATAATCAAAGTAATAACTAAATTAAAAACAAATAAAAATAACCAAATAGAAAACATCAACTCAAACTCAAATAATTTATTTAATTCGTTTGATATGATATAGTCAACTTAATTAGAATTCAAAGAACAAATTAGAAAGGAAAATCATTAATTATACATTAACTTATTGTTCTATTAAAATGACCAATTCCAATTTCAATCTTAGACTCTTTGGCTAGTTTTAGAGTTTTTCTTTTCTTTTCTACAAAGTTATTCCTGACATATGGTGTTGACACGACGACACAACATCAAACGTTGTAGCATCAAGCATATGCCCGAAAACTAGAAATCCATCATTTTGCACTAATGTATTGATATCTCTAGGCAACACACACCCAAAAGTGTTAGCCACTCTCATCCTCAAACTTACATGTACAAATGCAAAAAAATCTCTAAATTTGGCCAAATCTGTTGTAGCAACGATGACCAATTCTCAAGTTGAAAACTAATATTTGTCTTGCTACGAGAGCAACGAGAAGGCCGTGGGCGATAATGAGAATGCTAAAAGTAATTTGGCCATTAGAGATTCCAATGGTGTCGATATGACAACTTATGGCATCATGACACTGGTCGACGATGGTTAAGATAGCTTTAAATAGCCATCTTGATTCATCATTATTGCTTCCAAAAGAATGGGAGGACATTAAATGTTGTATGTAGTATTATTTTAGTTATATCTAATATTCTCCCATAGTCCCCATTTAATGAGAGGTATTATGATATGAAACCTTGGACATTTGATCTAAGAATCATGTTAAAGAACAAGACTCAAAGAAAACAACTCCAACAGCTCCAAAACCAATTTGATTTCAACCCCTAAGATATAGGTTAGATTCAAATTACTTAGATGATCTAACAAACCAAAGGATTGGACAAAGTTAGAAATTTTCATCAACCTTTAATCTTCAAAGCACTCCACAAGCAAGCCAGATCAATTCTCACTTGGATGCTCCAAATATTCATGCATTCTATCACAAGAACACACACGAACAAAATTCTACAATTTGAAATTTATAAATTTCATTCATCTTAATTCTTATTTTAAATGAGGAAATTTCAACCATATTTATACTAATTAAAATATTAAATGAAATGTCACAATATTTAATTTTATGACCTTTGAGTTGTTCAAATAACTTTTCAACTTTCAAATATTGCATCTCTTCAACTTCTTCATTTGATTCAATTCTAATTTCTTGGTTTGTATCGTATTACATACTTTGTTGTATATGTATATTGTTAACTGTGAACAAAAGTTACATTTTTTAAGGCTGTAATATTTCTTCACTTGATTGTTTATTTCTATTGACCAGGTAAATTTTCACTTAAAAATTCTCCATGGAAAATTTATTTTTGGATTTCGTGCTTAGACAATAGTTGATTTTTTTTCTTATGTTTCATTATTTTAAAAAACACTATCATCTAAATTTCATTCCTTAAATAAAATCCAAAAAATTCTTGAATAGTTAGACTCAATTAGAACACTTTTTCTCTATAGAAGATGCTATTTTGATTTCTTAATTACTATTTTACTACTTTATAATTAACTTGACGGGTATACTTACATTTTACACCAAGTTTTTGGCATCATACATGGTGAAAAAAATTCAAATTTTAACATCTTAGCTATTTCTTTTCAAAATAATAATAATAATAATAATAATAAATAAATAAATAAAACACATCTTAGTTGTAATTATGTCAAAAACAAATTGACAGTTGTGATTATTCATGAATTGATTTTGGTTATTCTTTTTTAAGATAAAAACAACAAATAAAATAAAAAACAAACAAACCAAAACAAAAGACTAAAATAGGCTTTAATTATGTAATTGCAACTACCTTTTCTCCTCCGTAAGAAAAAAACCATTTCTCTAAACTTCATCTATATATATGTATTGATCAAATGACCCATAGGACACAGTATTGGGTAAGAACAAAGAAATTAAAATGACCAATAACTCTTGTCTCGTTATTGTCTCTCTCATTGGAGTTCTTTTGTTCACTAACAACGTGGCATCATCTACTGATGTCGTTTCCACCATCTGTCCAAAAACCTCAAATCCACCATTTTGTTCAAGTGTGTTGAAATCTGCAGGCACTACAGATTTAAAAGGCTTGGCTGTATACACCTTAAACTTCGCCCATACAAATGCTCGCAAATCTTTGACCCTAGCCAGCTCACTAGCAAAAACCACCCTCAATCCTCAACTTAAACAAAGATATTCGTCTTGTGCTGAGAGCTATGATGAAGCTATTGGAGATATTGAAAATGCCCAAAAAGACTTGGTACTTGGTGACTTTAACGGTGTCAATATTGTAACTTCTGGTGCTATGACAGGGATTGACGACTGTCAAGATAAGTTGGCGCAGCCACCAAAGGATACATCGTTGCTTTTGAAGAATGGCAAGACTCTAAATGATATATGCAGCATTATTTTGGTTATATCCAATCTTCTTTGAGGGCTATGTACTTTTGAGATTTATCTACTCCCTACATTTAATACTTTTAAAATTTAATCTATAATTTCATAAGATTTTCCTGATCAATCTTTTCTAATAACTTATACCGTTTTCCTTAAATAACATGCTACGACGAAATCTAGGAAATTTGGGAGTCCAATTTCCTGTAACCCTTGAGGTGAGGGATCACATCTTTGGGAGTCCAAGATTTGATCCCAATAAAAAAATAATTTTAATCAACGTTAAAAAAAACACATCTCTTTATTAGAAGGCTATTCCGATGACGGATTTTGAGAAATTAGTACAATTTCTCACTTTCTTGAGATGTGAAGAAAAGGAAATGTTTTCTCAATATAGTCTAATATAATTGATGAATTTTCTTCAACCTATTTTAGGGGATCGTTGCTTCAAATATGGGAGTAATGAGAATAAAATAAGACATCATTTTAAAAAAGGATGTAAAAATTTTTCAAACAACATTTTCAATTTAGGTTTTGAAGGAAAAAGAAAAAATATTAGCCACCGTTTTTGCGGGTGTTAAGGGGTGCTAACACCTTTCCCTTACACATTTAACTCCTAAACTCAACTCTAGTTTTCACAGATAATTCTTTTAATGATTTTATTTAAAAAGTGTTTACTATATTTCGGTGCCCAATCACATCGTAAAAAGGATCGGTGGCAACTCTTAGTTTGTTTTGAAACTAACCATTTTGAGGATGTCAGCCGCTCAGTGTCGTCTCGTCTCGGGCACGTGGTGACAATAATAAATGTTGGAAAGTCGTCTACTTTTCATATTATGTGGAATTGTGCATGGTTGAAATGAAATTATTAAGAAAATCAAAACATTTGAACATCTTTGTCTCTCGAATTTAAAACTTTACTTTTTTTCTTATGTTTCATTACTTTAGAAAACACATCATCCAAGTTTCATTCTTTAAATAAAATTCAAAAAAGTTCTTGAATAGTTAGACGCAATTCAAACTTTTTATCTCCAGAGAAGATAATACTTGGTTTCTTAACCATTTTATTACTTTATAATTCGACGGGTATACTTAGTTACACTTTATACCCCAAGTTTTGGGCATCATACATGGTGAGAAAATTCGAATTTTAACATCTTAATTGTATCTTTCCAAAAGAAAAACCATTTTAGTTGTAATTTTGTATGTGATTATTCATGAAATGATTTTGGTTAATTTTTTGAAGATAAAAATAACAAAAGGACAAACATAAGACTAAAATTATGCTATTTAATTACAACTTCCCTTTTTCCTACCTGGAACAAAAAAACCATCTCTAAAATTCATCCATATATATGTGTGTGTATTGATCAAATGACCCATATCAATAATTAAGGTCACAATAATATTGGCATAGAACAAAGAAATCAAAATGGCAAAAAACTCTTGTCTCATTATTTTCTCTCTCGTTGAAGTTCTTTTGTTCACCATATCATTTCAAATGCAGCATCATCTACCGACGTCATTTCCACCATCTGTCCAAAAACCTCAAACCCACCATTTTGTTCAAGTGTTTTGAAATCTGCAGGCACTACAAATATAAACAAAGATATTCGTCTTGTGCTGAGAGCTATGATGAAGCTATTGGTGATATTGAAAATGCCCAAAAAGACTTGGTACTTGGTGACTTTAACGGTGTCAATATTGTAACTTCTGGTGCTATGACAGGGATTGACGACTGTCAAGATAAGTTGGCGCAGCCACCAAAGGATACGTCGTTGCTTTTGAAGAATGGCAAGACTCTAAATGATATATGCAGCATTATTTTGGTTATATCCAATCTTCTTTAAGGGCTATGTACTTTTGAGATTTATCTACTCCCTACATTTAATACTTTTAAAATTTAATCTATAATTTCATAAGATTTTCCTCATCAATCTTTTCTAATAACTTATACCATTTTCCTTAAATAACATCCTACGACGGAATCTAGGAAATTTGGGAGTCCAAGATTTGATCCCAATAAAAAAATAATTTTAATCAACGTTTAAAAAAAAACACATCTCTTTATTAGAAGGCTATTCCGATGACGGATTTTGAGAAATTAGTACAATTTCTCACTTTCTTGAGATGTGAAGAAAAGGAAATGTTTTCTCAATATAGTCTAATATAATTGATGAATTTTCTTCCACCTATTTTAGGGGATCGTTGCTTCAAATATGGGAGTAATGAGAATAAAATAAGACATCATTTTAAAAAAGGATGTAAAAATTTTTCAAACAACATTTTCAATTTAGGTTTTGAAGGAAAAAGAAAAAATATTAGCCACCGTTTTTGCGGGTGTTAAGGGGTGCTAATACCTTTCCCTTACACATTTAACTCCCAAACTCAACTCTAGTTTTCACAGATAATTCTTTTAATGATTTTATTTAAAAAGTGTTTACTATATTTCTGTAACGACCCAACTTTCCGGACTAAGCTGAGGTCACTACTCAATACCAACACTCGACCACACAACATAAAATTTATACCGGACCGGTTACGATTTCTTAAAACGTTAGAAATATTACAAAAAAAAAGAAAACAGTGTCGGGCCCTATTTTAAATCACAGTCACAAAAGTTTCAAATAAAAAAAAACTCAAGTCATCAGTTCAAAATCACAAACCAAATATTCTGACAAAATACATAGCGGAAGCAATAAGAAAACCAGATGCGTCCATATGGCCTTCACGTGTCCTTCCTGCCTCTCGTCGGTCGGCCCCCTCGCCGTGCCCTTACCTGAAAAGTTTAAGAAGAGAAAAGGGTGAGTATAAACATACCCAGTAAGGGACCCACTACTGGGCCCGTTAGGGAACAACAGTTAACTTCCTATTCAGGGGTACCCTACATAACAGTCTAGTGGTTCTGTAGATCGCACATATCAGTCTAGTGCTCCCGGAGGATGCACATATCAGTCTAGTGCTCCCGAAGGATGCGCATATCAGTCTAGTGCTCCCGAAGGATGCACAGATCAGTCTAGTGCTCCCGAAGGATGCACATATCAGTTGTAATTTTGTATGTGATTATTCATGAAATGATTTTGGTTAATTTTTTGAAGATAAAAATAACAAAAGGACAAACATAAGACTAAAATTATGCTATTTAATTACAACTTCCCTTTTTCCTACCTGGAACAAAAAAACCATCTCTAAAATTCATCCATATATATGTGTGTGTATTGATCAAATGACCCATATCAATAATTAAGGTCACAATAATATTGGCATAGAACAAAGAAATCAAAATGGCAAAAAACTCTTGTCTCATTATTTTCTCTCTCGTTGAAGTTCTTTTGTTCACCATATCATTTCAAATGTAGCATCATCTACCGACGTCATTTCCACCATCTGTCCAAAAACCTCAAACCCACCATTTTGTTCAAGTGTTTTGAAATCTGCAGGCACTACAAATATAAAAGGTTTGGCTGTATACACCTTAAACCTCGCCCATACAAATGCTAAAAAATCTTTGACCCTAGCCCACTCACTGGCAAAATCCACCACCAATCCTCAACTTAAGCAACGATATTCGTCTTGTGCTGAGAGCTATGATGAAGTTGTTGGTGATATTGAAAATGCCCAAAAGGACTTGGTCATTGGTGACTTTAATGCTGTCAATATTGTAACTTCTTGTAATGTCCCGAATTTTCGAGGTAAATTTTATCTTTTTGCGGGGATACGAATTTTTTTTTTTTGAATTTAATGTTTTGTAAATTTCTATAATTATAATATGATATTAATTATATTATTAATATTATTTTTTATTATTATTTTTTATTATTGTTGTTATTATTACTATTATTTAATATTATTATTATTATTATTTAATATTATTATAACATTATTATTAATTAATATTATTATTAATTATATTATTATTATTATTATTATTATAATTATTATTTAATTTAATATATATATATATATAAAATAATTCCTTTTTTTTTAAAAAACCCTAGCGCGCGCGACTGCACCCCCCCCCCCCCGAGCGCTTCGTCTTCTTCTTCCTCATCCTCACGCCGCCGCCGCCGCCTCGCACCCATTCCTCTTCCGTCACGCACGCCTCCGCCTTCGTCCGCGTCTCTTCGTCTTCTTTCCGTCGAGCCGCGTCTCACATCGAAGCTTCACCTACAATCGACGTCGTCGGCCGACTGTTGTCGTTGAGCCCTCGCGACAACCGACCTCCTTACCGCCCCTCCGTTCGACACCGGATCTGTATCCGACTCCAATCCCGTGTACTCGACGCAGCCCAGAACAACCGAGGTGAGCAACTCCGTTTCGTCGCCGTTCGTCCCTGATTCGGTCGTTGTCGGGTGGAGCAAGGAGTCGTACCCGAGCCGCGACCCCAAGCCGACCCGAGCCGCCGATCTATACCAAGCCGAGTCGCGTGTTGAGCCGCGAGCCGCAAGCCGAGCCGTGAGCCGAGCCGCGAGCCGAGTTGAGCCGAGCCGCGAGCCGAGTTGAGCCAAGCCGCGAGCCGAGTTGAGCCGAGCCGCGAGCCGAGTTGAGCCGAGCAAAAGCCAAGCCGAGCCGAGCCGAGTTGAGCCGAGCCGAGGCCAAGCCGAGCCGAGGCCAAGCCGAGCCGAGCCAAGGGTGAGCCGAGCCGAGGCCAAGCCGAGCCGAGCCGAGGGTGAGCCGTGCCGAGCGAGCCGAACGCCTCCAAGCCAAGCCGAGCTCCCTGTTCACCGAGCCACCTAAGCCTTCCTTCCTCCACTCCGGGTCACGGTGAGTTTTAGGTAAGGATTGTTTTGATGATTTTCCATAATGTTGCTATATCCGATTCGAGTTGGATATTGGAATAAGCTTTGGTCCTATCTTCCATCTCTTGAAGGTATTAAGGAGTTGACGTTTAAGTCCTCGGATTTCCGCGGCAGGCTTGGTTTGAGATAGCTTTCTTTTCCTTGGGTAAGTCAACGGGTGTCGCTTCAGACCTTTTAAAACGACTTCTACTAGAGTCATCAACTAAAACCTTTGTGTTTTCGTTTAGGTCGATTCGTTGAGCGTGGATTCGATCGAGGGGCATAACCGAGTATCAGGTAAGGGTTTTCCTACTACTGGACCTCGGATCGAGGCTGGAAACGTAGTAATCCACAGGGGATTACACGTTAGTGACTGTACTGAATAACTGTATGTGTGTTGACTGTTAAGCACTGTTATTATATTTTGTCTGATGTAAAGGTACTGTGACTGCTAATTGTAGATTGGGATTTTATGTTGATGGACCTTGAAGTTACGGTTCAGTATGTAGTAATCATTGGTCTGGATGTTGATCATAGAGTTTGGACGGGGAAGGACAGTGAGTCCGGTTTTGGTTGGGTAGTTGATTGGGTTAGGGTTTTCTCTAATGGTGTGCGAATTGGTGACGCGTAAAGCAACTAAGGGTGTAGTTGTTTAAACCTATACTATCTGACTGAAAAATCCTATGGCGGAACTGTAATATGAATGCCGTTAGGGTGTGACTGTTGTAGACGGTTTAGTATGGACTGAGGGGTAACGATTAGCTTCATCTATGGGGTAGTGTGCCTTACGGATATGTGCATCCTTCGGGAGCACTAGACTGATAGGTGCATCCTTCGGGAGCACTAGACTGATGTGTGCATCCTTCGGGAGCACTAGACTGATATGTGCATCCTTCGGGAGCACTAGACTGATAGGTGCATCCTTCGGGAGCACTAGACGGATGTGTGCATCCTTGGGGAGCACTAGACTGATCTGTGCATCCTTCGGGAGCACTAGACTGATGTGTGCATCCTTCGGGAGCACTAGACTGATCTGTGCACCCTTCGGGAGCACTAGACTGATGTGTGCATCCTTCGGGAGCACTAGACTGATCTGTGCATCCTTCGGGAGCACTAGACTGATAGATGCATCCTTCGGGAGCACTAGACTGATGTGTGCATCCTTCGGGAGCACTAGTGTAACGACCCAACTTTCCGGACTAAGCTGAGGTCATTACTCAATACTACGACTCGACCACACAACACAAAATTTATAATGAACCAGCTACGATTTCTTAAAACGTTAGGAATATAACAACAAAACGGTATCGGGCCCTGTTTCAAATCATAGTTGCAAAAGTTTTGAATAAAATCTCAAGTCATCAAATCCAAAATTCACAAAGGTTTCAAATAAAATTTGTAAGTTATCAACAGAAAATCACCAAAACAGATATTCTGACAAAATACATCAGCGGAAGCGAAAATAAAATCAGACACGTCCATATGGCCTTCACGCATCCTTTCTGCCCCTCGTCGGTCTGCCCCTAGCCGTGCCCTTACCTGAAAAGTTAAGAAGAAAAAGGGTGAGTATAAACATACGCAGTAAGGGACCCACTACTGGGCCCGTTAGGGGACAACATTTAACTTCCTATTCGGGGGTGCCCTACATAACAGTCTAGTGGTTCCCTAGAACGCACATATCAGTCCAGTGCTCCCGAAGGATGCACATATCAGTCTAGTGCTCCCGAGGGATGCACACATCAGTCTAGTGCTCCCGAAGGATGCACCTATCAGTCTAGTGCTCCCGAAGGATGCACAGATCAGTCTAGTGCTCCCGAAGGATGCACACATCAGTCTAGTGCTCCCGAATGATGCACCTATCAGTCTAGTGCTCCCGAAGGATGCACCTATCAGTCTAGTGTTCCCGAAGGATGCACATATCAGTCTAGTGCTCCCGAAGGATGCACATATCCGTAAGGCACACTACCCCATAGATGAAGATAACCGTTACCCCTCAGTCCATACTAAACCGTCCACAACAGTCACACCCCAACGACATTCATATTACAGTTCCGCCATAGGCTTTGTCAGTCAGATAGTATAGGTTTAAACAATTACACCCTCAGTTGCTATACACGTCACTAATTCACACACCATTAGGGAAAACCCTAGACCCAATCAACTAACCAACCAAAACCGGACTCACTGTCCTTCCCCGTCCAAACTCCATGATCAACATCCAGACCAATGATTTCTACATACTGAACCGTAACTTCAAGCTCCATCAATATAGAATCCCAATCTACAATTAGCAGTCACAGTACCTTTACATCAGACAAAATATAATAATAGTGCTTAACAGTCAACACACATACGGTTATTCAGTACAGTCACTAACGTGTAATCCCTGTGGATTACTACGTTTTCAGCCTCGATCTGAGGTCCAGTAGTAGGAAAACCCTTACCTGATACTCGGTTATGCCTCTCGATCGAATCCACGCTCAACAGATCAACCTAAATGAAAACACGAAGGTTTTAGTTGATGACTCTAGTAGAAGTCGTTTTAGAAGGTCAGAAGCGACATCCGTTGACTTACCCAAGGAAAGGAAAACTACCTCCAAACAAGCCTACCACGAGACCCGAGAACTCAAGCGTCAACTCTGTACTACCTTCAAGGGAGAAAAGTAGGGCCATATCTTATTCCAATATTCAAACTCTAATCGGATGTAGCAACATTAGGGAATTCATCGAAAACAATCCTTACCGAAGACTCACCGTGACCTGGAGCGGAGGAAGGAAGGCTTAGGTGGCTTGGTGAAACAAGGAGCTCGGCTCGGCTTGAAGGCGTTCGGCTCGGCTCGGCTCACAGCTCGGCTTGTGGCTCGGCTCAACTCGGCTCGCGGCTCGGCTCAACTCGGCTCGCGGCTCGGCTCAGTGCGGCTCGCGGCTCGGTTCACTCGGCTCGCGGCTCGGCTCACTCGGCCCACTCGGCTCACTCGGCTCCAGCCCGCGGCTTGCTTGAATCGGATCCGTGGCTCGGGCTGGAAGCGGGTCTCGGGTTAAATGCGGGTTCTCGGGTCGGGTTGGATGAAAACGGCAGCCACGGTGATCGATTTTCCCCCGGCGAGCGATGCCGGCGGCGATTCGCGGACGACGCACGAGGAACGCAGCTGGCTGTTTTGTGGAGCGGCGACGAGCGGCGGCAGATCTGCTGTTGTGTGAGGCCGAGAAGGAATCGGAAATGGATGGGGAGCCGCGGGAGGCTAGGGTTTCTCTTCTTTTTTTTTTTTTTTTTTTGAAAATATATATATATATATATATATATATATATATATAAATAATAATAATAATAATAATATATGTAATAAAAATAAACAATAATAATAATAATAATAATATTAAGTATAATAAAAATAAATAATGATATATATATATATATATTGAATAAAATTAATATAAATTTATAATAGAATATTAATATTAATTAATTATAATAATATTAATAAAAATATTAATATTTATTTTAAATAAATAAAAAGAAAATATTAACATTAAAAATTGTAATAAAAATTCCCGATAATAATAATCTAATCAATATTATATTATTATTTTATCGTTTTACCAAAACTCAAATTTCCGAACAATTCACTTAAAATGCTAAAATTTGACCTCGAACTTCGGGGCGTTACATTCTTCCCTCCTTAGGGAACTTTCGTCCTCGAAAGTTTTATTCCTCGAACAACTCGGGATAACGGGATCTCATGTCATCTTCTCGCTTCCATGTAGCCTCTTCCACCCGGTGATTCTGCCATAAGACTTTAACCAAAGGAATTTCTTTATTCCTCAACGTTTTCACCTCTCTAGCAAGCACCTCAACGGGTTGTTCGGTATAGCTCAAGTTTTCATCAACTTCCAGTGGCTCGTAATCCACTACATGGGATGGATCTGGCACGTACTTCCTCAACATGGAGACATGGAACACATCATGAACTGTCGAGAGTGATGGTGGCAACGCCAAGCGATAAGCTACAGGGCCAATCCGCTCCAGAATCTCAAACGGCCCAACAAAACGGGGACTCAGCTTTCCCCTCCTTTCAAAACGCACGACACCTCTCATAGGTGCTACCTTTAAGAACACCTTGTCCCCTACCTCAAACTCAAGATCCTTCCGCCTCACATCTGCATAACTCTTCTGCCTACTCTGAGCGGTATGCATGCATGATCTAATCTTCTGTATCGCTTCGTTAGTAGACTGAACTAACTCAGGACCCATCAATCTCTGCTCACCCACCTCACCCCAGCAAACCGGGGATCTACAACATTTGCCGTACAAGGCCTCAAATGGTGCCATGCCGATAGTAGCCTGATAACTGTTATTATAGGCGAATTCCATCAAATGTAAATGGGAGTCCCAGCTACCTGGAAATTCCAATGCACACGCTCGCAACATATCCTCTAAAACCTGGATCAGACGCTCAGTCTGACCGTCAGTCTGTGGATGGAAAGCCGTACTAAAGTCCAACCTCGTGCCCATAGCAGTCTGCAAACCCTTCCAAAATTTGGAAGTGAAACGGGCATCTCTATCAGAAACAATCGACACTGGCACCCCATGCAACCTCACTATCTCGGACATGTACAACTGTGCCCACTTACTAGCAGTATAGGTGGATTTACCCGGAACGAAGTGTGCTGACTTGGTAAGTCTTTCCACCACAACCCAAATCACTGTAAAACCCCTAAGGGTCCTCGGCAGTCCTGTAATCAAATCCATGGACACGTTTTCCCACTTCCATTCCGGTATACTCAAGGGTTGTAAAAAACCCGCTGGTTTCTGCCTTGGTGCCTTAACCTGCTGACACACCAAGCATCTACTAACAAATTCTGCTACTTCCCTCTTCATGTTACGCCACCAATAAACCCGCTTCAGGTCCTGATACATCTTCGTACTACACGGGTGCATGGAAAATGGGGAACTGTGAGTCTCAGATAATAATTCTGTCTTAATCGCACTATCTGACGGCACACAGAGGCGTCTCTCAAACAAAAGTCCCCCATCAGAGGATATGGAGAACTCAACCGCTTGTCCAGCCTCGGCTAGGCCACGTTTCTCAACCAAATAAGGATCGTTACTCTGAGCATCAATGATCCTTTGCCTCAAAGTCGGCTGTACCGTCAACTGGGCTAACTGCATAGTGACTGCCCCCACCGACACTGCAATCTCAGCCCGCTCGAGATCCCGATGCAATGGGGCCTGTCGGGTAATAAGTGCTGCTGAATGTGATACCTTCCTACTAAGAGCATCAGCTACCACATTTGCCTTGCCTGGATGATACAGTATCTCACAATCGTAATCCTTCACTAACTCAAGCCATCTCCGCTGTCTCATATTCAATTCTTTCTGAGTAAAGAAGTATTTCAGGCTCTTATGGTCCGTGAAGATCTGTATCTTTTCACCATATAAGTAATGCCTCCATATTTTCAAAGCAAAAACCACTGCTGCCAACTCTAAATCATGTGTAGGGTAGTTCTGCTCATGACTCTTCAACTGACGAGAAGCATAAGGGACCACCTTACCCTGTTGCATCAAAACACAACCCAAACCCTTTTTGGAAGCATCACTATAGATCACAAAACTGCCAGAACCATCAGGTACAGTAAGAACCGGTGCGGTAACTAGCTTCTGTTTAAGGTTCTGGAAACTGTCCTCACATGCCTTGCTCCAAACAAAAGGAGCTCCCTTCTTGGTCAACTGAGTAAGAGGAGTAGCTATACGAGAAAAATTCTCCACAAACCGTCGATAATAACCTGCCAAAGACAGAAAGCTACGAACCTCACTGACTGTGGAAGGTCGGGTCCAACCGGTGACTGCCTCTATCTTAGCTGGATCCACAGAGACTCCAGCCTTAGAAACCACGTGGCCCAGAAAAGACACCTGCTTCAGCCAAAACTCGCATTTCGAGAACTTTGCATACAACTTATTATCCCGAAGTGTTTGCAGAACTATACGTAAATGCTCCTCATGTTCGGCCTCCGTCTTGGAGTATATCAAGATATCATCGATAAACACGATCACAAAAGTATCTAGGAACTCCCTAAACACTCTGTTCATCAAGTCCATGAACACTGCCGGAGCATTCGTCAAACCAAAAGACATCACAATAAACTCGTAGTGCCCATATCTGGAACGAAACGCTGTTTTCGGTACATCCCCATCCTTAATCCTCAGCTGATGGTATCCCGACCGAAGATCAATTTTAGAGAACACTGTGGCTCCCTGTAACTGGTCAAATAGATCGTCGATCCTGGGCAAGGGATATCTGTTCTTTACGGTTACCTTGTTCAACTCCCTATAATCAATGCATAGACGCATCGATCCATCCTTCTTCTTAACAAATAAAACTGGCGCACTCCAAGGTGACACGCTTGGTCGAATGAATCCCTTATCAAGCAATTCTTGCAACTGCACCTTCAGTTCTTTCAGCTCTGTGGGGGCCATTCTGTAAGGGCCTCTGGATATAGGAACCGTGCCCGACTCCAACTCTATGGCAAACTCAACCTCTCTGTGAGGAGGTAACCCTGGAAGTTCTTCAGGAAAGACATCCGGATAGTCCCTCACTACCGGTTCTGATGACAGGGATACATCGGCCTCTCTAGTATCCACCATGCTCGCTAAGATACCCCAAGTACCCTGACTGAGCAGTTTACTGGCCCTGATGGCTGAGATTACCTGAGGCAACGACCTTGACCCATCAAATGTCGTGGGATTATACTTCCTGAAATCCCTCAGGTGCTTAGCCTCTGCAGACAACTGATCCGGTACAAACTGGGGCGCAACTGGTACTACAGCCGGAGCTGGAGCAGGAGCTGGTGCTGGAGCTGGCGGTGCAGGCTGCTGCTGCTCCCGCATCTGCATAATCAAATCTCTAAACCTCTGCTCCATGGCAGCTAGATCCGCATGAGTAACCGGTGCAGCCGGGTCAGTGGCTTTGGCTTCGGGCTGCACCTCAGGCTGAACGCGTCCTGCTCCTCTTCCTCGGCCTCCTCGGCCACCCCTACGTGCACCTCTCCTTGGCGGCATTTCCCTAACAATCACCAGTGATCCCTTTAGTCATAAATGGTAATTAACTTTGCAGTTTAACTCAGGTAAGGTAATGCATATAGAGTTATACATATACTTTCATGAGAGCGTACCTGACGAGTGGCAAGGATCGTTTTAGCCATAAGGACACAAAACACAGACTCACATTATAAGTCAGTCTACAAAACCTAAAACTTAGGCTCTGATACCAACTGTAACGACCCAACTTTCCGGACTAAGCTGAGGTCATTACTCAATACTACGACTCGACCACACAACACAAAATTTATAATGAACCAGCTACGATTTCTTGAAACGTTAGGAATATAACAACAAAACGGTATCGGGCCCTGTTTCAAATCACAGTTGCAAAAGTTTTGAATAAAATCTCAAGTCATCAAATCCAAAATTCACAAAGGTTTCAAATAAAATTTGTAAGTTATCAACAGAAAATCACCAAAACAGATATTCTGACAAAATACATCAGCGGAAGCGAAAATAAAATCAGACACGTCCATATGGCCTTCACGCATCCTTTCTGCCCCTCGTCGGTCTGCCCCTAGCCGTGCCCTTACCTGAAAAGTTAAGAAGAAAAAGGGTGAGAATAAACATACCCAGTAAGGGACCCACTACTGGGCCCGTTAAGGGACAACAGTTAACTTCCTATTCGGGGGTGCCCTACATAACAGTCTAGTGGTTCCGTAGAACGCACATATCAGTCCAGTGCTCCCGAAGGAAGCACATATCAGTCTAGTGCTCCCGAGGGATGCACACATCAGTCTAGTGCTCCCGAAGGATGCACCTATCAGTCTAGTGCTCCAGAAGGATGCACATATCAGTGTAGTGCTCCCGAAGGATGCACACATCAGTCTAGTGCTCCCGAAGGATGCACCTATCAGTCTAGTGCTCCCGAAGGATGCACATATCAGTCTAGTGCTCCCGAAGGATGCACATATCCGTAAGGCACACTACCCCATAGATGAAGCTAACCGTTACCCCTCAGTCCATACTAAACCGTCCACAACAGTCACACCCCAACGACATTCATATTACAGTTCCGCCATAGGCTTTGTCAGTCAGATAGTATAGGTTTAAACAATTACACCCTCAGTTGCTATACGCGTCACTAATTCGCACACCATTAGGGAAAACTCTAGACCCAATCAACTAACCAACCAAAACCGGACTCACTGTCCTTCCCCGTCCAAACTCCATGATCAACATCCAGACCAATGATTTCTACATACTGAACCGTAACTTCAAGGTCCACCAATATAGAATCCCAATCTACAATTAGCAATCACAGTACCTTTACATCAGACAAAATATAATAATAGTGCTTAACAGTCAACACACATACGGTTATTCAGTACAGTCACTAACGTGTAATCCCCTGTGGATTACTACGTTTTCAGCCTCAATCTGAGGTCCAGCAGTAGGAAAACCCTTACATGATACTCGGTTATGCCTCTCGATCGAATCCACGCTCAACAGATCAACCTAAACCAAAACACGAAGGTTTTAGTTGATGATTCTAGTAGAAGTCGTTTTAGAAGGTCAGAAGCGACATCCGTTGACTTACCCAAGGAAAGGAAAACTACCTCCAAACAAGCCTACCGCGAGACCCGATAACTCAAGCGTCAACTCTGTACTACCTTCAAGGGAGAAAAGTAAGGTCATATCTTATTCCAATATTCAAACTCTAATCGGATGTAGCAACATTAGGGAATTCATCGAAAACAATCCTTACCGAAGACTCACCGTGACCCGGAGCGGAGGAAAGAAGGCTTAGGTGGCTTGGTGAAACAAGGAGCTCGGCTCGGCTTGAAGGCGTTCGGCTCGGCTCGGCTCGGCTCCACCTCGGCTCGGCTCGGCTTGGCCTCGGCTCACAGCTCGGCTTGTGGCTCGGCTCAACTCGGCTCGCGGCTCGGCTCAACTCGGCTCGCGGCTCGGCTCAGTGCGGCTCGCGGCTCGGCTCACTCGGCCCACTCGGCTCACTCGGCTCCAGCCCGCGGCTTGCTCGAATCGGATCCGTGGCTCGGGCTGGAAGCGGGTCTCGGGTTAAATGCGGGTCCTCGGGTCGGGTTGGATGAAAACGGCAGCCACGGTGATCGATTTTCCCCCGGCGAGCGATGGCGGCGGCGATTCGCGAACGACGCAAGAGGAACGCAGCTGGCTGTTTCGTAGAGCGGCGACGAGCGGCGGCAGATCTGCTGTTGTGTGAGGCCGAGAAGGAATCGGAAATGGATGGGGAGCCACGGCGGACGACGGTGGAGATTTGAAGCTGCCGACGATGGAAACGGAAACGGAGATGGAGATGCGAGCTGAAGACGAAGAAGGAGAAGGAGAAATCGAGTGGGTGGTCGTCGGGCAGATAAAGAAATGAAAGAGAAGGAGAAACAACGGAGAGAGGGCGGCGGCGCGACGTGAGGAAGAAGAAAGCGAAAAAGAAGATGGGGGGGGGGGGGGGGAGACGGCGCGCGGGAGGCTAGGGTTTCTCTTCTTTTTTTATTTTTTTGAAAATATATATATATATATATATATATATAATAATAATATATGTAATAAAAATAAACAATAATAATAATAATAATAATATTAAATATAATAAAAATAAATAATGATATATATATATATATATTGAATAAAATTAATATAAAGTTATAATAGAATATTAATATTAATTAATTATAATAATATTAATAAAAATATTAATATTTACTTTAAATAAATAAAAGGAAAATATTAACATTAAAAATTGTAATAAAAATTCCCGATAATAATAATCTAATCAATATTATATTATTATTTTATCGTTTTACCAAAACTCAAATTTCCGAACAATTCACTTAAAATGCTAAAATTTTACCTCGAACTTCGGGGCGTTACAACTAGACTGATATGTGCATCCTTCGGGAGCACTAGACTGATAGGTGCATCCTTCGGGAGCACTAGACTGATAGGTGCATCCTTCGGGAGCACTAGACTGATGTGTGCATCCTTCTGGAGCACTAGACTGATCTGTGCATCCTTCGGGAGCACTAGACTCATATGTGCATCCTTCGGGAGCACTAGACTGATATGTGCATCCTTCGGGAGCACTAGACTGATGTGTGCATCCTTCGGGAGCACTAGACTGATCTGTGCATCCTTCGGGAGCACTAGACTGATCGGTGCATCCTTCGCGAGCACTAGACTGATGTGTGCATCCTTCGGGAGCACTAGACTGATGTGTGCATCCTTCGGGAGCACTAGACTGATATGTGCGTTCTACGGAACCACTAGACTGTTATGTAGGGTACCCCCGAATAGGAAGTTAACTGTTGTCCCCTAACGGGCCCAGTAGTGGGTCCCTTACTGGGTATGTTTATACTCACCCTTTTCTCTTCTTTAACTTTTCAGGTAAGGGCACAGCGAGGGGCAGACCGACGAGAGGCAGGAAGGATGCGTGAAGGCCATATGGACGCGTCTGGTTTTCTTATTGCTTCCGCTGATGTTTTTTTTTTGTTAGAATATGTGGTTTTGTGATTTTGAGTTGATGACCTGAGTTTTTTATTTGAAACTTTTGTGACTGTGATTTAAAATAGGGTCCGATACTGTTTTTTGTAATATTTCTAACGTTTTAAGAAATCGTAACCGGTCCGTTATGAATTTTATGTTGTGTGGTCGAGTTTTGGTATTGAGTAGTGACCTCAGCTTAGTCCGGAAAGTTGGGTCGTTACACTTCTGGTGCCATGAAAGAGATTGACGACTGTCAGGATAAGTTTGTGCAGCCACCAAAGGTTACGTCGTTGCTTTTGAAGAATGGCAAGACTCTAAATGATATATGCAGCATTATTTTGGTTATATCCAATCTTCTTTGAGGGCTCTATACTTTTGAGATTTTTATCAATGAATAATATGAAATTTAATTTTTAAAATATTAACATCACAATGTGATCGTGTGATTGGAATTGATTAATTATTTTGGTTAATTTTTAGATGATAAAAAATTAAGTAATAGATAATTCTAACAAATTAAAATAATTAAAAAAAATCAGATTTAAAATACAATATTCCTAATAGATTTGTATTTTTTTGTTTTTGAAAAAGATATAAATGGGTCAGTAGGTGCACCCCGACATCTCCTAATAGACTTGTGTTAATAGAGAATTCCAGCAGATAGAAAAATTAGTAAACTTTAATATATTTTATAAATAAAAATTTTCACTTAGAAATTCCCAATAGAAATTTTTTTTTTTGGATTTGGTGCTTAGACAATACGTAAACACTAATAAACGGAAGTTGTAGCAATGAAATTGGAGATTTATTACCAAAATAAGTTTTTAATTTTTAATTTCATAAAGATAGAGAAGCCAACTTCTAAAATTGAATAATATGTCCACCGCTAAACATGATGATTTCTACCACTAAATTCTTTTAAAGATTAGATGTAATTTATGGATATAGGAGGTTTGTAAAATCATTGATATTTGGAAGTTAAATAAAATATTATTTCATAATTGAAATTGTGGATCCAATCCGCGAATCCGATCGAATATTCCAATGTCATGTGTCGTCTTTTTACCATATGTAATTATATTTATATTCCATAAATAGTAACGTAGAATGTGAGTTTTCTTTATTTACTAACAAATTGTTTTTGGTAACTTTTTCTTTTGCCAAACTTAAATTTTGGGTAATTATATATAAAATTATCATATTTACTTTCTCATTACCTAAAATAATTTATCGTATGTAATTATATTTCTTTCATAAATAATAACATAAAATGTGGGTTTTACCTAATTTACTCGTAACAAATTATTTAAAAAAATCACCTTGTACTAGAGAGAAGAATTTTTTCTGTTTTTAAGATGATCGAAGAATATTAAAATAAAATTTGTTACATTACCTAATTTAAAAAGTTGATGGTAACTAAAATAACGTTAAATATTGTATAATATTTAATTACTATATGCGAAAGAAATCCATATTTAAAAAATAATTTGAATTTAATTAGAGATTTCACATGAATTCATGCACGTGTTTTTCAACTAATTTAACTGAAAAAGATTGAAACAATAGTTACGAATTATCTTTTCCTAAAACGAAATGTAGGCAACAAAACATTTCCAAAACTAAATATGCATTTTAATGATTATAGAATCAAAAGTTATATAATTAGAATCATTAAATGAAATTAATTATTAAGAAAATCAATACATTTGAACATCTTTGTTTCCTGAATTTAAAACTTTAACTTTTTCTTATATTTCATTATTTTAGAATACACGTCACATATGAATTTCATTCCTTAAATAAAGTCCAAAAAATTCTTGAATAGGTTAGACTCAAGATGATGATACTTGATTTCTTCACCATCTTATTGCTTTATAACTTGATCGGTATACTTACACTTTACACCAAGTTTTTGGCATCATACATGGTCAGAAAATTAAAATTTTAACATCTAATTAGTTGAATCTTTTAAATAAATGAATAAAACCGATCTTAGTTGTAATTATGTCAAAAAAATTGACAATGTGATTATTCATGAATTGATTTGGGTTAACTTGTTGAAGATAAAACAAACAAACAAAAGGCTAAAATAGGTTGTTTAATTATGTAACTAACAACTTTCCTTTCTCCTCCCATAAGGAAAAGACGGTTTCTCTAAATTTCATCAATATATATATGTATAGATCAAATGACCCATCTCAACGAGGACACAATATTAGGAAAGAACAAAGAAAATAAAATGGCCAATAACTCTTGTCTTCTTATTGTGTCTCTCATTGGAGTTCTTTTGTTCACCATCATTTCAAATGTGGCATCATCTAACGACGTCGTTTCCACCATCTGTCCAAAAACTTCAAACCCGCCGTTTTGTTCAAGTGTGTTGAAATCTGCAGGCACTGCAGATCTAAAAGGCTTGGCTGTATACACCTTAAACCTTGCCCATACAAATGCTCGAAAATCTTTAACCTTAGCCAAGTCACTTGCAACAACCACCACCAATCCTCAACTTAAGCAACGATATTCGTCTTGTGCTGAGAGCTATGATGAAGCTGTTGGTGACATTGAAAATGCCCAAAAGGACTTGGCACTTGGTGACTTTAATGCTGTCAATATTGTAACTTCTGGTGCCATGACAGAGATTGACGACTGTCAGGATAAGTTCGCGCAGCCGCCGAAGGATACGTCGTTGCTTTTGAAGAATGGCAAGACTCTAAACGATATATGCAGCATTATTTTGGTTATATCAAATCTTCTTTGAGGGCTATGTACTTTTGAGATTTTTATCAATAAATAATATGAAGTTGAATTGTTAACATATATAATAACACTACAATTTGATGCTGATTGGAATTGATTTTGTTTAAACTTTAGAAGAGGAAAAAAAAATCAATCAATAGATAATTCCAACAAATCAAAATAACTAAATAAAAAATCAGACTCGAAAGATAATATCCCTAATAACACAGATCGGCGTATATTAATAGGTAATTCTAACAAAAGAAAAATTACTTAAATTTTATAAATATTTTGTTATATTTAAAAACAATCGTTAAGATAATTCACATAATATAATCTCTTAAGGAATGAAGCATTTTAAATATGTTTAATGTATATATTATCGTTTACATAAGATCGTTTAATGTATATATAATTAAAGTAATAATTAAATTAAAAAATAAAAATAACCAAATAAAAAACATCAAATCAAACTTAAATAATTTATTTAATTCATTAGATGTGATATAGTTACATTAATTAAAATTTAAAGAACAAAGAAAGGAAAATCATTAATTGTACATTAACTTATAATTCTATTAAAGTGACCCATTCCAATTTCAGTCTTGGAACCTTTGGCTAGTTTCAGAGTTCTTTTCTTTTCTTTTCTCCAATGTGATTCCTCACATGGTGTTGATACGACGACAATATCAGACGATGTAGCATCAAGCATATCCCCGAAAACTAGAAATCCATCACTATGTGCTAATGTGTTGAAATCTAGAGGCATCCCAGAGCTAAAAGTGTTAGCCACTTACACTCTCAAACTTACATGTACAAATGCAGAAAAATATCTAAATTTGGTCAAATCTCTTGCAGCAACGACGACCAGTTCTCAAGTTAAAATCTAATATTTTTCTTGCTACGAGAGCAGTGAGGAAGCCGTGGGTGACATTAAGAATGCGAAAACAAATTAATTTGGCGGTTAATGATTTCAATTGTGTCAACATGGGAACTTATGGCATCATGACAGCGATCGACGACTGTTAAGTTAGCTTCAAACAGCCATCGAAAGATTTGTCATTGGTTCCAAAGAATGGAAGGACTTTAAATGATGTATGTTGCATTATTTTAGTTATATCTAATTTTCTCCCGTAGTCCCCATTTAATGAGAAGTATTATGGTATGAAACCCTAGGCATTGGATCTAAGAATCATGTTAATAACAACAAGACTCAAAAAACACAACACCAACAGCTCCAAAACCAATTTGATTTGAACCCCTAAGATATAGGTTAGATTCAGATTACTTAGATGATCTAACAAACTAAGGATTGGACAAAGCTAGAAACTTCCATAAACCCTCAAGCAGTCCATAAGCAAGGACATATCAATTCTCACTTGATTGCTGCAAATATTCATGCACTCTATCGCAAGAACACACAAGAACAAAATTCTACATTTTAGTATTTTCAAATTTCATTCATCCAAACTCTTATTTTAAGTGTGGAAATTACAACCATAATTTTATACTAATTAAAATATTAAATCAAAACTCTCAACATTTAATTTGATGACTTTTGGGTTGTCCAAATAAATTTTCAACTTCTTAATTTGATTCAGTTCTGATTTCTAATTGGTTCGTATAATATTACGTACTTTGCTGTATATGTATATTGTCAACCATCGACAAAAATTACATTTTTTTAAGATTGCAATACTTCTTCATTTGATTTTGTATTTCTATTGGCCATGTAAATTTTGAACCGAGAAATAGAAATTTAAAAATTTTCACTTAGAAATTATCTTTGAAAAGTTATTTTTTGGATTTGGTGATTGGACAATAATTTTTTTTACTTATGTTTCGTTATTTTTATAAACACGTCATCTAAATTTCAATTCCTTAAATAAAGTATTAAAAAATTCTTGAATAGTTAAACTCAATTTGAACATTTTATATCTAGAGAAGACGATACTTAGTTGCTTCTTAACCTTTCTACCGCTTTATAGTTAATTTGAAGGGTATACTTACACTTCATACCAAGTTTTTGGCATCATACATGGTCAGAAAATTCAACTTTTAACATCTTAGTTGTATCTTTCCAAATAAATAAATAAAGCATATCTTAGTTGTAATTATGTCAAAAACCAATTGACAATTATGATTATTCAAGAATTGATTTTGGTTATTTTTTGAAGATAAAAATAACAAATAATAATAATACAAAAACCAACAAAAGACTAAAATAGGCTTTAACTATGTAATTACAACTTCCCTTTCTACTCCCTAAGAAAAAAACCATTTCTCTAAATTTCATCTATATAAGTGTGTATATCGATCAAAATGACCCATAGGACACTAATATTGAGAAAGAACAAAGAAATTAAAATGACCAATAACTCTTGTATCGTCATTGTCTCTCTCATTGGAGTTCTTTTGTTCACCATCATTTCAAATGTGGCATCATCTAACGACGTCGTTTCCACCATCTGTCCAAAAACTTCAAACCCGCCGTTTTGTTCAAGTGTGTTGAAATCTGCAGGCACTGCAGATCTAAAAGGCTTGGTTGTATACACCTTAAACCTTGCCCATACAAATGCTCGCAAATCTTTGACCTTAGCCAAGTCACTTGCAACAACCACCACCAATCCTCAACTTAAGCAACGATATTCGTCTTGTGCTGAGAGCTATGATGAAGCTGTTGGTGACATTGAAAATGCCCAAAAGGACTTGGCACTTGGTGACTTTAATGCTGTCAATATTGTAACTTCTGGTGCCATGACAGAGATTGACGACTGTCAGGATAAGTTCGCGCAGCCGCCGAAGGATACGTCGTTGCTTTTGAAGAATGGCAAGACTCTAAACGATATATGCAGCATTATTTTGGTTATATCCAATCTTCTTTGAGGGCTATATGTACTTTTGAGATTTAATGAAGTTTGTTTTTTAAAATAATAACATTTACAATGTAATGGTATTTAAATTGATTAGTTTAGTTAATTTTTAGGTGATAAAAAAATCAATTAATAGATAAATTTAACTGATCAAAATAACTAAATAAAAAATTTTACTTAAAAGACAATGTCCCTAATAAACACAGATAGACTTATATCACTAGATAATTCTAACAAATGAAAAATTACTGAAATTTTCATTCAGATAATTCACATAATATAACATCTTAAATTTACGTGATGTTTCCAGAATACCTTAAGCCATTGAGTTCACTGATTCAAACTTTTATAGTATATAATTGCTTTAATTCAAGTGTTATGTTTGAAAATAAATTTAGTTTTAAAAAATAACTAAAAACTATCATTTTAATATTTGACAAGAGGAAAAATGCCTATAATAAAATGGAAGGAATGAAGCATTTTAAATATGTTTAATGTATATATTATCGTTTGACTATGATCGTTGAATGTATATATAATTAAAGTAATAACTAAATTAAAAAAAATAAAAATAACCAAATAGAAAACATCAAATCAAACTTAAATAATATATTTAATTCGTTTGATATGATATAGTCAATTAGAATTCAAAGAACAAATTAGAAAGGAAAATCATTAATTATACATTAACTTATTGTTCTATTAAAATGACCAATTCCAATTTCAATCTTAGACTCTTTGGCTAGTTTTAGAGTTTTTATTTTCTTTTCTACAAAGTTATTCCTGACATATGGTGTTGACACGACGACACAACATCAAACGTTGTAGCATCAAGCATATGCCCGAAAACTAGAAATCGATCATTTTGCACTAATGTATTGATATCTCAAGGCAACGCAGACCCAAAAGTGTTAGCCACTTTCATCCTCAAACTTACATGTACAAATGCAAAAAAATCTCTAAATTTGGCCAAATCTCTTGTAGCAACGATGACGAATTCTCAACTTGAAAACTAATATTTGTCTTGCTACGAGAGCAACGAGAAGGCCGTGGGCGATATTGAGAATGCTAAAAGTAATTTGGCCATTAGAGATTCCAATGGTGTCGATATGACAACTTATGGCATCATGACAGTGGTCGACGACGGTTAAGATAGCTTTAAATAGCCATCAAAAGATTCATCATTATTGCTTCCAAAAGAATGGGAGGACATTAAATGTTGTATGTAGTATTATTTTAGTTATATCTAATCTTCTCCCGTAGTCCCCATTTAATGAGAGGTATTATGATATGAAACCCTGGACATTGGATCTAAGAATCATGTTAAAGAACAAGACTCAAAGAAAACAACTCCAACAACTCCAAAACCAATTTGATTTCAACCCCTAAGATATAGGTTAGATTCAAATTACTTAGATGATCTAACAAACCAAAGGATTGGACAAAGTTAGAAATTTCCATCAACCTTTAATCTTCAAAGCACTCCACAAGCAAGCCAGATCAATTCTCACTTGGATGCTCCAAATATTCATGCATTCTATCACAAGAACATACACGAACAAAATTCTACAATTTAGAATTTTTAAATTTCATTCATCTTAATTCTTATTTTAAATGAGGAAATTACAACAATATTTATACTAATTAAAATATTAAATGAAATGTCACAATATTTAATTTTATGACCTTTGGGTTGTTCAAATAACTTTTCAACTTCCAAATATTGCATCTCTTCAACTTCTTCATTTGATTCAATTCGAATATCTTGGTTTGTATCGTATTACGTACTTTGTTGTATATGTATATTGTTAACTGTCAACAAAAGTTACATTTTTTAAGGTTGTAAAATTTCTTCATTTGTTTGTGTATTTCTATTGACCAGGAAATTTTTAACTTAAAAATTCTCCATGGAAAATTTATTTTTGGATTTCGTGCTTAGACAGTAGTTGTTTTTTTTCTTCTTATGTTTCATTATTTTAAAAAACACTATCATCTAAATTTCATTCCTTAAATAAAATCCAAAATTTTTTTGAATAGTTAGACTCAATTAGAACACTTTTTCTCTATAGAAGACGATATTGATTTCTTAATTACGATTTTACTACTTTATAATTAACTTGACGGGTATACTTACATTTTACACCAAGATTTTGGCATCATACATGGTGAAAAAAAATTCAAATTTTAACATCTTAGCTATTTCTTTTCAAAATAATAATAATAATAATAAATAAATAAATAAAACACATCTTAGTTGTAATTATGTCAAAAACAAATTGACAGTTGTGATTATTCATGAATTGATTTTGGTTATTCTTTTTTAAGATAAAAACAACAAATAAAAAAAAAACAAACAAACCAAACAAAAGACTAAAATAGGCTTTAATTATGTAATTGCAACTACCTTTTCTCCTCCGTATGAAAAAAAATCATTTCTCTAAATTTCATCTATATATATGTATTGATCAAATGATCCATAGGACACAGTATTGGGTAAGAACAAAGAAATTAAAATGGCCAATAACTCTTGTCTCGTTATTGTCTCTCTCATTGGAGTTCTTTTGTTCACTAACAACGTGGCATCATCTACTTATGTCGTTTCCACCATCTGTCCAAAAACCTCAAATCCACCATTTTGTTCAAGTGTGTTGAAATCTGCAGGCACTACAGATTTAAAAGGCTTGGTTGTATACACCTTAAACTTTGTCCATACAAATGCTCGCAAATCTTTGACCCTAGCCAGCTTACTAGAAAAAACCACCCTCAATCCTCAACTTAAGCAACGATATTCGTCTTGTGCTGAGAGCTATGATGAAGCTATTGGAGATATTGAAAATGCCCAAAAAGACTTGGTACTTGGTGACTTTAACGGTGTCAATATTGTAACTTCTGGTGCTATGACAGGGATTGACGACTGTCAAGATAAGTTGGCGCAGCCACCAAAGGATATGTCGTTGCTTTTGAAGAATGGCAAGACTCTAAATGATATATGCAGCATTATTTTGGTTATATCCAATCTTCTTTGAGGGCTATGTACTTTTGAGATTTATCTACTCCCTACATTTAATACTTTTAAAATTTAATCTATAATTTCATAAGGTTTTCCTCATCAATCTTTTCTAATAACTTATACCATTTTCCTTAAATAAAGTCCTACGACGGAATCTAGGAAATTTGGGAGTCCAATTTCCTGTAACCCTTGAGGTGAGGGATCACATCTTTGGGAGTCCAAGATTTGATCCCAATAAAAAAATAATTTTAATTAACGTTTAAAAAAAACACATCTCTTTATTAGAAGGCTATTCCGATGACGGATTTTGAGAAATTAGTACAATTTCCCACTTTCTTGAGACGTGAAGAAAAGGAAATGTTTTGTAACGACCCAACTTTCCGGACTAAGCTGAGGTCACTACTCAATACCAACACTCGACCACACAACATAAAATTTATAACGGACCGGTTACGATTTCTTAAAACGTTAGAAATATTACAAATAAAAAAAAAAAAAGAAAACAGTGTCGGGCCCTATTTTAAATCACAGTCACAAAAGTTTCAAATAAAAAAAAACTCAAGTCATCAGTTCAAAATCACCAACCAAATATTCTGACAAAATGCATAGCGGAAGCAATAAGAAAACCAGACGCGTCCATATGGCCTTCACGCGTCCTTCCTGCCTCTCGTCGGTCTGCCCCTCGCCGTGCCCTTACCTGAAAAGTTTAAGAAGAGAAAAGGGTGAGTATAAACATACCCAGTAAGGGACCCACTACTGGGCTCGTTAGGGAACAACAGTTAACTTCCTATTCAGGGGTACCCTACATAACAGTCTAGTGGTTCCGTAGAACGCACATATCAGTCTAGTGCTCCCGGAGGATGCACATATCAGTCTAGTGCTCCCGAAGGATGCGCATATCAGTCTAGTGCTCCCGAAAGATGCACATATCAGTCTAGTGCTCCCGAAGGATGCACATATCAGTCTAGTGCTCCCGAAAGATGCACATATCTGACTAGTGCTCCCGAAGGATGCACATATCAGTCTAGTGCTCTCGCAGGATGCACATATCCGTAAGGTACACTACCCCATAGATGAAACTAACCGTTACCCCTCAGTCCATACTAAACCGTCTACCACAGTCATACCCCATCAAAACTCATATTACAATTTTGCCATAGGCTTTGCCAGTCAGATAGTATAGGTTTAAACAACTACACCCTCAGTTGCTATACGCGTTTCCAATTCGCACACCATTATGGTAACCCCTAGACCCAATCAACTAATCAATCAAAAATTGGACTCACCGTCCTTCCCCGACCAACTCCATGATCAACGTTCAGACCAATGACTACCACGTACCTAGCCGTAAACTTCAAGGTCCATCGACATACAATTCCAGTTTACAACGTAGCCTATTAACATAACCATACTATACCGAACATCCAGCATCGGGGTCTATCCGCAAGCAACTTCTTACACCCGATAGGACACAAGCTACAACTAGCAGTCGCGTTACCTTTAAATCAGACAAGAGTATAGCAACAATACTTAAAAGTCAACCACTCAAACATTTATTCGGTACAGTTACTAACGTGTAATCCCCTGTGGATTACTACGTTTCCAGCCTCGATCCGAGGTCCAGTAGTAGGAAAAACCCTTACCTGATACTCGGTTATGCCCCTCAATCGAGTCCACGCTCAACGGATCCACCTAAACGAAAACACGAAGATTTTAATCGATGATACTAGTAGAAGTCATTTTACTTGGCCCTAAGCAATAACCGTTGACTTACCCAAGGAAAAGAAAGCTATCTCCAAACAAGCCTGCTGCGGAAATCTGAGAACTTAAACGTCAACTCCTTAATACCTTCAAGAGATGGAAGATAGGACCAAAGCTTATTCCAATATCCAACTCGAATCGGATATAGCAACATTATGGAAAATCATCAAAACAATCCTTACCGAAAACTCACCGTGACCCGGAGTGGAGGAAGGAAGGCTTAGGTGGCTGGGTGAACAGGGAGCTCGCCTTGGCTTGGAGGCGTTCGGCTTGGCTTGGAGGCGTTCGGCTCGGCTCGACTCGGCTCACCCTCGGCTCGGCTCAGCTTGGCCTCGGCTCGGCTCAACTCAGCTCGCGGCTCGGCTCGCGACTCGGCTTGCGGCTCGGCTCGCGGCTTGCAACTTGAAACACGGGTCGAACTGGAAACGGGTTCTCGGGTCGGGTCGGCTGAAATCGGGCAACCACAACAAAAAAACCTTCGGGCGTTCGACGACGGAGATACGTCGCGGCTGTCCGACGACTAGCCCTACTTCCACGCGGCAGAGGGCGACGGCTCAACGGCGGATACGGTTGGACGAAGGACGCACGACAGCGTCCGAGTGTTTGAAACCGAGAGGAGACCCGAAATGGTAGGAAGCCGCGGCGGACGAACACGATGAGCTGACGACGTTGCCGACGCTGGAGGCGGAAATGGAGACGGAACGTGACGGGGGAGATGGAGACGCGTGCGGAAGAGAAAGATGGAGAGACGGCGGCGGCGGCTTTGTGAAACGCTGAAGACGATGAAGGAGAAGAAGAAGATGATATTAATAACACCAATTTTAATTATAAGTAATTAATACAATATTAATATCAAATAATTAATATGATAAATAATAAAAAAATAAAGGCATTAATATTAAGTTTAAAATGATGGAAATTAATAATAATAATACGTTAAATCATATTATATTATTATTTCATCATCTACAAAATTTTTAAATCCCGAAAATTCACATAAAATGCTAAAATTTTACCTCGAAATTCGGGGCGTTACATGTTTTCTCAATATAATCTAATATAATTGATGAATTTTCTTCCACCTATTTTAGGGGATCGTTGCTTTAAATATGGGAGTAATGAAAATAAAATAAGACATCATTTTAAAAAAGGATGTAAAATTTTTCAAACAACATTTTCAATTTAGGTTTTGAAGGAAAAAGAAAAAATATTAGCCACCGTTTTTGCTGGTGTTAAGGGGTGCTAACACCTTTCCCTTACACATTTAACTCCCAAACTCAACTCTAGTTTTCATAGATAATTTTTTTAATGATTTTATTTAAAAAGTATTTACTATATTTCGGTGCCCAATCACATCCTAAAAAGGATCGGTGGCAACTCTTAGTTTGTTTTGAAACTAACCATTTTGAGGATGTCAGCCGCTCAGTGTCGTCTCGTCTCGGGCACGTGGCGACAATAATAAATGTTGGAAACTCGTCTACTTTTCATATTATGTGGAATTGTGCATGGTTGAAATGAAATTATTAAGAAAATCAAAACATTTGAACATCTTTGTCTCTCGAATTTAAAACTTTACTTTTTTTCTTATGTTTCATTACTTTAGAAAACACATCATCCAAGTTTCATTCTTTAAATAAAATTCAAAAAAGTTCTTGAATAGTTAGACGCAATTCAAACATTTTATCTCCAGAGAAGATAATACTTGGTTTCTTAACCATTTTACTACTTTATAATTCGACGGGTATACTTAGTTACACTTTATACGCCAAGTTTTGGGCATCATACATGGTGAGAAAATTCGAATTTTAACATCTTAATTGTATCTTTCCAAAAGAAAAACCATTTTAGTTGTAATTTTGTATGTGATTATTCATGAAATGATTTTGGTTAATTTTTTGAAGATAAAAATAACAAAAGGACAAACAAAAGACTAAAATTATGCTATTTAATTACAACTTCCCTTTTTCCTACCTGAAACAAAAAAACTATCTCTAAAATTCATCCATATATATGTGTGGGTATTGATCAAATGACCCATATCAATAATTAAGGTCACAATAATATTGGCATAGAACAAAGAAATCCAAATGGCAAAAAACTCTTGTCTCATTATTGTCTCTCTCGTTGAAGTTCTTTTGTTCACCATATCATTTCAAATGCAGCATCATCTATCGACGTCATTTCCACCATCTGTCCAAAAACCTCAAACCCACCATTTTGTTCAAGTGTTTTGAAATTTGCAGGCACTCCAAATATAAAAGGTTTGGCTGTATACACCTTAAACCTCGCCCATACAAATGCTAAAAAATCTTTGACCCTAGCCAACTCACTGGCAAAATCCACTACCAATCCTCAACTTAAGCAATGATATTCGTCTTGTGCTGAGAGCTATGATGAAGTTGTTGGTGATATTGAAAATGCCCAAAAGGACTTGGTCATTGGTGACTTTAATGCTGTCAATATTGTAACTTCTGGTGCCATGACAGAGATTGACGACTGTCAGGATAAGTTTGTGCAGCCACCAAAGGATACGTCGTTGCTTTTGAAGAATGGCAAGACTCTAAAAGATATATGCAGCATTATTTTGGTTATATCCAATCTTCTTTGAGGACTATGTACTTTTGAGATTTTTATCAATAAATAATATGAAGTTGAATTGTTAACATATATAATAACACTACAATTTGATGGTGATTGGAATTGATTTTGGTTAAACTTTAGAAGAGAAAAAAAATCAATCAATAGATAATTCCAACAAATCAAAATAACTAAATAAAAAATCAGACTCGAAAGATAATATCCCTAATAACACAGATCGACGTATATTAATAGATAATTCTAACAAAAGATAATATCCCTAATAACACGGATCGGTGTGCCATCGACATACAATTCCAATCCACAACATGGCCCATAACATAACTACAGTATACCGAACATCAGACATCGGTACCTATCCATACACAGTTCCTTCTACCCGATGGCACACAAGCTACAACTAACTGTCGCGTTACCTTTACATCAGACAAGAGCATAGCAACGATACTCAAAATCAAACTCACATGCATTTATTCAGTCCAGTTACTAACGTGTAATCCCCTGTGGATTACTACGTTTCCAGCCTCGATCCGAGGTCCAGTAGTAGGAAAACTCTTACCTGATACTCGGTTATGCCCCTCGATCGAGTCCACGCTCAACGGATCCACCTAAACAAAAACACGAAGGTTTTAATCGATGACACTAGTAGAAGTCATTTTAAATGGTCCTAAGCAACATCCGTTGACTTACCCAAGGAAAGGAAAGCTATCTCCAAAAAAGCCTGCCGCGGAACCCGAGAACTTGAACGTCAACTCCTTAATACCTTCAAAGGATGAGAGGTAGGACCAAATCTTATTCCAATATTCAAACTCGACTCGGATGTAGCAACATTAGGGAATTCATCAAAAACAATCCTTACCGAAAACTCACCGTGACCCGAAGTGGAGGGAGGAAAATATGGCTTAGGTGGCTCGGTGAACAGGGAGCTCGGCTTGGCTTGGAGGTGATCGGCTCGGCTCGGCTCGCGGCTTGGGTTGGCCGGCTCACGGCTCGGCTCGGCTTCGGTCGCTGCTCGGCTCGGCTCGTTCCTCGGCTCGGCTCGGATCGCTGCTCGGCTCGACTCGCGGCTTGGGTTGGCCGGCTCGCGGCTCGGCTCGGCTTGCGGCTTGGGTTGGCCGGCTCGCGGCTCGGCTCGACTTGGATCGCTGCTCGGCTCGGGTATGGATGGTGGCCCGGCTAGCTCGGGTCGGGTCGGGTTTGCAGCGTGAAACGAGGCAACCACGAGCGACGGATCTCCGACGTTCGACGACCGTGAAGAATCGCTGCTTGGAGGCGTTCGACGACCGGCCTTGCTTCAACGCGGCGGACGACCGAAGGAGGGGCGCACGCCGGTGGCTGGCGTCGTGAGCCCGAGAGGAGATCAGAAACGGACGGGGGCCGCGGCGGTCGGACATTGAAGCTGGAGAGTTTCGACGATGTAGACGGAGACGGACGACCACCACAGAGACGGAGATGGAGATGTGCGCGAACGGAAGGAAAAAAAAGAAAAGAAAAACGGGCGGCGGCGAACGATGTAGAAGAAGAAGAAGAAGGAGGAGGAGGAGCGGCTGGGGGGGGGGTGTCGCGCGGCTAGGGTTATTTTTTTTAAAAAAATTCTTATTATATATATATATATATATTAAATAAAAATAAATAAATAAATAAATATAATGATAAAAATATAAATAATAAAATAAAATATTAAACAATAAAAATAAAATTAATTGGTTATAATAATATTAATATCACATACTGAATATAATATTCAATAAAAAAATATATAAAGGTTTTAATATTAAATTATAATGGTAATAATAAAAATGATAATAAGATAAATCATATTATATTATTATTTCATCATCTACAAAATCTTAAAATCCCGAAAAATTCACATAAATGCTAAAATTTTACCTCGAAATTCGGGGCGTTACATTCTGCCCTCCTTAGGGAACTTTCGTTCTCGAAAGTTTTATTCTTCGAACAGTTCGGGATAACGGGACCTCATGTCATCTTCACGCTCCCATGTAGCCTCTTCCACCCGATGATTCCGCCATAAGACTTTAACCAAAGGGATTTCTTTATTCCTCAACGTCTTCACCTCTCTAGCCAGCACCTCAACGGGTTGTTCAGTATAGCTCAAGTTTTCATCAATCTCTAGTGGCTCGTAATCCACTATATGGGAGGGATCTGGCACGTACTTCCTCAACATAGAGACATGAAACACATCATGAACTGTCGAGAGTGATGGTGGCAATGCCAAGCGATAAGCTACAGGGCCAATCCGCTCCAGAATCTCAAACGGCCCAACAAAACGGGGACTCAGCTTTCCCCTCCTTTCAAATTGTAAGACACCTCTCATAGGTGCTACCTTTAAGAACACCTTGTCCCCTACCTCAAACTCAAGATCCTTTCGCCTCACATCTGCATAACTCTTCTGCCTACTCTGAGCGGTATGCATGCGTGATCTAATATTCTGTATCGCTTCGTTAGTAGACTGAACTAACTCAAGACCCATCAATCTCTGCTCACGCACCTCACCCCAACAAACCGGGGATCTACAACATTTTCCGTACAAGGCCTCAAATGGCGCCATGCCAATAGTAGCCTGATAACTGTTATTATAAGCAAATTCCATCAAATGCAAGTGAGAGTCCCAGCTACCTGGAAATTCCAATGCACACGCCCGCAACATATCCTCTAAAACTTGGTTCAGGCGCTCAGTCTGACCGTCAGTCTGTGGATGGAAAGCTGTACTAAAGTCTAACCTCGTGCCCATAGCAGTCTGCAAACCTTTCCAGAATTTGGAAGTGAAACGAGCATCTCTATTAGAAACAATCGACACTGGCACTCCATGTAATCTCACTATCTCAGACATGTACAGCTGTGCCCACTTACTAGCAGTATATGTGGATTTACCCGGAACGAAGTGCGCTGATTTGGTAAGTCTGTCCACCACAACCCAAATCACTGTAAAACCCCTCAGAGTTCTCGGCAGTCCCGTAATGAAATCCATGGACACGTTTTCCCACTTCCATTCCGGTACGCTCAAGGGTTGTAATAAACCCGCTGGTTTCTGCCTTGGTGCCTTAACCTGCTGACACACTAAGCATCTACTAACAAATTCTGCTATCTCCCTCTTCATGTTACGCCACCAATAAACCCGCTTCAGGTTTTGATACATCTTCGTACTACCTGGGTGCATAGAAAACGGGGACCTGTGAGCCTCAGATAATAATTCTGTCTTAACCGCACTATCTGACGGCACACAGAGGCATCTCTCAAACAAAAGTCCACCATCAGAGGATATGGAGAACTCAACCGCTTGCCCTGCCTCTGCTAGGCCACGTTTCTCAACCAAATAAGGATCGTTACCCTGAGCATCAATGATCCTTTGCCTCAAAGTCGGCTGTACCGTCAACTGGGCTAACTGCATAGTGACTGCCCCCACTGACACTGCAATCTCAGCCCGCTCGAGATCCCGATGCAATGGGGCCTGTCGGGTAATAAGTGCTGCTGAATGTGATACCTTTCTACTAAGAGCATCAGCTACCACATTTGCCTTGCCTGGATGATACAGTATCTCACAATCGTAATCCTTCACTAACTCAAGCCATCTTCGCTGTCTCATATTCAATTCCTTCTGAGTAAAGAAGTATTTCAAGCTCTTATGATCCGTGAAGATCTGTATCTTTTCACCATATAAGTAATGCCTCCATATTTTCAAAGCAAAAACCACTGCTGCCAACTCTAAATCATGTGTAGGGTAGTTCTGCTCGTGACTCTTCAACTGACGAGAAGCATAAGCGACCACCTTACCTTGTTGCATCAAAACACAACCCAAACCCTTCTCAGAAGCATCACTATAAATCACAAAACTGCCAGAACCATCTGGTACAGTAAGAACCGGTGCGGTAACTATCTTCTGTTTAAGGTTCTTGAAACTGTCCTCACATGCCTTGCTCCAAACAAAAGGAGCTCCCTTCCTGGTCAACTGAGTAAGAGGAGTAGCTATACGAGAAAAGTTCTCCACAAACCATCGATAATAACCTGCTAAACCCAGAAAGCTACGAACCTCACTGACTGTGGAAGGTCGGGTCCAATCGGTGACTGCCTCTATCTTAGCCGAATCCACAGAGACTCCAGCCTTAGAAACCACATGGCCCAGAAAGGACACCTGCTTCAGCCAAAACTCGCATTTCGAGAACTTTGCATACAACTTATTATCCCGAAGTGTTTGCAGAACTATACGTAAATGCTCCTCATGTTCGGCCTCCGTCTTGGAGTATATCAAGATATCGTCAATAAACACGATCACAAAAGTATCTAGGAACTCCCTAAACACTCTGTTCATCAAGTCCATAAACACTGTTGGAGCATTCGTCAAACCAAAAGACATCACAATAAACTCATAGTGTCCACACCTGGAACGAAATGCTGTCTTCCGTACATCACCATCCTTAAGCCTCAGCTGATGGTATCCCGACCGAAGATCAATCTTAGAGAACACTGTGGCTCTCTGTAACTGGTCAAATAGATCGTCGATCCTGGGCAAGGGATATCTGTTCTTAACGGTTACCTTGTTCAACTCCCTATAGTCAATGCATAGACGCATCGATCCATCCTTCTTCTTAACAAATAAAACTGGCGCACCCCAAGGTGACACGCTCGGTCGAATGAATCCCTTATCAAGCAATTCTTGTAACTGCACCTTCAATTCTTTCAGCTCTGCGGGGGCCATTCTGTAAGGGGCTCTGGATATAGGAACCGTGCCCGGCTCCAACTCTATGGCAAACTCAACCTCTTTGTGAGGAGGTAACCCTGGAAGTTCTTCAGGAAAGACATCCGGATAGTCCCTCACCACCGGTTCTGATGACAGGGATACATCGACCTCTCTAGTATCCACCACGCTCGCTAAGATACTCCAAGTACCCTGACTGAGCAGTTTACTGGCCCTGATGGCTGAGATTACCTGAGGCAACGACCTTGACCCTTCTCCCTTAAATTTAAAACTGGCCATCGAGGGAGGGTTAAACGCTACCTCTTTACGGGAACAATCTATGTTGGCGTGGTTAGCGGCCAACCAATCCATACCCAGGATTACATCAAAGTCGAGCATATCCAGGACTAACAGCGTTACTTCAATCACATGGCCTGCTATCTCAATCTGGCATGCTTTCACCTTTTCCTTCGACAACATACACTCCCCGGAAGGAGTAGATACTGATAGAACATGGTGTAAGGGCTCTACCTCTAAGCGGGCATGCAACACAAATGCGGAAGAGATAAAAGAATGTGACAATCCCGAATCAAACAAAACTAAGGGGTAATGCCCCAATACTGGAAGCGTACCTGTCACCACCGTGCCTGCCCTCTCAGCCTCAGTCTTGTTGGTGGCAAAGACTCTACCCTGATGTGGAGCACCTGCTCCCTGATTCTGCGCGTTCCCCGTAAGTCTTAACGGGCATCTATCAGCTGTATGACCCTCTTGCCTACACTTAAAGCAAGTCCTGGTCGCGAATAAACAACGGCCCAGATGGTGCTTTCCATAAGTGGTACACAACGGCTTCCCTCTGGCAGCTTCCCCTGCCTCAAAAGGTTTCTGCTGGAAGCGGCGAAACTCACCACCTGATCTGAAGTTCCGCTGTGGCACTGGAACAGGCTGCTGCTCAGCCTTCCTCTTCTGTCCTGATGTTGAACCTCTACCAGCGGCCTTAGACGAGTTAGCCCTCTCCTGTAAACTGAGATCCACTGCCAGGCGCAGTGCATCGGCATGAGTAGCAGGTCGGAAGGCTCGAACCAAACCCTGAATGTCCAGTCGGAGGCCTCTAACAAACTTATCAGCTCTGGTCGCCTCGATCGCTATCATCTCGGGAGTGAAGCGGGATAACATGTCAAACTCCGCATCATACTGCTCCACTATCATGTCACCCTACTCTAAGTTCAGGAACTCCTGCCGCTTGGCATCTCTCAAACTAGCAGAGAAGAATTTCGCATAGAAACTCTCCTTGAACTGTTGCCACGTGATCTGACTCACATCACAACCGAGCATTCTCTCTGTAGTCTCCCACCATGCAGTACCTCTGTCAGTCAACATGAAAACAGCACACTGAACTTTCTGATCCTCCGGGCACTTCATGTATCGAAATATGGTCTCCAAAGACGATAACCACAGCTGAGCCCTGGTGGGGTCCTCCAAAGACCCATCGAATGTCGTGGGATTATACTTCCTGAAATCCCTTAGGTGCTTAGCCTCTGCTGACAACTGATCCGACACAACCTGGGGCGCAACTGGTACTCGAGCCGAAGCTGGAGCAGGAGCTGGTGCTGGAGCTGGCGCTGGAGCTGGCGGGGCAGGCTGCTGCTGCTCCCGCATCTGCATAATCAAATCCCTAAACCTCTGCTCCATGGCAGCTAGATCCACGTGAGTAACTGGTGCAGCCGGGTCAGTGGCTTGGGCTACAGGCTGCACCTCAGGTTGAACACGTCCTACTCCCCTCCCTCGGCCTCCTCGGCCACCCCTACGTGCACCTCTCCTTGGCGGCATTTCCCTAACAACCACCAATGATCCCTTTAGTCATAAATGGTAATTAACTTCGCAGTTTAACTTTGGTAAGGTAATGCATATAGAGTTATACATATAATTTTGTGAGAGCGTACCTGACGAGTGGCAAGGATCGTTTTAGCCATAAGGACACAAAATACGGACTCACATTATAAGTCAGTCTACAGAACCTAAAACTTAGGCTCTGATACCAACTGTAACGACCCAACTTTGCGGACTAAGCTGAGGTCACTACTCAGTACTAAGACTCGACCACACAACACAAAATTCATGACGGACCGGTTACGATTTCTTAAAACGTTAGAAATATTACAAAAACAGTTTCGGGCCCTATTTTAAATCACTGTCACAAAAGTTTCAAATAAAAACTCAGGTAATCAACTCAAAATCACAAAACCAAATATTCTAACAAAATACATCAGCGGAAGCAATAAGAAAACCAGATGCGTCCATATGGCCTTCACGCATCCTTCCTGCCTCTCGTCGGTCTGCCCCTCGCTGTGCCCTTACCTGAAAAGTTTAAGAAGAGAAAAGGGTGAGTATAAACATACCCAGTAAGGGACCCACTACTGGGCCCGTTAGGGAACAACAGTTAATTTCCTATTCAGGGGTACCCTACATAACAGTCTAGTGGTTCCGTAGAACGCACATATCAGTCTCGTGATCCCGAAGGATACACCCATCAGTCTAGTGATCCCGAAGGATGCACATATCAGTCTAGTACTCCCGAAGGATGCACTTATCAGTCTAGTGCTCCCGAAGGATGCACATATCAGTCTAGTACTCCCGCTGGATGCACATATCCGTAAGGTACACTACCCCATAGATGAAGCTAACTGTTACCCCTCAGTCCATACTAAACCGTCTACCACAGTCATACCCCATCAACACTCATATTACAATTTCACCATAGGCCTCGCCAGTCAAATAATACAGGTTTAGACAACTACATCCTCGGTAGTTATATGCGTCTCCGCTTCACACACCATTGTGATATCCCTAGATCCAGTCAACTAGTCAATCAAAACCGGACTCACCGCTCTTCCACGACCAGACTCCATGACCAAAATCCAGACAAATGACTACCACGTACCTAACCATAAAATTTTAAGGTCCATCGACATACAATTCCAATCCACAACGTGGCCCATAACATAACTACAGTATACCGAACATCAGACATCGGTACCTATCCATACACAATTCCTTCTACCCGATGGCACACAAGCTACAACTAACGGTCGCGTTACCTTTACATCAGACAAGAGCATAGCAACGATACTCAAAATCAAACTCACATGCATTTATTCAGTCCAGTTACTAACGTGTAATCCCCTGTGGATTACTACGTTTCCAGCCTCGATCCGAGGTCCAGTAGTAGGAAAACCCTTACCTGATACTCGGTTATGCCCCTCGATCGAGTCCACGCTCAACGGATCCACCTAAACGAAAACACGAAGGTTTTAATCGATGACACTAGTAGAAGTCATTTTAAATGGTCCTAAGCAACATCCGTTGAATTACCCAAGGAAAGGAAAGCTATCTCCAAACAAGCCTGCCGCGGAACCCGAGAACTTGAACGTCAACTCCTTAATACCTTCAAAGGATGAGAGGTAGGACCAAATCTTATTCCAATATTCAAACTCGAATCGGATGTAGCAACATTAGGGAATTCATCAAAAACAATCCTTACCGAAGACTCACCGTGACCCGAAGTGGAGGGAGGAAAATATGGCTTAGGTGGCTCGGTGAACAGGGAGCTCGGCTTGGCTTGGAGGTGATCGGCTCGGCTCGGCTCGGCTCGCGGCTTGGGTTGACCGGCTCGCGGCTCGGCTCGGCTTCGATCACTGCTCGGCTCGGCTCGGTCCTCGGCTCGGCTCGGATCGCTGCTCGGTTCGGCTCGCGGCTTGGGTTGGCTGGCTCGCGGCTCGGCTCGGCTTGCGGCTTGGGTTGGCCGGCTCGCGGCTCGGCTCGACTTGGATCGCTGCTCGGCTCGGGTATGGATGGTGGCTCGGCTAGCTCGGGTCGGGTCGGGTTTGCAGCGTGAAACGAGGCAACCACGAGCGACGGATCTCCGACGTTCGACGACCGTGAAGAATCGCAGCTTGGAGGCGTTCGACGACCGGCCTTGCTTCAACGCGGCGGACGACCGAAGGAGGGGCGCACGCCGGTGGCTGGCGTCGTGAGCCCGAGAGGAGATCAGAAACGGACGGGGTCGCGGCGGTCGGACATTGAAGCTGGACAGTTTCGACGATGTAGACAGAGACGGACGACCACCACAGAGACGGAGATGGAGATGTGCGCGAACGGAAGGAAAAAAAAAGAAAAGAAAAACGGGCGGCGACGAACGATGTAGGAAGAAGAAGAAGGAGGAGGAGGAGGAGCGGCTGGGGGGGTGTCGCGCGGCTAGGGTTATTTTTTTTAAAAAAATTCTTATTATATATATATATATTAAATAAAAATAAATAAATAAATAAATATAATGATAATAATATAAATAATAAAAGAAAATATTAAACAATAAAAATAAAATTAATTGGTTATAATAATATTAATATCACATACTGAATATAATATTCAATAAAAAAAATATAAAGGTTTTAATATTAAATTATAATGGTAATAATAAAAATGATAATAAGATAAATCATATTATATTATTATTTCATCATCTACAAAATCTTAAAATCCCGAAAAATTCACATAAATGCTAAAATTTTACCTCGAAATTCGGGCCGTTACAGTTGCATTATTTTAGTTATATCTAATCTTCTCCCTTAGTCCCCATTTAGTGAGAAGTATTATGATATGAAACACTAGGCATTGGATCTAAGAATCACGTTAATAACAACAAGACTAAAAAAACACAACCCCAACAGCTCAAAAACAAATTTGATATGAACCACTAAGATATAGTTTAGATTCAGATTACTTAGATGATCTAACAAACTAAGGATTGGACAAAGCTAGAAACTTCCATAAAGCCTCAAGCACTCCACAAGCAAAGACATATCAATTCTCACTTGATTGCTGCAAATATTCATGCACTCTATCGCAAGAACACACAAGAACAAAATTCTACATTATAGTATTTTCAAATTTCATTCATCCAAATAACTAAATAAAAAATCTTACCTAAAAGACAATGTCCCTAATAAACACAGATAAACTTATATCACTAGATAGTTCTAACAAACGAAAACTTACTGAAATTTTCATTCAGATAATTCACATAATATAACATCTTAAATTTACGTGACGTTTCCAGAATACCTTAAGCCAATTAGTTCACTGATTCAAACATTTATAGTATATAGTTGCTTTAATTCAAGTGTTATATTTGAAAATAAATTTAGTTTTAAAAAATAACTAAAAACTATCATTTTAATATTTGACAAGAGGAAAAATGCCTATAATAAAATGGAACGAATGAAGCATTTTAAATATGTTTAATGTATATATTATCGTTTGACTATGATCGTTGAATGTATATATAATTAAAGTAATAACTAAATTAAAAAAAATAAAAATAACCAAATAGAAAACATCAAATCAAACTTAAATAATATATTTAATTCGTTTGATATGATATAGTCAATTAGAATTCAAAGAACAAATTAGAAAGGAAAATCATTAATTATACATTAACTTATTGTTCTATTAAAATGACCAATTCCAATTTCAATCTTAGACTCTTTGGCTAGTTTTAGAGTTTTTATTTTCTTTTCTACAAAGTTATTCCTGACATATGGTGTTGACACGACGACACAACATCAAACGTTGTAGCATCAAGCATATGCCCGAAAACTAGAAATCGATCATTTTGCACTAATGTATTGATATCTCTAGGCAACACAGACCCAAAAGTGTTAGCCACTTTCATCCTCAAACTTACATGTACAAATGCAAAAAAATCTCTAAATTTGGCCAAATCTATTGTAGCAACGATGACCAATTCTCAAGTTGAAACCTAATATTTGTCTTGCTACAAGAGCAACGAGAAGGCCGTGGGCGATAATGAGAATGCTAAAAGTAATTTGGCCATTAGAGATTCCAATGGTGTCGATATGACAACTTATGGCATCATGACAGTGGTCGACGACGGTTAAGATAGCTTTAAATAGCCATCAAAAGATTCATCATTATTGCTTCCAAAAGAATGAGAGGACATTAAATGTTGTATGTAGTATTATTTTAGTTATATCTAATCTTCTCTCGTTGTCCTCATTTAATGATTGGTATTATGATATGAAACCCTGGACATTTGATCTAAGAATCATGTTAAAGAACAAGACTCAAAGAAAACAACTCCAACAGCTCCAAAACCAATTTGATTTCAACCCCTAAGATATAGGTTAGATTCAAATTATTTAGATGATCTAACAAACCAAAGGATTGGACAAAGGTAGAAATTTCCATCAACCTTTAATCTTCAAAGCACTCCACAAGCAAGCCAGATCAATTCTCACTTGGATGCTTCAAATATTCATGACCCCGGGCAAGTGCGGACAATCTTTCTTGAAATGTCCTAGCTGTCCGCACTGGTAACATACACCGGCACCTACCAAACATTGTCCTCGATGGTTCTTTCCACAACTCGTGCATGGTGTTCGCCTGACGTACTAGCAACGGACTCCTGACCTGGTTGCGATCTTACTGTTGATCTAATGGGTTGACTAGGTATTCTCTGGCTCTGTCTCTTAAAAACACTACCACAACTCATGCTTGGCTCTAGAGCGATTCTTAAAATCTTGACGGCTTGATATATTTATCCCAGGCGTGAACCTCCGCTTCTCACGACCTCTAAATCCACTAGTTGTTGAAGTCCCACGACTAAGCTCTACTGCTGATTTCTCTTCTGTTATACTCTGCTCCACACGAAGGGCAGTCTCCACTAACATAGAGAAATTCGTCCACTTAGCAATTGTTGTAACTGGGGTACGTATTTCAAAACGTAACCCTCTTTCAAACCTTCGGCACCTGTCACTCTCAGAAGCAACAATAACATCAGCATACCGTGAAAGCTTAGTATACTTCCTCTCATACTCAGCCACTGAAAGTGATCCTTGTTTCAACCCCAGAAATTCATCCCTCTTGGCTTCGCAGTATATGCTGGGATAATACTTATCTTCGAATATGCATCTAAAAGTCTGCCAGTCTAAAGCACATGCATCACTGCGCCTTGCTAATATAGATTTCCATCATCCTTCAGCCTCTTTTTGCAACAAAAATGTGGCCAATCTAACCTTTCGCTCCTCAGGACAATTCATCGCATCAAAACACTTTTCAAGCATATTCAACTAGTTCTCTGCATCAGCTGGATCTGTGGAACCCTAAAACACTGTAGCCCCTAACTTCTTCAGTCCTTCAATTCCATATGCCTTTTCTGGATCACTAGGCTCTGCTCTCTCTGGCCTTCCTATCTCCTGTGCAGTTCTCACAAACTGCTCGTTTTCTGCCCCACCTCGAACTCTTAGGGTATTAGATTCCCCTAAAGATGGACCTTGGGTAGGACCTTGCATTCCATCCTGATTCTGCCGGCGTCGTCTACCAGTACGTGGTGGCATGACTCCTATAATATGTCAACACATTAGACATACTATAAATACTTAACCCAAATGCATGATACTAAATGTCTACTCACATATTAATAATAATTGGACTTACTTCTACCCTTACCTAGACCATACTCCACTAGTTCCCTTTAAGCTAACTTGACTTTCAATTATTTACTTTTCAGTTTCTTCTTAGAGCTAACTACTCTACCTTAATTCCCATGGAGCAAACTGCTCTGATACCAAGTTATCACACCCCCTCCCAGACTACCTACTACCTTAGACCGAAAGATTGCGTGAAGCCGACGAACAAAGCTTTTCTATACCTGTATCTGTCGACTCTGCTTAAAAATTTCATGTGATGAACTTGCCAATCTAGTATATAAACTATTATACATGCAACAAACCACAGTGGATCCTAGGCTAGTAAAACACATACATGAAGTGTACCTCAAAATTTATCGATTTCACGAGTAAACCTAAAGACACCTTAATCAAAATATAACCAACAAAATTTACACAACTACACCTCCTAAAGCTTATAGAAACTGTGGAGTATCTATAACATACAAGGGTGTATATACATCATAACACAACAGACTCTATGCCCAACTCAAAACACGTACTAGCAGTCGATAACGGAGCTTCCGCAGACTAAGGCAGTCTATCAGGCACCGGGAACTCGATCTCTGCCTAGAAAATGGGTACAACATTTTGGAAAGGGTGAGCTATGAAGCTCAGTGAGTGACTAGTTTAAAACTATGAATTTAAAGATAAGAGAACGTGAAAACTTTACACATATAAATCTGTTTATAGAAGTCGTAAATGTAAACATGTAATGGTAAGAATACCTTCCTCAAATACTCAGCATGTTCGTCATTGAAATCTAGCAAGGCATATCAAGTATATCGAAGCATTTTAACTAACATGACAAATCTACGTTGTGTAGGGTACACCCAGTACAACAACATTACCAAGCTCTACGATGTAGTGGGGCCCACCCAGCACTCTCATCGTCTTTGTCGTAGTGGGGCCCGTCCAGCACTCACGACAGCATCGTTGTTACGGAGTACACTCAACGTCAACAACAGAATCTAACCAGTGTGCACACGGTAATCTCTAGCCTCAAGCTCAAGATCTCAGTCATGTAGTTAATGAAAATTTCATAAATCATCTAAAAATATTAAAACATGCCTGCTTATAAATTTTACACAAAGCTCGATCTTTACTTAGCTCTTTTGTGGAAAATTGTAGTTCTTAAAACAAAACTTCTTACTAATTCATGCTTTGCTTAAAACATTGTGCTTTAAATACTTTCCAAACATTTAATATCTACGTGCTAGCATAAATTTCTTTAAGAAATCTAGTCTCCAAATGTATACTTGAAAATAGTTATGAAATTCAAATACCTTTCATGACTTCGTAAATAAACATTTATCGCATTCAATCATAATAACAGTTATGGAAAATATTTCAAAGTTGGTTTTGTCACTCACCGTCTTGGGCTAGATCCTTGGTCTATAAGCTCGGTTTAATTCTTCTCGGCCTGCCAACAACCCAACCGAGTATTAGAACTCTAAACATTCTGGTTTTCTAAAGATATACATAACATGTCGCACCAAAGATGTCGCTCACGAAAACAAAGCTTAAGAAATAAAATCCTATTTCAACAACTCTCTGAAATTTCCAGATTTCTAACATAAACTTCAAATGACTATAATGTTCTCCATAATGAACCAAAATGAGTGTTCTTTATATCAAAATCTTCATTTTGAGATCCTTTAAAACTTACCTGAAGACATATAAATCTGATTCCCTGTGAATAAACTCAGACAACCCTCGAACCAGAATAACTTCTAGAATCGCGCGCACACGACTCCTTTAACTTGTCCCTATAATTTAACTTATTTTTAGTCGTTATTGGTTCACGATTTTTTCATGAAAGTTGTAGCAAATTGAATAAGTTTTCCAACCATACTAAATATAGATCCTAACGCCACTGATACACTCTGAAATGAAAGAAAAACAAGAGACCTCCTTATTTCGAGCGAAAACCAACTGCCCTGTTCTCTTCATCAAAAAGCACCCAATGAATATCCGAATTTTCTCCAACATTCTTCATAAAATTTGTTTGAAAATGAACTTATTTTTTGTAAATGTAAACCTCACCTCATAATTCCTTTTAAAGAGTTCAAACCGAATTAAAAACCAGTGATGTGCAGAATGAACCAAGATTCAGCCATGGATACACTTTGCTTCAGTTCTCCTCCTCTTCTTCAACCTCAAAATTCTAGTAAAATTCCTCTTCTTCTTCCAAACTCTCTCTTAAATGTTCTCTGCAAATTGAAGAAGAAAAAGAATGTAAGTTGGATGAGAATTTGTCTTCAAAATGCTTGGGGGAAGGGAAGAGAAGAAGAAGAAGAAGAAAAGAAAAAAAATGAAATTTTCTTCTTTTTTTTTTTTCTTTTTATCCTTTCTTTTCTTTAATTTATTTAATATATAAATATATATATATATTTACACTTAATTTACATTTTCTTTTTTTTTCCACATTTAAAGAAATTAAACCAAGAAAATATCGAGTTTACAGAAACAATAGTTACAAATTATCTTTTCCTAAAACGAAATGTAGGCAACAAAACATTTCCAAAACTAAATATGCATTTTAATGATTATAGAATCAAAAGTCATATAATTACGATGGTTAAATGAAATTAATTATTAAGAAAATCAGTACATTTCAACATCTTTGTTTCCTGAATTTAAAACTTTAACTTTTTCTTATATTTCATTATTTTAGAAAATACGTCACATCTGAATTTAATTAAATAAAATCCAAAAAATTCTTGACTAAGTTAGACTCGAGATTATGATACTTGATTTCTTCACCATCTTATTGCTTTATAACCTGACCGGTATACTTACACTTTACACCAAGTTTTTGGCATCATACATGGTAAGAAAATTCAAATTTTAACATCTAAATAGTTGAATCTTTTAAATAAATAAATAAAACCGATCTTAGTTGTAAATATGTCAAAAAAATTGATAATGTGATTATTCATGAATTGATTTGGGTTAACTTATTGAAGATAAAACAAACAAACAAACAAAAGGCTAAAATAGGTTGTTTAATTATGTAACTAACAACTTTCCTTTCTCCTCCCATAAGGAAAAGACCGTTTCTCTAAATTTCATCAATATATATATGTATTGATCAAATGACCCATCTCAACGAGGACACAATATTAGGAAAGAACAAAGAAAATAAAATGGCCAATAACTCTTGTCTTCTTATCGTGTCTCTCATTGGAGTTCTTTTGTTCACCATCATTTCAAATGTGGCATCATCTAACGACGTCGTTTCCACCATCTGTCTAAAAACTTCAAACCCGCCGTTTTGTTCAAGTGTGTTGAAATCTGCAAGCACTGCAGATCTAAAAGGCTTGGCTGTATACACCTTAAACCTTGCCCATACAAATGCTAAAAAATCTTTGACCTTAGCCAAGTCACTTGCAACAACCACCACCAATCCTCAACTTAAGCAACGATATTCGTCTTGTGCTGAGAGCTATGATGAAGCTGCTGGTGACATTGAAAATGCCCAAAAAGACTTGGCACTTGGTGACTTTAATGCTGTCAATATTGTAACTTCTGGTGCCATGACAGAGATTGACGACTGTCAGGATAAGTTCGCGCAGCCGCCGAAGGATACGTCGTTGCTTTTAAAGAATGGCAAGACTCTAAACGATATATGCAGCATTATTTTGGTTTTATCCAATCTTCTTTGAGGACAATGTACTTTTGAGATTTTTATCAATAAATAATATGAAGTTGAATTGTTCACATATATAATAACACTACAATTTGATGGTGATTGGAATTGATTTTGGTGAAACTTTAGAAGAGAAAAAAAAATAAATCAATAGATAATTCCAACAAATCAAAATAACTAAATAAAAAATCAGACTCGAAAGATAATTCTAACAAAAGAAAAATTACTGAAATTTTATAAATATTTTGTTATATTTAAAAACAATCGTTAAGATAATTCACATAATATAATCTCTTAAGGAATGAAGCATTTTAAATATGTTTAATGTATATATTATCGTTTAAATAAGATCGTTTAATGTATATATAATTAAAGTAATAATTAAATTAAAAAATAAAAATAACCAAATAAAAAACATCAAATCAAACTTAAATAATTTATTTAATTCGTTACATGTGATATAGTTACATTAATTAAAATTTAAAAAACAAAGAAAGGAAAATCAATAATTATACATTGACTTATAATTCTATTAAAGTGACCCATTCCAATTTCAGTCTTGGAAGCTTTGGCTAGTTTGAGAGTTTTTTCTTTTCTTTTCTCCAATGTTATTCCTCACATGGTGTTGACACGACGACAACATCAGACGATGTAGCATCAAGCATATCCCCGAAAACTAGAAATCCATCACTATGTGCTAATAAGTTGAAATCTAGAGGCAACCCAGAGCTAAACGTGTTAGTCACTTACACTCTCAAACTTACATGCACAAATGCAGAAAAATATCTAAATTTGGCCAAATCTCTTGCAGCAATGACGACCAGTTCTCAAGTTAAAAACTAATATTTTTCTTACTACGAGAGCAATGAGGAAGTCGTGGGTGACATTAAGAATGCGAAAACAAATCAATTTGAAGGTTAGTGATTTCAATTGTGTTAACATGGCAACTTATGGCATCATGACAGCGACCGACGACTGTTAAGATAGCTTGTCATTGCTTCCAAAGAATGGAAGGACTTTAAATGATGTATGTTGCATTATTTTAGTTATATCTAATCTTCTCCCGTAGTCCCCATTTAATGAGAAGTATTATGATATGAAACCCTAGGCATTGGATCTAAGAATCATGTTAATAACCACAAGACTCAAAAAACACAACCCCAACAGCTCCAAAACCAATTTGATTTGAACCCCTAAGATATAGGTTAGATTCAGATTACTTAGATGATCTAACAAACTAAGGATTGGACAAAGCTAAAACTTCCATAAACCCTCAAGCAGTCCATAAGCAAGGACATATCAATTCTCACTTGATTGCTGCAAATATTCATGCACTCTATCGCAAGAACACACAAGAACAAAATTCTACATTTTAGTATTTTCAAATTTCATTCATCCAAACTCTTATTTTAAATGTGAAAACTACAATCATAATTTTATACTAATTAAAGTATTAAATCAAAACTCTCAACATTTAATTTGATGACTTTTGGGTTGTCCAAATAACTTTTCAATTTCTTCATTTGATTCAGTTCTGATTTCTAATTGGTTCGTATAATATTACGTACTTTGCGGTATATGTATATTGTCTACCATCGAAAAAAATTACATTTTTTTAAGATTGCAATACTTCTTCATTTGATTGTGTATTTCTATTGGCCATGTAAATTTTGAATCGAAAAATAGATATTTAAAAATTTTCACTTAGAAGTTATCCTTTGAAAACTAACTTTTTGAATTTGGTGATTAGACAATATTTTTTTTTCTTATGTTTCGTTATTTTTATAAAAACGCCATCTAAATTTCAATTCCTTAAACAAAGTATTAAAATATTCGTGAATAGTTAAACTCAAATTGAACATTTTATATCTAGAGAAGACGATACTTGGTCGCTTCTTAACCATTCTACTGCTTTATAGTTAATTTGACGGGTATACTTACACTTCACACCAAGTTTTTGGCATCATACATGGTCAGAAAATTCAAATTTTAACATCTTAGTTGTATCTTTCCAAATAAATAAATAAAGCATATCTTAGTTGTAAGTATGTCAAAAACAAATTGACAATTATGATTATTCAAGAATTGATTTTGGTTATTTTTTGGCTGTATACACCTTAAATCTTGCCCATACAAATGCTCGCAAATCTTTGACCTTAGCCAAGTCACTTGCAACAACCACCACCAATCCACAGCTTAAGCAACGATATTCGTCTTGTGCTGAGAGCTACGATGAAGCTGTTGGTGACATTGAAAATGCCCAAAAGGACTTGGCACTTGGTGACTTTAATGCTGTTAATATTGTAACTTCTGGTGCCATGACAGAGATTGACGACTGTCAGGATAAGTTCGTGCAGCCGCCGAAGGATACGTCGTTGCTTTTGAAGAATGGCAAGACTCTTAACGATATATGCAGCATTATTTTGGTTATATCCAATCTTCTTTGAGGGCTATATGTACTTTTGAGATTTAATGAAGTTTATTTTTTAAAATAATAACATTTACAATGTAATGGTATTTAAATTGATTATTTTAGTTAATTTTTAGGTGATAAAAAAATCAATTAATAGATAAATTTAACTGATCAAAATAACTAAATAAAAAATCTTACTTCAAAGACAATGTCCCTAATAAACACAGATAAACTTATATAACATCTTAAATTTACGTGACGTTTCCAGAATACCTTAAGCTGTTTAGTTCACTGATTCAAACTTTTATAGTATATAGTTGCTTTAATTAAAGTGTTATATTCAAAAATAAATTCAGTTTTAAAAAATAACTAAAAACTATCATTTCAATATTTGACAAGAGAATAAATGTGTATAATAAAATGGAAGGAATGAAGCATTTTAAATATGTTTAATGTATATATTATCGTTTGACTAAGATCGTTGAATGTATATATAATTCAAGTAATAACTAAATTAAAAACAAATAAAAATAACCAAATAGAAAACATCAACTCAAACTTAAATAATTTATTTAATTCGTTTGATATGATATAGTCAACTTAATTAGAATTCAAAGAACAAATTAGAAAGGAAAATCATTAATTATACATTAACTTATTGTTCTATTAAAATGACCAATTCCAATTTCAATCTTAGACTCTTTGGCTAGTTTTAGAGTTTTTATTTTCTTTTCTACAAAGTTATTCCTGACATATGGTGTTGACACGACGACACAACATCAAACGTTGTAGCATCAAGCATATGTCCGAAAACTAGAAATCGATCATTTTGCACTAATGTATTGATATCTCAAGGCAACACAGACCCAAAAGTATTAGCCACTTTCATCCTCAAACTTACATGAACAAATGCAAAAAAATCTCTAAATTTGGCCAAATCTCTTGTAGCAACAATGACCAATTCTCAACTTGAAAACTAATATTTCTCTTGCTACGAGAGCAATGAGAAGGCTGTAGGAGATAATTAAAATGCTAAAAGTAATTTGGCCATTAGAGATTCCAATGGTGTCGATATGACAACTTATGGCATCATGACAGTGGTCGACGACGGTTAAGATAGCTTTAAATAGCCATCAAAAGATTCATCATTATTGCTTCCAAAAGAATGGGAGGACATTAAATGTTGTATGTAGTATTATTTTAGTTATATCTAATCTTCTCCCATAGTCCCCATTTAATGAGAGGTATTATGATATGAAACCCTGGACATTTGATCTAAGAATCATGTTAAAGAACAAGACTCAAAGAAAAAAACTCCAACAGCTCCAAAACCAATTTGATTTCAACCCCTAAGATATAGGTTAGATTCAAATTACTTAGATGATCTAACAAACCAAAGGATTGGACAAAGTTAGAAATTTCCATCAACCTTTAATCTTCAAAGCACTCTACAAGCAAGCCAGATCAATTCTCACTTGGATGCTCCAAATATTCATGCATTCTATCACAAGAACACACACGAACAAAATTCTACAATTTGAAATTTATAAATTTCATTCATCTTAATTCTTATTTTAAATGAGGAAATTTCAACCATATTTATACTAATTAAAATATTAAATGAAATGTCACAATATTTAATTTTATGACCTTTGAGTTGTTCAAATAACTTTTCAACTTTCAAATATTGCATCTCTTCAACTTCTTCATTTGATTCAATTCTAATTTATTGGTTTGTATCGTATTACATACTTTGTTGTATATGTATATTGTTAACTGTGAACAAAAGTTACATTTTTTAAGGCTATAATATTTCTTCACTTGATTGTTTATTTCTATTGACCAGGTAAATTTTCACTTAAAAATTCTCCATGGAAAATTTATTTTTGGATTTCGTGCTTAGACAATAGTTGTTTTTTTTTTCTTATGTTTCATTATTTTAAAAAACACTATCATCTAAATTTCATTCCTTAAATAAAATCCAAAAAATTCTTCAATAGTTAAACTCAATTAGAACACTTTTTCTCTATAGAAGATTATATTTTGATTTCTTAATTACCATTTTACTACTTTATAATTAACTTGACGGGTATACTTACATTTTACACCAAGTTTTTGGCATCATACATGGTGAAAAAAATTCAAATTTTAACATCTTAGCTATTTCTTTTCAAAATAATAATAATAATAATAATAATAAATAAATAAATAAATAAATAAAACACATCTTAGTTGTAATTATGTCAAAAACAAATTGACAGTTGTGATTATTCATGAATTGATTTTGGTTATTCTTTTTTAAGATAAAAACAACAAATAAAATAAAAAACAAACAAACCAAAACAAAAGACTAAAATAGGCTTTAATTATGTAATTGCAACTACTTTTTCTCCTCCGTAAGAAAAAAACCATTTCTCTAAACTTCATCTATATATATGTATTGATCAAATGACCCATAGGACACAGTATTGGGTAAGAACAAAGAAATTAAAATGGCCAATAACTCTTGTCTCGTTATTGTCTCTCTCATTGGAGTTCTTTTGTTCACTAACAACGTGGCATCATCTACTGATGTCATTTCCACCATCTGTCCAAAAACCCCAAATCCACCATTTTGTTCAAGTGTGTTGAAATCTGCAGGCACTACAGATTTAAAAGGCTTGGCTGTATACACCTTGAACTTCGCCCATACAAATGCTCGCAAATCTTTGACCCTAGCCAGCTCACTAGCAAAAACCACCCTCAATCCTCAACTTAAGCAAAGATATTCGTCTTGTGCTGAGAGCTATGATGAAGCTATTGGTGATATTGAAAATGCCCAAAAAGACTTGGTACTTGGTGACTTTAACGGTGTCAATATTGTAACTTCTGGTGCTATGACAGGGATTGACGACTGTCAAGATAAGTTGGCGCAGCCACCAAAGGATACGTCGTTGCTTTTGAAGAATGGCAAGACTCTAAATGATATATGCAGCATTATTTTGGTTATATCCAATCTTCTTTGAGGGCAATGTACTTTTGAGATTTATCTACTCCCTACATTTAATACTTTTAAAATTTAATCTATAATTTCATAAGATTTTCCTCATCAATCTTTTCTAATAACTTATACCGTTTTCCTTAAATAACATCCTACGACGGAATCTAGGAAATTTGGGAGTCCAATTTCCTGTAACCCTTAAGGTGAGGGATCACATCTTTGGGAGTCTAAGATTTGATCCCAATAAAAAAGTAATTTTAATTAACGTTTAAAAAAAACACATCTCTTTATTAGAAGGCTATTCCGATGACGGATTTTGAGAAATTAGTACAATTTCTCACTTTCTTGAGATGTGAAGAAAAGGAAATGTTTTCTCAATATAGTCTAATATAATTGATGAATTTTCTTCCACCTATTTTAGGGGATCGTTGCTTCAAATATGGGAGTAATGAGAATAAAATAAGACATCATTTTAAAAAAGGATGTAAAAATTTTCCAAACAACATTTTCAATTTAGGTTTTGAAGGAAAAAGAAAAAATATTAGCCACCGTTTTTGGGGGTGTTAAGGGGTGCTAACACCTTTCCCTTACACATTTAACTCCCAAACTCAACTCTAGTTTTCACAGATAATTCTTTTAATGATTTTATTTAAAAAGTGTTTACTATATTTCGGTGCCCAATCACATCGTAAAAAGGATCGGTGGCAACTCTTAGTTTGTTTTGAAACTAACCATTTTGAGGATGTCAGCCGCTCAGTGTCGTCTCGTCTCGGGCACGTGGTGACAATAATAAATGTTGGAAAGTCGTCTACTTTTCATATTATGTGGAATTGTGCATGGTTGAAATGAAATTATTAAGAAAATCAAAACATTTGAACATCTTTGTCTCTCGAATTAAAAACTTTACTTTTTTTTCTTATGTTTCATTACTTTAGAAAACACATCATCCAAGTTTCATTCTTTAAATAAAATTCAAAAAAGTTCTTGAATAGTTAGACGCAATTCAAACTTTTTATCTCCAGAGAAGATAATACTTGGTTTCTTAACCATTTTAGTACTTTATAATTCGACGGGTATACTTAGTTACACTTTATACGCCAAGTTTTGGGCATCATACATGGTGAGAAAATTCGAATTTTAACATCTTAATTGTATCTTTCCAAAAGAAAAACCATTTTAGTTGTAATTTTGTATGTGATTATTCATGAAATGATTTTGGTTAATTTTTTGAAGATAAAAATAACAAAAGGACAAACATAAGACTAAAATTATGCTATTTAATTACAACTTCCCTTTTTCCTACCTGGAACAAAAAAACCATCTCTAAAATTCATCCATATATATGTGTGTATTGATCAAATGACCCATATCAATAATTAAAGTCACGATAATATTGGCATAGAACAAAGAAATCAAAATGGCAAAAAACTCTTGTCTCATTATTTTCTCTCTCGTTGAAGTTCTTTTGTTCACCATATCATTTCAAATGCAGCATCATCTACCGACGTCATTTCCACCATCTGTCCAAAAACCTCAAACCCACCATTTTGTTCAAGTGTTTTGAAATCTGCAGGCACTACAAATATAAAAGGCTTGGCTGTATACACCTTAAACCTCGCCCATACAAATGCTAAAAAATCTTTGACCCTAGCCCACTCACTGGCAAAATCCACCACCAATCCTCAACTTAAGCAACGATATTCGTCTTGTGCTGAGAGCTATGATGAAGTTGTTGGTGATATTGAAAATGCCCAAAAGGACTTGGTCATTGGTGACTTTAATGCTGTCAATATTGTAACTTCTGGTGCCATGAAAGAGATTGACGACTGTCAGGATAAGTTTGTGCAGCCACCAAAGGATACGTCGTTGCTTTTGAAGAATGGCAAGACTCTAAATGATATATGCAGCATTATTTTGGTTATATCCAATCTTCTTTGAGGGCTATATACTTTTGAGATTTTTATCAAAGAATAATATGAAATTTAATTTTTAAAATATTAACATCACAATGTGATCGTGTGATTGGAATTGATTAATTATTTTGGTTAATTTTTAGATGATAAAAAATCAAGTAATAGATAATTCTAAAAAATTAAAATAATTAAAAAAATCAGATTTAAAATACAATATTCCTAATAGATTTGTACTTTTTTTTTTTGAAAAAGATAGAAATGGGTCAGTAGGTGCACCCCGACATCTCCTAATAGACTTGTGTTAATAGAGAATTCCAGCAGATAGAAAAATTAGTAAACTTTAATATATTTTATAAATAAAAATTTTCACTTAGAAATTCCCAATAGAAATTGTTTTTTTGGATTTGGTGCTTAGACAATACGTAAACACTAATAAACCGAAGTTGTAGCAACGAAATTGGAGATTTATCACCAAAATAAGTTTTTAATTTTTAATTTCATAAAGAGATAGAGAAGCCAACTTCTAAAATTGAATAATATGTCCACCGCTAAACATGATGATTTCTACCACTAAATTCTTTTAAAGATTAGATGTAATTTATGGATATAGGAGGTTTGTAAAATCATTGATATTTGGAAGTTAAATAAAACATTATTTCATAATTGAAATTGTGGATCCAATCCGCGACTCCGATCGAATATTCCAATGTCATGTGTCGTCTTTTTACCATATGTAATTATATTTATATTCCATAAATAGTAACGTAGAATGTGAGTTTTCTTAATTTACTAACAAATTGTTTTTGGTAACTTTTTCTTTTGCCAAACTTAAATTTTGGGTAATTATATATAAAATTATCATATTTACTTTCTCATTACCTAAAATAATTTATCGTATGTAATTATATTTCTTTCATAAATAATAACATAAAATGTGGGTTTTTCCTAATTTACTCGTAACAAATTATTTTTTTGTAACTTTTTCTTTTGCTAAACTTAAAATTTGGGTAATCAAGCTAAAAAAGAAGCAAAATCAATTATTTCAATCTTTTTTATTTATTTTTAAATATGCACTCAACTAATTAAAAATTGCAATCTTGAAAAAAAAAACATTTACATCTAATTTAAAATTTAAATTTCAATCAAATTGTAGGAAAAGGATCAGGTTACAAACTTATCATTTTTATTTTTATTCAATTTCTAATTTCTAAACTTCGTTTTTTCTTTTGCGACAACAAATTTTTAAGAAATATAGCATTGTTTTGGGTCACAAAAACTTGAATTTCAGTAAGGAATTTATACAATTTCTATTTAATGGGTGCATTTTAAACTATTTAAAAAAGAATCAATATTAAAATTGTAAACTTTGAAATAAGCTATACATTTTTAAAACAAATAACAAAGTTTTGACTTTTATTATTATTATTATTATTATAAATGTTGGGAACTTCTATACGGATACCGACTTCCTTTTTCCCATTTTTTAAATTCCTTTTGATACTACCATTTTATCCTTATTAAAAAAAAATCACCTTGTACTAGAGAGAAGAATTTCTTTCTGTTTTTAAGATGATCGAAGAATATTAAAATAAAATTTGTTACATTACCTAATTTAAAAAGTTGATGGTAACTAAAATAACGTTAAATATTGTATAATATTTATTTATTATATGCGAAAGAAATCCATATTTAAAAAATAATTTGAATTTAATTAGAGATTTCACATGAATTCATGCACGTGTTTTTCAACTAATTTAACTGAAAAAGATTGAAACAATAGTTACGAATTATCTTTTCCTAAAACGAAATGTAGGCAACAAAACATTTCCAAAACTAAATATGCATTTTAATGATTATAGAATCAAAAGTTATATAATTACAATCGTTAAATGAAATTAATTATTAAGAAAATCAATACATTTGAACATCTTTGTTTCCTGAATTTAAAACTTTAACTTTTTCTTATATTTCATTATTTTAGAATACACGTCACATATGAATTTCATTCCTTAAATAAAATCCAAAAAATTCTTGAATAGGTTAGACTCAAGATGATGATACTTGATTTCTTCACCATCTTATTGCTTTATAACTTGACCGGTATACTTACACTTTACACCAAGTTTTTGGCATCATACATGGTCAGAAAATTAAAATTTTAACATCTAATTAGTTGAATCTTTTAAATAAATTAATAAAACCGATCTTAGTTGTAATTATGTCAAAAAAAATTGACAATGTGATTATTCATGAATTGATTTGGGTTAACTTGTTGAAGATAAAACAAACAAACAAAAGGCTAAAATAGGTTGTTTAATTATGTAACTAACAACTTTCCTTTCTCCTCCCATAAGTAAAAGACCGTTTCTCTAAATTTCATCAATATATATATGTATAGATCAAATGACCCATCTCAACGAGGACACAATATTAGGAAAGAACAAAGAAAATAAAATGGCCAATAACTGTTGTCTTCTTATTGTGTCTCTCATTGGAGTTCTTTTGTTCACCATCATTTCAAATGTGGCATCATCTAACGACGTCGTTTCCACCATCTGTCCAAAAACTTCAAACCTGCCGTTTTGTTCAAGTGTGTTGAAATCTGCAGGCACTGCAGATCTAAAAGGCTTGGCTGTATACACCTTAAACCTTGCCCATACAAATGCTCAAAAATCTTTAACCTTAGCCAAGTCACTTGCAACAACCACCACCAATCCTCAACTTAAGCAACGATATTCATCTTGTGCTGAGAGCTATGATGAAGCTGTTGGTGACATTGAAAATGCCCAAAAGGACTTGGCACTTGGTGACTTTAATGCTGTCAATATTGTAACTTCTGGTGCCATGACAAAGATTGACGACTGTCAGGATAAGTTCGCGCAGCCGCCGAAGGATACGTCGTTGCTTTTGAAGAATGGCAAGACTCTAAACGATATATGCAGCATTATTTTGGTTATATCCAATCATCTTTGAGGGCTATGTACTTTTGAGATTTTTATCAATAAATAATATGAAGTTGAATTGTTAACATATATAATAACACTACAATTTGATGGTGATTGGAATTGATTTTGTTTAAACTTTAGAAGAGGAAAAAATTATCAATCAATAGATAATTCCAACAAATCAAAATAACTAAATAAAAAATCAGACTCGAAAGATAATATCCCTAATAACGCAGATCGACGTATATTAATAGGTAATTCTAACAAAAGAAAAATTACTGAAATTTTATAAATATTTTGTTATATTTAAAAACAATCGTTAAGATAATTCACATAATATAATCTCTTAAGGAATGAAGCATTTTAAATATGTTTAATGTATATATTATCGTTTAAATAAGATCGTTTAATGTATATATAATTAAAGAAATAATTAAATTAAAAAATAAAAATAACCAAATAGAAAACATCAAATCAAACTTAAATAATTTATTTAATTCGTTAGATGTGATATAGTTACATTAATTAAAATTTAAAGAACAAAGAAAGGAAAATCATTAATTGTACATTAACTTATAATTCTATTAAAGTGACCCATTCCAATTTCAGTCTTGGAACCTTTGGCTAGTTTCAGAGTTCTTTTCTTTTCTTTTCTCCAATGTTATTCCTCACATGGTGTTGATAAGACGACAATATCAGACGATCTAGCATCAAGCATATCCCCGAAAACTAGAAATCCATCACTATGTGCTAATGTGTTGAAATCTAGAGGCAACCCAGAGCTAAAAGTGTTAGCCACTTACACTCTCAAACTTACATGTACAAATGCAGAAAATATCTAAATTTGGCCAAATCTCTTGCAGCAACGACGACTAGTTCTTAAGTTAAAAACTAATATTTTTCTTGCTACGAGAGCAGTGAGGAAGCCGTGGGTGACATTAAGAATGCGAAAACAAATTAATTTGGCGGTTAATGATTTCAATTGTGTCAACATGGAAACTTATGGCATCATGACAGCGATCGACGACTGTTAAGATAGCTTCAAACAGCCATCGAAAGATTTGTCATTGCTTCCAAATAATGGAAGGACTTGAAATGATGTATGTTGCATTATATTGTTATATCTAATTTTCTCCCGTAGTCCCCATTTGATGAGAAGTATTTGTAACGACCCAACTCTTTATACTAAGCTGAAGTCGTTACTAAAAGGAACAATGACAAGAGACACTTTTTGAAACGAGGGAAGAATAAATTTTCATTAAAAACGGAATATTAAAACACTGAAACATAAACGCGGAAGCAAAACTGAGTCCCCATATGGCATGTCACGGATCCTTCTCTGTCGCTCGCCAGCTTTCCTCTACCTTTACCTTCGCCTGAAATGTTAAACATAGAAAGAGTGAGTATAAACATATACTCAGTAAGGGACCTACTACTAGTCCCGCTAGGTGTCTGTTAACTTCCCATTAGAGTCCTGAAAATGGTACCCAATCTCTGGCACGTTCCCGAACACGTGCAACATGCGCTCCCGTAGGAACGAAAATCTGGTCTTCGGTGTCCCGAGGGAGCACCTAGGACATGCTGGTCTGTAGTGAACCCGAGGGTAACACTAAGACAATCGGGATGCGAGGACCCCGTCGAATCACTCGAATCATATCTATATCCATGCTAGACTGGCGTCCCGTCGAACCACACAGTCCTAAATAGGTGGTGATCTCGAAGGACACCCATGCAGGTACGACTCTAATAGACAAAGTTAACAGAACACCCTATCCATAGCATGTAGCATAACATAATATCATAACATGGCATGAGTATTAATCTTAACGTCCTTAATCATGTGATTAATATGTCAAGCATTAACAATCATCAACATCAATCTATCAGTCATTAACATAACATCAGTCACCATCATCAATCATCAACATAATAATCTCAGTCATCATCATCAACATCAATAAAATGACAGTCATTACCAGTAGCATCAAGTTATGCATTTTAGCTACCATCAATGCATAATCATAATTACATGCGATCTCTTAAATTCAGTTCGAAGGTCTAGTAGGAGAATCTCTTACCTGGAGATTTTAGCCAAACAAAGGTACTCCCTAGTTGACAGTAAAATTCTCCAATTAACTTGATCCTAATCATAAAAGGAACACTTAGTATCTTAATTAATGAAATTAGCAATTGGCTAACATCCAAAAATCCTCCCAAATTAATTAACTTTCTAAAAATTGGGGTTAAAACCAATTCAACCTTGATTGGGAAAAATCCAAGATTTAGATCTTAAAAAGTTTAGCCAATTGAACCTTCTACAGAAAACCCAAATAGATCCAAAATTAAATTAATAAAATATTAATTTAATTTTATTGGCTTACCAAGGTTACTCAGATGGAGGTTGGAAAATCCTCTTATCCTTGATGAAAAATTCATCACTTTAAATCCTCAAGCTTCCAAAGAGACCAATCTTAGCTTCAACTGAGGTGGCAACAATCTTAGAGAAGAAGATTGTAACGCTCCGAAAATTTAAGGTAAAATTTTTCTCGTTTTATGTAAAGTGCAAGTTGATATAATAATAATATAATATTAATTATATTATTATTATTAATATTTATTTTATTTGTTATAATATTAATATTGTAATTATTATTATTAATTAATATTATAGAAATATTATTATTTCTAAAACAATAAACATTATTATTACATAATAATAAATTATTATTTATTTAATATTAATATTATTAATATATTATTATTATTACTTTATTATTATTATTATTATTTATATTTAGTATATATATTATTATTTAATTTAAATTATTAATATTATATAATTATTAAGAATTATATATGTATATATATATATAATAATTTTTTTTTTTTAAAACAAACCCTAAATTCGCGCCGCCTACCCCCCCCCCCCTCGAAATTTTTCTTCTTCTCTTCCGTTTCCTCCTTCCACGCCGCGCCACCGCCCCAAGTTTTTCTTCTCTTTTTCTTTCCGACGGCCTCTCTCCCTCCCTCTTCATTTCCGTTTCAGCGCCACCATCACCACCATCTCTCCTTCTTTTTCTTCTCCTTCTTCTTCTTCTTTACAGCCCCTCACCGACGACAGCAGAAGCACGTTCGCCGCGGCCTCCATCCCTTTTCCGTTTCGCTTCCATCGGCCGGCGCTTCTCCACCTCTCTCTCTCTTCGTTTCTACCACCGCCGGCCGTCTCTGTCTCTACCACCAGCAACACCTCCTCCTCCGTGCCGTCCGGTGCAACCCATAAAGTCCGGGGTAAGCCGAAGACCGTCGCCGCTATCGCCGGGTTGTTGTGTCTGTCGTCGCGCGCCGCCGAGGTGACCGCGAGCCGTACCCGAGCCGCCATCCTTGTCCGAGCCGAGCCCCAAGCCGAGCGAGCTGCGAGCCGAGTGAGCCGAGCCGCGAGCCGAGCCGCGAGCCGAGCAAGCCGAGCCGAGCCGAGAACCAAGCAGAGCCGAGAACCAAGCCGAGCCGAGCCGAGCCGAGCCGAGTCCAAGCCGAGCCGAGCCGAGCCACCTAAGCCTTCCTTCCTCCACTTCGGTTCACGGTGAGTCTTCGGTAAGGATTGTTTTGATGAATTCCCTAATGTTACCTCGTCCGATTCGAGTTTGAATGTTGGATTAAGATATGACCCTACTTTTCTCCCTTGAAGGTAGTACAGAGTTGACGCTTAAGTTCTCGAGTTCCGCGGCAGACCTGGTTGGAGATAGCTTCCTTTCCTTGGGTAAGTCAACGGATAACCTTTTAAAACAACTGTTACTAAAGTCACCAACTAAAACTTTCGTGTTTCGTTAGGTAGATCTGTCGAGCGTGGATTTCGATCGAGGGGCATAACCGAGTTTCAGGTAAGGGTTTTCCTACTACTGGACCTCGGGTCGAGGCCGGAAACGTAGTAATCCACAGGGGATTACACGTTAGTGATTATACTGGATAAGTGTATCTATGTTGACTGTTAAGCACTGTTATTATGTTTCTGTCTGATGTAACTGAACCGAAATCGCTAATTGTAGATTGAAATTTTAGATTGATGGATGTTGATCATGGGATTAGACGGGGAAGGACAGTGAGTTCAGTTGGTTATTTAGCTGTTTGAGACTTGGGGGCTTTTCCATAATGGTATACGAATAGTTGACGCGTATAGCAACTGAGGGTGTAATGGTTTAAGCTTATACTACCTGGCCAGTAAAGCCCTTAGGGGAAATGTAAATGATTGATGATTGTGGTATGACTGTGGTAGACGATTGAGTATAGACCGAGGGGTAACGGTTAGCTTCATCTATGGGGTAGTGTGCCTTACTTATATGTGCATCCTTCGGGAGCACTAGACTGATGTGTGCATCCTTCGGGAGCACTAGACTGATATGTGCGTCCTTCGGGAGCACTAGACTGATGTGTGCATCCTTCGGGAGCACTAGACTGATATGTGCGTCCTTCGGGAGCACTAGACTGATGTGTGCATCCTTTGGGAGCACTAGACTGAGATGTGAATCCTTCGGGAGCACTAGACTGATATGTGCGTCCTACGGGACCACTAGACTGTTATGTAGGGTACCCCCGAATAGGAAGTTAACTGTTGTCCCCTAACGGGCCCAGTAGTGGGTCCCTTACTGGGTATGTTTATACTCACCCTTTTCTCTTTTAAACTTTTCAGGTAAGGGCACAGCGAGGGGCAGACCGACGAGAGGCAGGAAGGACGTGTGAAGGCCATATGGACGCGTCTGGTTTTCTTATCGCTTCCGCTATGTATTTTGTCAGAATATTTGACTTGTGTTTTTGGAACTGATGACTTGAGATTTTATTTGAGACTTTTTATGATTTAATTTTTAATAGGGCCCAAAACTGTCTTTTTGTAATGTTTCTAATGCTTTTAATGAATCGTAACTGGTCCGTTTCAAATTTTATGTGAATGGTCGAGTTTTGGTATTTGGTAGTGACCTCTGCTTAGTCCGGAAAGTTGGGTCGTTACAGTTGGTATCAGAGCCTAAGTTTTAGGTTCTGTAGACTGACCTATAATGTGAGTCTGTGTTCTGTGTCCTTATGGCTGAAACGATCCTTGCCGCTCGTCAGGTACGCTCCCATGAAAGTATATGTATAACTCTACATGCATTACCTTACCTAAGTTAAACTGCAAATTCAATTACCATTATGACTAAAGGGATCGTTGGTGGTTGTTAGGGAAATGCAGCCAAGGAGAGGTGCACGTAGGGGTGGCCGAGGAGGCCGAGGAAGGGGAGCAGGACGCGTTCAACCTGAGGTGCAGCCTGTAGCCCAAGCCCCTGACCCGGCTGCGCCAGTTACTCATGCGGACCTAGCCGCCATGGAGCAGAGGTTTAGAGATATGATTATGCAGATGCGGGAGCAGCAGAAGCCTGCCTCGCCAACTCCGGCGCCAGCTCTAGCGCCAGCTCCAGCACCAGTTCCTGCTCCAGCTCCGGCTCCGGTACCAGTTGCGCCCCAGTTTGTGCCGGATCAGTTGTCAGCAGAGGCTAAGCATCTGAGGGATTTCAGGAAGTATAATCCCACGACGTTCGATGGGTCTTTGGAGGACCCCACCAGGGCTCAGATGTGGTTATCGTCCTTGGAAACCATATTCCGTTACATGAAATGCCCTGAGGATCAGAAGATTCAGTGTGCTGTTTTTATGTTGACTGACAGAGGTACTGCATGGTGGGAGACTACAGAGAGGATGCTAGGTGGTGATGTGAGTCAGATCACGTGGCAGCAGTTCAAGGAGAGTTTCTATGCGAAATTCTTCTCTGCCAGTTTGAGAGATGCCAAGCGGCAGGAGTTCCTGAACCTAGAGCAGGGTGACATGACAGTGGAGCAGTATGATGCGGAGTTTGACATGTTATCCCGCTTCGCTCCCGAGATGATAGCGACCGAGGCGGCCAGAGCTGATAAGTTTGTTAGAGGCCTCCGACTGGACATTCAGGGTTTGGTCCGAGCTTTCAGACCCGCTACTCATGCCGATGCACTGCGCCTGGCAGTGGATCTCAGTTTACAGGAGAGGGCTAACTCGTCTAAGACCGCTGGTAGAGGTTCGACGTCGGGACAGAAGAGGAAGGCTGAGCAGCAGCCTGTTCCAGTGCCACAGCGGAATTTCAGACCAGGTGGTGAGTTTCGCAGCTTCCAGCAGAAACCTTTTGAGGCAGGGGAGGCTGCCAGAGGAAAGCCGTTGTGTACCACTTGTGGGAAGCACCATCTGGGCCGTTGCTTATTCGGGACCAGGACTTGCTTTAAGTGCAGGCAAGAGGGTCATACAGCTGATAGATGCCCGTTGAGACTCACGGGGAACGCGCAGAATCAGGGAGCAGGCGCTCCACACCAGGGTAGAGTCTTTGCTACCAACAAGACTGAGGCTGAGAAGGCAGGCACGGTAGTGACAGGTACGCTCCCAGTGTTGGGGCATTACGCCTTAGTTTTGTTTGACTCGGGTTCGTCACATTCTTTTATCTCGTTCACATTTGTGTTGCATGCCCGCTTAGAGGTAGAGCCCTTACACCATGTTCTGTCAGTATCTACTCCTTCCGGGGAATGTATGTTGTCGAAGGAAAAGGTGAAGGCATGTCAGATTGAGATAGCAGGCCATGTGATTGAAGTAACGCTGATAGTTCTGGATATGCTGGACTTTGATGTAATCCTGGGTATGGATTGGTTGGCCGCTAACCACGCCAGCATAGATTGTTCACGTAAGGAGGTAACGTTTAACCCTCCCTTGATGGCCAGTTTTAAATTTAAGGGAGGAGGGTCAAAGTCGTTGCCTCAGGTAATCTCAGCCATCAGGGCCAGTAAACTGCTCAGTCAGGGTACTTGGGGTATCTTAGCGAGCGTGGTGGATACTAGAGAGGCCGATGTATCCCTGTCATGAGAACCAGTAGTGAGGGACTATCCGGATGTCTTTCCTGAGGAACTTCCAGGGTTACCTCCGCACAGGGAGGTTGAGTTTGCCATAGAGTTTGAGCCGGGCACGGTTCCTATATCCAGGGCCCCTTACAGAATGGCCCCCGCAGAGCTGAAAGAACTGAAGGTGCAGTTGCAAGAATTGCTTGATAAGGGATTCATTCAACCGAGCGTGTCACCTTGGGGTGCGCCAGTTTTATTTGTTAAAAAGAAGGACGGATCGATGCGTCTATGCATTGACTATAGGGAGTTGAACAAGGTAACCGTAAAGAACAGATATCCCTTGCCCAGGATTGACGATCTATTTGACCAGTTACAGGGAGCCACAGTGTTCTCTAAGATTGATCTTCGGTCGGGATACCATCAGCTGAGGATTAAGGATGAGGATGTACCGAAGACAGCATTTCGTTCCAGATATGGACACTACGAGTTTATTGTGATGTCTTTTGGGTTGACGAATGCTCCGGCAGTATTTATGGACTTGATGAACAGAGTGTTTAGGGAGTTCCTAGATACTTTTGTGATCGTGTTTATCGACGATATCTTGATATACTCCAAGACGGAGGCCGAACACGAGGAGCATTTACGTATGGTTTTGCAAACACTTCGGGATAATAAATTGTATGCAAAGTTCTCGAAATGCGAGTTTTGGCTGAAGCAGGTGTCCTTTCTGGGCCACGTGGTTTCTAAGACTGGAGTCTCTGTGGATCCAGCTAAGATAGAGGCAGTCACCGGTTGGACCCGACCTTCCACAGTCAGTGAGGTTCGTAGCTTTCTGGGTTTAGCAGGCTATTATCGACGGTTTGTGGAGAACTTTTCTCGTATAGCTACTCCTCTTACTCAGTTGACCAGAAATGGAGTTCCTTTTGTTTGGAGCAAGGCATGTGAGGACAGTTTCCAGACCCTTAAACAGAAGCTAGTTACCGCACCGGTTCTTACTGTACCCGATGGTTCTGGCAGTTTTGTGATTTATAGTGATGCTTCCAAGAAAGGTTTAGGTTGCGTTTTGATGCAGCAGGGTAAGGTGGTCGCTTATGCGTCTCGTCAGTTGAAAAGCCATGAGCAGAACTACCCTACACATGACCTAGAGTTGGCAGCAGTGGTTTTCACTTTGAAGATATGGAGGCATTATTTATATGGTGAAAAGATACAGATATTCATGGATCATAAGAGCTTGAAATACTTCTTTACTCAAAAAGAATTGAATATGAGACAGCGAAGGTGGCTTGAGTTAGTGAAGGATTACGATTGTGAAATACTGTATCATCCAGGCAAGGCAAATGTGGTAGCTGATGCTCTTAGTAGGAAGGTGTCACATTCAGCAGCACTTATTACCCGGTAGGCCCCATTGCATCGGGATCTCGAGCGGGCTGAGATTGCAGTGTCAGTAGGGGCAGTTACTATGCAGTTAGCCCAGTTGACGGTACAGCCGACTTTGAGGCAAAGGATCATCGATGCTCAGAGTAACGATCCTTATCTGGTTGAGAAACGTGGCCTAGCAGAGGCAGGGCAAGCGGCTGAGTTCTCGTTATCCTCTGACGGTGGACTATTGTTTGAAAGACGCCTCTGTGTTCCGTCAGATAGTGCGGTTAAGATAGAATTATTAGCTGAGGCTCACAGTTCCCCATTTTCCATGCACCCAGGTAGTACAAAGATGTATCAGGACCTGAAGCGGGTTTATTGGTGGCGTAACATGAAGAGGGAAGTAGCAGAATTTGTTAGTAAATGCTTGGTGTGTCAGCAGGTTAAGGCACCAAGACAGAAACCAGCGGGTTTATTACAACCCTTGAGCATACCGGAATGGAAGTGGGAGAACGTGTCCATGGATTTCATTACAGGGCTACCGAGAACTCTGAGGGGATTTACAGTGATTTGGGTTGTGGTGGACAGACTTACTAAATCAGCGCACTTCGTTCCGGGTAAATCCACCTATACTGCTAGTAAGTGGGCACAGTTGTACATGTCTGAGATAGTGAGATTACACGGAGTGCCAGTGTCGACTGTTTCTGATAGAGATGCCCGTTTCACTTCCAAATTTTGGAAGGGTTTGCAGACTGCTATGGGCACGAGGTTGGACTTTAGTACGGCTTTCCATCCACAGACTGACGGTCAGACTGAGCGTTTGAACCAGGTTTTAGAGGATATGTTGCGAGCGTGTGCATTGGAATTTCCAGGTAGCTGGGACTCCCACTTACATTTGATGGAATTTGCTTATAATAACAGTTATCAGGCTACTATTGGCATGGCACCGTTTGAGGCCCTGTACGGCAGATGTTGTAGATCCCTGGTTTGCTGGGGTGAGGTAGGTGAACAGAGATTGATGGGTCCGAAGTTAGTTCAGTCTACTAACAAAGCGATTCAGAAGATTAGATCACGCATGCATACCGCTCAGAGTAGACAGAAGAGTTATGCAGATGTGAGGCGGAAGGACCTTGAGTTTGAGATAGGGGATAAGGTATTCTTAAAGGTAGCACCTATGAAAGGTGTCTTGCGTTTCGAAAGGAAGGGGAAGTTGAGTCCCCGTTTTGTTGGGCCGTTTGAGATTCTGGAGCGGATTGGCCCTGTAGCTTATCGCTTGGCGTTGCCTCCATCACTCTCGACAGTCCATGATGTGTTTCACGTTTCTATGTTGAGAAAGTACGTGCCAGATCCATCCCATGTAGTGGATTACGAGCCACTAGAGATTGATGAAAACTTGAGCTATGTTGAACAACCTGTTGAGGTGCTTGCTAGAGAGGTGAAGACGTTGAGAAATAAACAAATTCCCCTAGTTAAAGTCTTATGGCGGAATCACCGGGTAGAAGAGGCTACATGGGAGCGTGAAGACGACATGAGATCCCATTATCCCGAACTGTTCGAGAAATAAAACTTTCAAGGACGAAAGTTCCCTAAGGAGGGAAGAATGTAACGCTCCGAAAATTTAAGGTAAAATTTTTCTCGTTTTATGTAAAGTGCAAGTTGATATAATAATAATATAATATTAATTATATTATTATTATTAATATTTATTTTATTTGTTATAATATTAATATTATAATTATTATTATTAATTAATATTATAGAAATATTATTATTTCTAAAACAATAAACATTATTATTACATAATAATAAATTATTATTTATTTAATATTAATATTATTAATATATTATTATTATTACTTTATTATTATTATTATTATTATTTATATTTAGTATATATATTATTATTTAATTTAAATTATTAATATTATATAATTATTAAGAATTATATATGTATATATATATATATATAATAAATTTTTTTTAAAAAACAAACCCTAAATTCGCGCCGCCTACCCCCCCCCCCCCCCGTCGAAATTTTTCTTCTTCTCTTCCGTTTCCTCCTTCCACGCCGCGCCACCGCCCCAAGTTTTTCTTCTCTTTTTCTTTCCGACGGCCTCTCTCCCTCCCTCTTCATTTCCGTTTCAGCGCCACCATCACCACCATCTCTCCTTCTTTTTCTTCTCCTTCTCCTTCTTCTTTACAGCCCCTCACCGACGACAGCAGAAGCACGTTTGCCGCGGCCTCCATCCCTTTTCCATTTCGCTTCCATCGGCCGGCGCTTCTCCACCTCTCTCTCTTCGTTTCTACCACCGCCGGCCGTCTCTGTCTCTACCACCAGCAACACCTCCTCCTTCGTGCCGTCCGGTGCAACTCATAAAGTCCGGGGTAAGCCGAAGACCGTCGCCGCCATTGCCGGGTTGTTGTGTCTGTCGTCGCGCGCCGCCGAGGTGACCGCGAGCCGTACCCGAGCCGCCATCCTTGTCCGAGCCGAGCCCCAAGCCGAGCGAGCCGCGAGCCGAGTGAGCCGAGCCGCGAGCCGAGCCGCGAGCCGAGCAAGCCGAGCCGAGCCGAGAACCAAGCCGAGCCGAGAACCAAGCCGAGCCGAGCCGAGCCGAGTCCAAGCCGAGCCGAGCCGAGCCACCTAAGCCTTCCTTCCTCCACTTCGGTTCACGGTGAGTCTTCGGTAAGGATTGTTTTGATGAATTCCCTAATGTTACCTCGTCCGATTCGAGTTTGAATGTTGGATTAAGATATGGCCCTACTTTTCTCCCTTGAAGGTAGTACAGAGTTGACGCTTAAGTTCTCGGGTTCCGCGGCAGACCTGGTTGGAGATAGCTTCCTTTCCTTGGGTAAGTCAACGGACAACCTTTTAAAACAACTGCTACTAAAGTCACCAACTAAAACTTTCGTGTTTCGTTAGGTAGATCTGTCGAGCGTGGATTTCGATCGAGGGGCATAGCCGAGTTTCAGGTAAGGGTTTTCCTACTACTGGACCTCGGGTCGAGGCCGGAAACGTAGTAATCCACAGGGGATTACACGTTAGTGATTATACTGGATAAGTGTATCTATGTTGACTGTTAAGCACTGTTATTATGTTTCTGTCTGATGTAACTGAACCGAAATCGCTAATTGTAGATTGAAATTTTAGATTGATGGATGTTGATCATGGGATTAGACGGGGAAGGACAGTGAGTTCAGTTGGTTATTTAGCTGTTTGAGACTTGGGGGCTTTTCCATAATGGTATACGAATAGTTGACGCGTATAGCAACTGAGGGTGTAATGGTTTAAGCTTATACTACCTGGCCAGTAAAGCCCTTAGGGGAAATGTAAATGATTGATGATTGTGGTATGACTGTGGTAGACGATTGAGTATAGACCGAGGGGTAACGGTTAGCTTCATCTATGGGGTAGTGTGCCTTACTTATATGTGCATCCTTCGGGAGCACTAGACTGATGTGTGCATCCTTCGGGAGCACTAGACTGATATGTGCGTCCTTCGGGAGCACTAGACTGATGTGTGCATCCTTCGGGAGCACTAGACTGATCTGTGCATCCTTCGGGAGCACTAGACTGATATGTGCGTCCTTCGGGAGCACTAGACTGATCTGTGCATCCTTCGGGAGCACTAGACTGATATGTGCGTCTTTCGGGAGCACTAGACTGATGTGTGCATCCTTCGGGAGCACTAGACTGAGATGTGCATCCTTCGGGAGCACTAGACTGATATGTGCGTCCTACGGGACCACTAGACTGTTATGTAGGGTACCCCCGAATAGGAAGTTAACTGTTGTCCCCTAACGGGCCCAGTAGTGGGTCCCTTACTGGGTATGTTTATACTCACCCTTTTCTCTTTTAAACTTTTCAGGTAAGGGCACAGCGAGGGGCAGACCGACGAGAGGCAGGAAGGACGCGTGAAGGCCATATGGACGCGTCTGGTTTTCTTATCGCTTCCGCTATGTATTTTGTCAGAATATTTGACTTGTGTTTTTGGAACTGATGACTTGAGTTTTTATTTGAGACTTTTTATGATTTAATTTTTAATAGGGCCCGAAACTGTCTTTTTGTAATGTTTCTAATGCTTTTAATGAATCGTAACTGGTCCGTTTCAAATTTTATGTGAATGGTCGAGTTTTGGTATTTGGTAGTGACCTCAGCTTAGTCCGGAAAGTTGGGTCGTTACAAAGATAAAGAACCTTTTTCTTTTTCCTTTATTTCCATCTTAAGCATTCTAATGCTATTTATAGACCCAAATAATAACAATAATTATTATTATTATTATTTCCTTTTCCTTTTCCTTTTCCTTTTAGTATATATATATATAATACCAAAAAAAAATATACATATATCTTTATTCCCATTATCTTTCCTAAATAAATGCCTTAATCTTAGGCATTTATAACCATTAATAATAATAATAATACTTCTTTATTATTATTATTATTATTCTCTCACCAAAATCTACAATAAATATATATTTATTTAAATCATTATTTTTCTCTTATAAATAAATATATATCTTTTTTGTCCAATCAAATCAACCATCTCTCTCCTTATGGATTATCTTCTTTTCCAAACAAATATAATTATATTCTATCATATAATTATCCTTTTACAAATAATTATATTTTCCCAAAATATAATTATTTTACTTTTTCTCCTTTAATAAATATCCTTTCCCCAAAATACAACTATCTTTTCCTTAAATAATTATATTTCAACAAATATAATTATCTTTTCCTTTAACATAATAATTATATATATATTTCCACATATACATATAATTATTGAATCTCCAACAAACTTTCCACCCGACAATTTAATTAAATAACATCCATAATTATTTAATTAAATTCAACTTCAACAACACTAAAAATCCACAACTTTACTTAATCCTCTTAACCTACCATTTAAACAAAAACTTAACAAAGACCACATGCCAAAACCTCTAATTAATTAAATATTCATCCAAGAAATATTTAATTAATTTCAATTCCCACCTAAATCAAATAATTCTCATTAAATGGATTCAAAATAACGCCCAATAAATTATCTTAATTAAACAAAGTTAAGATAACTAACTCTAAAATTATCTTAATTTTTGGGGCGTTACAATCTTCCCTCCTTTTTGAAACTTTCGTCCTCGAAAGTTCTAATCTTTGAACAACTTGGGATACTTGGCTCTCATGTCTTAATTAATAACAAATTCTACCAAATTCCAAAATCTTTAATTAAATATACACACCCATGCATATATATTTAATTAATCCAACACAAAACACCAAATACATTCCTTAACTTCCAATTCCACTTAATGTAACACCCAAAATAGATTTCTTAAAATTATGAGGTGTTACAATCTTCCCTCGCTAAGAAACTTTCGTCCTCGAAAGTTTTAGTTCTTGAACAATTTGAGTATCGAGCTCTCTTGTCATACTCTTGTTCCTAAGTAGCCTTCTCAACTTGGTAATTCTACCATGAAATTTTCCTAAGTGCAACTCTCATGTTGCGCAACGCTTTACTTCTCTTGACAAAATATTACTTTTCTCAAACACTTTTCTTTCCTTTACACTTATCTAAGTGAAACTTAATTCATAACTCTTCAAAAACTACATTCTATTTTCCAACTTCGGACTTCCACCCTTAATAAGGCATTCTCCACCATTTAGTAATCTTTAGAACTCACTAATTTCTCTTTTCTTGTTTGATAAAGTTCAAACTCATGTCCAACTATTGACTTTCTTTAATGACATCAACTTAGCTAGTTATTCTAAAGGAGTTCGTTATTTCATCACTTGTACTTTAAACTAGCTGTAACTTATCCTTCATGGTAAACTCAAAAACAGTTTCTTGAAGTCTCACCAAAATAACTATGCACTAAAGTTTGCTTTGTTCCTTCTCCAGCAACTCAATTCTAAACACCATCAAATGTGTTTGATATACTTGAACTTAACCATGCCTTTAGTTTCTTTTAAAACCACCAACATAACTAATGTCTTACATATCCAGTCACAAAGCAGTTCATCACACTGAACACGTCCAACTCTTTTGCCTACTCAATCACCCCTTTGAGCACCTCTACGTGGCAGCATTTTTCTTAAAACTTTACCACCAAAGCCATCACCATTTAAATCATAACATTCATGCAGTTCTAGTTTAATACAGGCAAGGTCACATGCATATTCATAATCATGTATCATAAAATACATACCTGGCGAGTGACGAAGGATCGTAATAGCCATAGGGACAAAATCAAAGACTCACATCGTAAGTTAGTCTACAGAACCTAAAAGCTGACGCTCTGATACCAACTGTAACGACCCAACTCTTTATACTAAGCTGAAGTCGTTACTAAAAGGAACAATGACAAGAGACTCTTTTTGAAACGAGGGAAGAATAAATTTTCATTAAAAACGGAATATTAAAACACTGAAACATAAACGCAGAAGCAAAACTGAGTCCCCATATGGCATGTCACGGATCCTTCTCTGTCGCTCGCCAGCTTTCTTCTACCTTTACCTTCGCCTGAAATGTTAAACATAGAAAGAGTGAGTATAAACATATACTCAGTAAGGGACCTACTACTAGTCCCGCTAGGTGTCTGTTAACTTCCCATTAGAGTCCTGAAAATGGTACCCAATCTTTGGCACGTTCCCGAACACGTGCAACATGCGCTCCCGTAGGAACGAAAATCTGGTCTTCGGTGTCCCGAGGGAGCACCTAGGACATGCTGGTCTCTAGTGAACCCGAGGGTAACACTAAGACAATCGGGATGCGAGGACCCCGTCGAATCACTCGAATAATATCTATATCCATGCTAGACTGGCGTCCCGTCGAACCACACAGTCCTAAATAGGTGGTGATCCCGAAGGACACCTATGCAGGTACGACTCTAATAGACAAAGTTAACAGAACACCCTATCCATAGCATGTAGCATAACATAACATCATAACATGGCATGAGTATTAATCTTAACGTCCTTAATCATGTGATTAATATATCAAGCATTAACAATCATCAACATCAATCTATCAGTCATTAACATAACATCAGTCACCATCATCAATCATCAACATAATAATCTCAGTCATCATCATCAACATCAATACAATGACAGTCATTATCAGTAGCATCAAGTTATGCATTTTAGCTACCATCAATGCATAATCATAATTACATGCGGTCTCTTAAATTCAGTTCGAAGGTCTAGTAGGAGAATCTCTTACCTGGAGATTTTAGCCAAACAAAGGTACTCCCTAGTTGACAGTAAAATTCTCCAATTAACTTGATCCTAATCATAAAAGGAACACTTAGTATCTTAATTAATGAAATTAGCAATTGGCTAACATCCAAAAATCCTCCCAAATTAATTAACTTTCTAAAAATTGGGGTTGAAACCAATTCAACCTTGATTGGGAAAAATCCAAGATTTAGATCTTAAAAAGTTTAGCCAATTGAACCTTCTACAGAAAACCCAAATAGATCCAAAATTAAATTAATAAAATATTAATTTAATTTTATTGGCTTACCAAGGTTACTCAGATGGAGGTTGGAAAATCCTCTTATCCTTGATGAAAAATTCATCACTTTAAATCCTCAAGCTTCCAAAGAGACCAATCTTAACTTCAACTGAGGTGGCAACAATCTTAGAGAAGAAGATAAAGAACCTTTTTCTTTTTCCTTTATTTCCATCTTAAGCATTCTAATGCTATTTATAGACCCAAATAATAACAATAATTATTATTATTATTATTTCATTTTCCTTTTCCTTTTCCTTTTAGTATATATATATATATATATATATATATATATATATATATAATACCAAAAAAAAATATACATATATCTTTATTCCCATTATCTTTCCTAAATAAATGCCTTAATCTTAGGCATTTATAACCATTAATAATAATAATAATACTTCTTTATTATTATTATTATTATTATTCTCTCACCAAAATCTACAATAAATATATATTTATTTAAATCATTATTTTTCTCTTATAAATAAATATATATCTTTTTTGTCCAATCAAATCAACCATCTCTCTCCTTATGGATTATCTTCTTTTCCAAACAAATATAATTATATTCTATCATATAATTATCCTTTTACAAATAATTATATTTTCCCAAAATATAATTATTTTACTTTTTCTCCTTTAATAAATATCCTTTCCCCAAAATACAACTATCTTTTTCTTAAATAATTATATTTCAACAAATATAATTATCTTTTCCTTTAACATAATAATTATATATATATTTCCACATATACATATAATTATTGAATCTCCAACAAACTTTCCACCCGACAATTTAATTAAATAACATCCATAATTATTTAATTAAATTCAACTTCAACAACACTAAAAATCAACAACTTTACTTAATCCTCTTAACCTACCATTTAAACAAAAACTTAACAAACACCACATGCCAAAACCGCTAATTAATTAAATATTCATCCAAGAAATATTTAATTAATTTCAATTCCCACCTAAATCAAATAATTCTGATCAAATGGATTCAAAATAACGCCCAATAAATTATCTTAATTAAACAAAGTTAAGATAACTAACTCCAAAATTATCTTAATTTTTGGTGCGTTACAGTATTATGGTATGAAACCCTAGGCATTGGATCTAAGAATCATGTTAATAACAACAAGACTCAAAAAACACAACACCAACAGCTTCAAAACCAATTTGATTTGAACCCCTAAGATATAGGTTAGATTCAGATTACTTAGATGATCTAACAAACTAAGGATTGGACAAAGCTAGAAACTTCCATAAACCCTCAAGCAGTCCATAAGCAAGGACATATCAATTCTCACTTGATTGCTGTAAATATTCAAGCACTCTATCGCAAGAACACACAAGAACAAAATTCTACATTTTAGTATTTTCAAATTTCATTCATCCAAACTCTTATTTTAAATGTGGAAATTACAACCATAATTTTATACTAATTAAAATATTAAATCAAAACTCTCAACATTTAATTTGATGACTTTTGGGTTGTCCAAATAATTTTTCAACTTCTTCATTTGATTCAGTTCTGATTTCTAATTGGTTCGTATAATATTACGTACTTTGCTGTATATGTATATTGTCAACCATCGACAAAAATTACATTTTTTTAAGATTGCAATACTTCTTCATTTGATTTTGTATTTCTATTGGCCATGTAAATTTTGAACCGAGAAATAGAAATTTAAAAATTTTCACTTAGAAATTATCTTTGAAAACTTATTTTTTGGATTTGGTGATTGGACAATAATTTTTTTTCTTATGTTTCGTTATTTTTATAAACACGTCATCTAAATTTCAATTCCTTAAATAAAGTATTAAAAAATTCTTGAATAGTTAAACTCAATTTGAACATTTTATATCTAGAGAAGACGATACTTAGTTGCTTCTTAACCATTCTACCGCTTTATAGTTAATTTGACGGGTATACTTACACTTCATACCAAGTTTTTGGCATCATACATGGTCAGAAAATTCAATTTTTAACATCTTAGTTGTATCTTTCCAAATAAATAAATAAAGCATATCTTAGTTGTAATTATGTCAAAAACGAATTGACAATTATGATTATTCAAGAATTGATTTTGGTTATTTTTTGAAGATAAAAATAACAAATAATAATAATACAAAAACCAACAAAAGACTAAAATAGGCTTTAACTATGTAATTACAACTTCCCTTTCTACTCCCTAAGAAAAAAACCATTTCTCTAAATTTCATCTATATAAGTGTGTATATCGATCAAAATGACCCATAGGACACTAATATTGAGAAAGAACAAAGAAATTAAAATGACCAATAACTCTTGTATCGTCATTGTAACGCCCCGAATTTTCGAGGTAAACTTTTACAGTTTTATATAATTTTTCGGGAATGTTAAATTTTGGATTAATTTATGAAATTCTGAATTAATATTTGTAAATTTATATAATAATAATTTAATAGTAATTATATTATTATTATTATTAGTATTGATTATTATTATCCTTATATATAATTTAATATTAATATTTTCTTTTATTATTATTATTATTAGTATTATTATTATTAATTAATTTTTAAAAAGTTAATATATATATATATATATGTATATAATAATATTTTATATATTTTTATTATTAATTATAATAATTAAAAATTAATATATATATATATATATATATAATATTCTATTTACTATTATTATTAAAAGTTATATATATATATAATAATAAATTTTTTTTAAATTTAACCCTAAACCGCGCGGCTACCCCCCCACCCCTCAATCCAATTTCGTCTCTCCTCCTTGCGTCGCCGCACCCCCCCTCGAGTTTTTCTTCTTCATTTTTCCCGACGGTCATCTCCTTCTTCTTCATTCTCTTCTCCATCCGACAGCGACGCCGCCTTCATCTCTCTTCCTCCGTCGTCGTCTCCGTCTCCGAAATCGAACAGCCGCCGCGACCGTCCGTTTCGATCTCCTCTCGGGTTCACAACGCCAGCCACCGGCGTGCGCCTTCTGTCAGTCGTTCGCCGCGTGGGAGCAAGGCCGGTCGTCGAACGCCTCCCAGCTGCCGTTCGTCACGGTCGTCGGACGCCGGAGAGCCGTCGTTCGTGTTGCCCGTTTCGCACTGCAAAACCCGACCCGGTTCCAAGCTGACCCGACCCAAAACCCGCATCCAGTCCGAGCCACACACGAATCCGAGTGAGCCGAGCTGAGTAAGCCGAGCCGAGTGAGCCGAGTGAGCCGAGCCACGAGCCGAGCCGCGAGCCGAGTGAGCCGAGCCGCGAGCCGAGTTGAGCCGAGCCACAAGCCGAGCTGTGAGCCAAGGCCAAGCCGAGCCGAGCCGAGGCCAAGCCGAGCCGAGCCGAACGCCTTCAAGCCGAGCCGAGCTCCTTGTTTCACCAAGCCACCTAAGCCTTCCTTCCTCCGCTCCGGGTCACGGTGAGTCTTCGGTAAGGATTGTTTTCGATGAATTCCCTAATGTTGCTACATCCGATTAGAGTTTGAATATTGGAATAAGATATGGCCCTACTTTTCTCCCTTGAAGGTAGTACAGAGTTGACGCTTGAGTTCTCGGGTCTCGCGGTAGGCTTGTTTGGAGGTAGTTTTCCTTTCCTTGGGTAAGTCAACGGATGCCGCTTCTGACCTTTTTAAAACGACTTCTACTAAAGTCATCAACTAAAACCTTCGTCTTTCGTTTAGGTGGATCTGTTGAGCGTGGATTCGATCGAGGGGCATAACCGAGTATCAGGTAAGGGTTTTCCTACTACTGGACCTCGGATCGAGGCTGAAAACGTAGTAATCCACAGGGGATTACACGTTAGTGACTGTACTGAATAACTGTATGTGTGTTGACTGTTAAGCACTGTTATTATGTTTTGTCTGATGTAAAGGTACTGTGACTGCTAATTGTAGATTGGGATTCTATATCGATGGACCTTGAAGTTACGGTTCAGTATGTAGTAATCATTGGTCTGGATGTTGATCATGGAGTTTGGACGGGGAAGGACAGCGAGTCCGGTTTTGGTTGGTTATTTGATTAGGTCTAGGGTTTTCCCTAATGGTGTGCGAATTAGTGACGCGTATAGTAACTGAGGGTGTAATTGTTTAAACCTATACTATCTGTCTGACAAAGCCTATGGCGGAACTGTAATATGAATGCCGTTGGGGTGTGACTGTTGTGGACGGTTTAGTATGGACTGAGGGGTAACGGTTAGCTTCATCTATGGGGTAGTGTGCCTTACGGATATGTGCATTCTTCGGGAGCACTAGACTGATATGTGCATCCTTCGGGAGCACTAGACTGATATGTGCATCCTTCGGGAGCACTAGTCTGATAGGTGCATCCTCCGGGGGCACTAGACTGATATGTGCATCCTTCGGGAGCACTAGACTGATATGTGCATCCTTCGGGAGCACTAGACTGATGTGTGCATCCTTCGGGAGCACTAGACTGATATGTGCATCCTTCGGGAGCACTGGACTGATATGTGCGTTCTACGGAACCACTAGACTGTTATGTAGGGCACCCCCGAATAGGAAGTTAACTGTTGTCCCCTAACGGGCCCAGTAGTGGGTCCCTTACTGGGTATGTTTATACTCACCCTTTCTCTTCTTAACTTTTCAGGTAAGGGCACGTCTAGGGGCAGACCGACGAGGGGCAGAAAGGATGCGTGAAGGCCATATGGACGTGTCCGATTTTATTTTCGCTTCCGCTGATGTATTTTGGTTAGAGTATTTGTTTTGAGGATTTTGGATTTGATGATTTGAGATTTTATTCAAAACTTTTGTAACTGTGATTTGAAATAGGGCCCGATACTGTTTTGTTGTTTTATTCCTAACGTTTTAAGAGATTGTAACTGGTCTATTATAAAATTTGTATTGTGTGGTCGAGTCTTAGTATTGAGTAGTGACCTCAGCTTAGTCCGGAATGTTGGGTCGTTACAGTCATTGTCTCTCTCATTGGAGTTCTTTTGTTCACCATCATTTCAAATGTGGCATCATCTAACGACGTTGTTTCCACCATCTGTCCAAAAACTTCAAACCTGCCATTTTGTTCCAGTGTGTTGAAATCTGCAGGCACTGCAGATTTAAAAGGCTTGGCTGTATACACCTTAAACCTTGCCCATACAAATGCTCGCAAATCTTTGACCTTAGCCAAGTCACTTGCAACAACCACCACCAATCCTCAACTTAAGCAACGATATTCGTCTTGTGGTGAGAGCTATGATGAAGCTGTTGGTGACATTGAAAATGCCCAAAAGGACTTGGCACTTGGTGACTTTAATGCTGTCAATATTGTAACTTTTGGTGCCATGACAGAGATTGACGACTGTCAGGATAAGTTCGTGCAGCCGCCGAAGGATACGTCGTTGCTTTTGAAGAATGGAAAGACTCTAAACGATATATGCAGCATTATTGTTGTTATATCCAATCTTCTTTGAGGGCTATATGTACTTTTGAGATTTAATGAAGTTTGTTTTTTAAAATAATAACATTTACAATGTAATGGTATTTAAATTGATTAGTTTAGTTAATTTTTAGGTGATAAAAAAATCAATTAATAGATAAATTTAACTGATCAAAATAACTAAATAAAAAATCTTACTTAAAAAACAATGTCCCTAATAAACACAGATAGACTTATATCACTAGATAATTCTAACAAATGAAAAATTACTGAAATTTTCATTCAGATAATTCACATAATATAACATCTTAAATTTACGTGACGTTTCCAGAATACCTTAAGCCAATTAGTTCACTGATTCAAACTTTTATAGTATATAGTTGCTTTAATTCAAGTGTTATATTTGAAAATAAATTTAGTTTTAAAAAATAACTAAAAACTATAATTTCAATATTTGACAAGAGGAAAAATGCGTAAGTTGGCGCTATGACAGTGCTATGACAGTGCTATGACAGGGATTGACGACTGTCAAGATAAGTTGGCGCAGCCACCAAAGAATACGTCGTTGCTTTTGAAAAATGGCAAGACTCTAAATGATATATGCAGCATTATTTTGGTTATATCCAATCTTCTTTGAGGGCTATATACTTTTGAGATTTTTATCAAAGAATAATATGAAATTCATTTTTTAAAGTATTAACATCACAATGTGATCTGTGTGATTGGAATTGATTATTTATTTTGGTTAATTTTTAGATGATAAAAAAATCAAGTAATAGATAATTCTAACAAATTAAAATAATTAAATAAAAAATCAGATTTAAAATACAATATTCCAAATAGATTTGTATTATTTTTTTTTTTGAAAAAGATACAAAAGGGTCATAGGTGCACCCCGACATCTCCTAATAGACTTGTGTTAATAGAGAATTCCAGCAGATAGAAAAATTAGTAAACTTTAATATATTTTATAAATAAAAATTTTCACTTAGAAATTCCCAATAGAAATTGTTTTTTTGGATTTGGTGCTTAGACAATATGTAAACACTAATAAACCGAAGTTGTAGCAACGAAATTGGAGATTTATCACCAAAATAAGTTTTTAATTTTTAATTTCATAAAGAGATAGAGAAGCCAACTTCTAAAATTGAATAATATGTCCACCGCTAAACATGATGATTTCTACCACTAAATTCTTTTAAAGATTAGATGTAATTTATGGATATAGGAGGTTTGTAAAATCATTGATATTTGGAAGTTAAATAAAACATTATTTCATAATTGAAATTGTGGATCCAATCCGCGACTCCGATCGAATATTCCAATGTCATGTGTCGTCTTTTTACCATATGTAATTATATTTATATTCCATAAATAGTAACGTAGAATGTGAGTTTTCTTTATTTACTAACAAATTGTTTTTGGTAACTTTTTCTTTTGCCAAACTTAAATTTTGGGTAATTATATATAAAATTATCATATTTACTTTCTCATTACCTAAAATAATTTATTGTATGTAATTATATTTCTTTCATAAATAATAACATAAAATGTGGGTTTTTCCTAATTTACTCGTAACAAATTATTTTTTTGTAACTTTTTCTTTTGCTAAACTTAAAATTTGGGTAATCAAGCTAAATAAGAAGCAAAATCAATTATTTCAATCTTTTTTATTTATTTTTAAATATGCACTCAACTAATTAAAAATTGCAATCTTGAAAAAAAAAACATTTACATCTAATTTAAAATTTAAATTTCAATCAAATTGTAGGAAAAGGATCAGGTTACAAACTTATCATTTTTATTTTTATTCAATTTCTAATTTCTAAACTTCGTTTTTTCTTTTGCGACAACAAATTTTTAAGAAATATAGCATTGTTTTAGGTCACAAAAACTTGAATTTCACTAAGGAATTTATACAATTCTATTTAATGGGTGCATTTTAAACTATTTAAAAAAGAATCAATATTAAAATTGTAACCTTTGAAATAAGCTATACATTTTTAAAACAAATAACAAAGTTTTGACTTTTATTATTATTATTATTATTATAAATGTTGGGAACTCCTATACGGATACCGACTTCCTTTTTCCCATTTTTTAAATTCCTTTTGATACTACCATTTTATCCTTATTAAAAAAAAAATCACCTTGTACTAGAGAGAAGAATTTCTTTCTGTTTTTAAGATGATCGAAGAATATTAAAATAAAATTTGTTACATTACCTAATTTAAAAAGTTGATGGTAACTAAAATAACGTTAAATATTGTATAATATTTATTTATTATATGCGAAAGAAATCCATATTTAAAAATTAATTTGAATTTAATTAGAGATTCCACATGAATTCATGCACGTGTTTTTCAACTAATTTAACTGAAAAAGATTGAAACAATAGTTACGAATTATCTTTTCCTAAAACGAAATGTAGGCAACAAAACCTTTCCAAAACTAAATATGCATTTTAATGATTATAGAATCAAAAGTTATATAATTACAATCGTTAAATGAAATTAATTATTAAGAAAATCAATACATTTGAACATCTTTGTTTCCTGAATTTAAAACTTTAACTTTTTCTTATATTTCATTATTTTAGAATACACGTCACATATGAATTTCATTCCTTAAATAAAATCCAAAAAATTCTTGAATAGGTTAGACTCAAGATGATGATACTTGATTTCTTCACCATCTTATTGCTTTATAACTTGACCGGTATACTTACACTTTACACCAAGTTTTTGGCATCATACATGGTCAGAAAATTAAAATTTTAACATCTAATTAGTTGAATCTTTTAAATAAATAAATAAAACCGATCTTAGTTGTAATTATGTCAAAAAAATTGACAATGTGATTATTCATGAATTGATTTGGGTTAACTTGTTGAAGATAAAACAAACAAACAAAAGGCTAAAATAGGTTGTTTAATTATGTAACTAACAACTTTCCTTTCTCCTCCCATAAGGAAAAAACCGTTTCTCTAAATTTCATCAATATATATATGTATTGATCAAATGACCCATCTCAACGAGGACACAATATTAGGAAAGAAAAAAGAAAATAAAATGGCCAATAACTCTTGTCTTCTTATTGTGTCTCTCATTGGAGTTCTTTTGTTCACCATCATTTCAAATGTGGCATCATCTAACGACGTCGTTTCCACCATCTGTCCAAAAACTTCAAACCCGTCGTTTAGTCCCCATTTAATGAGAAGTATTATGATATGAAACACTAGGCAATGGATCTAAGAATCATGTTAATAACAACAAGACTCAAAAAACACAACCTCAACAGCTCCAAAACAAATTTGATTTGAACCCCTAAGATATAGTTTAGATTCAGATTACTTAGAAGATCTAACAAACTAAGGATTGGACAAAGCTAGAAACTTCCATAAACCCTCAAGCACTCCACAAGCAAAGACATATCAATTCTCACTTGATCGCTGCAAATATTCATGCACTCTATCGCAAGAACACACAAGAACAAAATTCTACATTATAGTATTTTCAAATTTCATTCATCCAAATAACTAAATAAAAAATCCTACTTAAAAGACAATGTCCCTAATAAACACAGATAAACTTATATCACTAGATAATTCTAACAAACGAAAAATTACTGAAATTTTCATTCAGATAATTCACATAATATAACATCTTAAATTTACGTGACGTTTCCAGAATACCTTAAGCCAATTAGTTCACTGATTCAAACTTTTATAGTATATAGTTGCTTTAATTCAAGTGTTATATTTGAAAATAAATTTAGTTTTAAAAAATAACTAAAAACTATAATTTCAATATTTGACAAGAGGAAAAATGCGTATAATAAAATGGAAGGAATGAAGCATTTTAAATATGTTTAATGTATATATTATCGTTTGACTAAGATCGTTGAATGTATATATAATTAAAGTAATAACTAAATTAAAAACAAATAAAAATAACCAAATAGAAAACATCAAATCAAACTTAAATAATTTATTTAATTCGTTTGATATGATATAGTTAACTTAATTAGAATTCAAAGAACAAATTAGAAAGGAAAATCATTATTTATACATTAACTTATTGTTCTATTAAAATGACCAATTCCAATTTAAATCTTAGACTCTTTGGCTAGTTTTAGAGTTTTTCTTTTCTTTTCTACAAAGTTATTCCTGATATATGGTGTTGACACGACGACACAATATCAAACGTTGTAGCATCAAGCATATGCCCGAAAACTAGAAATCGATCATTTTGCACTAATGTATTGATATCTCTAGGCAACACAGACCCAAAAGTGTTAGCCACTTTCATCCTCAAACTTACATGTACAAATGCAAAAAAATCTCTAAATTTGGCCAAATCTCTTGTAGCAACGATGACCAATTCTCAAGTTGAAAACTAATATTTGTCTTGCTACGAGAGCAACGAGAAGGCCGTGGGCGATAATGAGAATGCTAAAAGTAATTTGGCCATTGGAGATTCCAATGGTGTCGATATGACAACTTATGGCATCATGACAGCGGTCGACGACGGTTAAGATAGCTTTAAATAGCCATCAAAAGATTCATCATTATTGCTTCCAAAGAATGAGAGGACATTAAATGTTGTATGTAGTATTATTTTAGTTATATCTAATCTTCTCTCGTTGTCCTCATTTAATGAGAGGTATTATGATATGAAACCCTGGACATTTGATCTAAGAATCATGTTAAAGAACAAGACTCAAAGAAAACAACTCCAACAGCTCCAAAACCAATTTGATTTCAACCCCTAAGATATAGGTTAGATTCAAATTATTTAGATGATCTAACAAACCAAAGGATTGGACAAAGTTAGAAATTTCCATCAACCTTTAAGCTTCAAAGCATTCCACAAGCAAGCCAGATCAATTCTCACTTGGATGCTCCAAATATTCATGACCCCGGACAAGTGCGGACAATCTTTCTTGAAATGTCCTAGCTGTCCGCACTGGTAACATACACCGGCACCTACCAAACATTGTCCTCGATGGTTCTTTCCACAACTCGTGCATGGTGTTCGCCTGACGTACTAGCAACGGACTCCTGACCTGGTTGCGATCTTACTGTTGATCTAATGGGTTGACTAGGTATTCTCTGGCTCTGTCTCTTAAAAACACTACCACAACTCATGCTTGGCTCTAGAGCGATTCTTAAAATCTTGACGGCTTGATATATTTATCCCAGGCGTGAACCTCCGCTTCTCACGACCTCTAAATCCACTAGTTGTTGAAGTCCCACGACTAAGCTCTACTGCTGATTTCTCTTCTGTTATACTCTGCTCCACACGAAGGGCAGTCTCCACTAACATAGAGAAATTCGTCCACTTAGCAATTGTTGTAACTGGGGTACGTATTTCAAAACGTAACCCTCTTTCAAACCTTCGGCACCTGTCACTCTCAGAAGCAACAATAACATCAGCATACCGTGAAAGCTTAGTATACTTCCTCTCATACTCAGCCACTGAAAGTGATCCTTGTTTCAACCCCAGAAATTCATCCCTCTTGGCTTCGCAGTATATGCTGGGATAATACTTATCTTCGAATATGCATCTAAAAGTCTGCCAGTCTAAAGCACATGCATCACTGCACCTTGCTAATATAGATTTCCATCATCCTTCAGCCTCTTTTTGCAACAAAAATGTAGCCAATCTAACCTTTCGCTCCTCAGGACAATTGATCACATCAAAAAACTTTTCAAGCATATTCAACAAAAATGTGGAACCCTAAAACACTGTAGCCCCTAACTTCTTCAGTCGTTCAATTCCATATGCCTTTTTTGGATCACTAGGCTCTGCTCTCTCTGGCCTTCCTATGTCCTGTGAAGTTCTTGCAAACTGCTCGTTTCCTGCCCCACCTCGAACAATTAGGGTACTAGATTCCCCTAAAGATGGACCTTGGGTAGGACCTTGCATTCCGTCCTGATTCTGCCGGCGTCGCCTGCCAGTACGTGGTGGCATGACTCCTATAATATGTCAACACATTAGACATACTATAAATACTTAACCGAAATGCATGATACTAAATGTCTACTCACATATTAATAATAATTGGACTTACTTCTACCCTTACCTAGACCATACTCCACTAGTTCCCTTTAAGCTAACTTGACTTTCAATTATTTACTTTTCAGTTTCTTCTTAGAGCTAACTACTCTACCTTAATTTCCATGGAGCAAACTGCTCTGATACCAAGTTGTCACACCCCCTCCCGGACTACCTGCTACCTTAGACCGAAAGATGGCGTGAAGCCGACGAACAAAGCTTTCCTATACCTGTATCTGTCGACTCTGCTTAAAAATTTCATGTGATGAACTTGCCAATCTAGTATATAAACTATTATACATGCAACAAAACACAGTGGATCCTAGGCTAGTAAAACACATACATGAAGTGTACCTCAAAATTTATCGATTTTACGAGTAAACCTAAAGACACCTTAATCAAAATATAACCAACAAAATTTACACAACTACACCTCCTAAAGCTTATACAAACTGTGGAGTATCTATAACATACAAGGGTGTATATACATCATAACACAACAGACTCTATGCCCAACTCAAAACACGTACTGGCAGTCGATAACGGAGCTTCCGCAGACTAAGGCAGTCTATCAGGCACCGGGAACTCGATCTCTGCCTAGAAAATGGGTACAACATTTTGGAAAGGGTGAGCTATGAAGCTCAGTGAGTGACTAGTTTAAAACTATGAATTTAAAGATAAGAGCACTTGAAAACTTTACACATATAAATATGTTTATACAAGTCAAAAATGTAAACATGTAGTGGTAAGAATAGCTTCCTCAAATACTCAGCATGTTCGTCACTGAAATCTAGCAAGGCATATCAAGTATATCAAAGCATTTTAACTAACATGACAAATCTACGTTGTGTAGGGTACACCCAGTACAACAACATTTACAAGCTTTACGATGTAGTGGGGCCCGCCCAGCACTCTCATCGTCTTTGTCGTAGTGGGGCCCGTCCAGCACTCACGACAGCATCGTTGTTACGGAGTACACTCAACGTCAACAACAGAATCTAACCAGTGTGCACACGGTAATCTCTAGCCTCAGGCTCAAGATCTCAGTCATGTAGTTAATGAAAATTTCATAAATCATCTAAAAATATTAAAACATGCCTGCTTATAAATTTTACACAAAGCTCGATCTTTACTCAGCTCTTTTGTGGAAAATTGTAGTTCTTAAAACAAAACTTCTTACTAATTCATGCTTTGCTTAAAACATTGTGTTTTAAATACTTTCCAAACATTTAATATCTACGTGCTAGCATAAATTTCTTTAAGAAATCTAGTCTCCAAATGTATACTTGAAAATAGTTATGAAATTCAAATACCTTTCATGGCTTCATGAATAAACATTTATCGCATTCAATCATAATAACAGTTATGGAAAATATTTCAAAGTTGGTTTTGTCACTCACCGTCTTGGGCTAGATCCTTGGTCTATAAGCTCGGTTTAATTCTTCTCGGCCGGCCAACAACCCAACCGAGTATTAGAACTCTAAACATTCTGGTTTTCCAAAGTTATACATAACATGTCGCACCAAAGATGTCTCCACAAACCGAGAAAAGTTCTCCACAAACCGTCGATAATAACCTGCTATACCCAGAAAGCTACGAACCTCACTGACTGTGGAAGGTTGGGTCCAACCGGTGACTGCCTCTATCTTAGCTGGATCCACAGAGACTCCAGCCTTAGAAACCACGTGGCCCAGAAAGGACACCTGCTTCAGCCAAAACTCCATTTCGAGAACTTTGCATACAACTTATTATCCCGAAGTGTTTGCAAAACTATACGTAAATGCTCCTCATGTTCGGCCTCCGTCTTGGAGTATATTAAGATATCATCAATAAACACGATCACAAAAGTATCTAGGAACTCCCTAAAAACTCTGTTCATTAAGTCCATAAACACTGTCGGGGCATTCGTCAAACCAAAAGACATCACAATAAACTCGTAGTGTCCATATCTGGAACGAAATGCTGTCTTCGGTACATCACCATCCTTACTCCTCAGCTGATGGTATCCCGACCGAAGATCAATCTTAGAGATCACTGTGGCTCCCTGTAATTGGTCAAATAGATCGTCGATCCTGGGCAAGGGATATCTGTTCTTAACGGTTACCTTATTCAACTCCCTATAGTCAATACATAGACGCATCGATCCATCCTTCTTCTTATCAAATAAAACTGGCGTACCCCAAGGGGACACGCTCGGTCGAATGAATCCCTTATCAAGCAATTCTTGTAACTGCACCTTTAATTCTTTCAGCTCTGCGGGGGCCATCCTGTAAGGGTGTCTGGATATAGGAACCGTGCCCGGCTCCAACTCTATGGCAAACTCAACCTCTCTGTGCGGAGGTAACCCTGGAAGTTCTTCAGGAAAGACATCCGGATAGTCCCTCACCACCGGTTCTGATGACAGGGATACATCGACCTCTCTAGTATCCACCACGCTCGCTAAGATACCCCAAGTACCCTGACTGAGCAGTTTACTGGCCCTGATGGCTGAGATTACCTGAGGCAACGACCTTGACCCTCCTCCCTTAAATTTAAAATTGGCCATCGAGGGAGGGTTAAACGTCACCTCCTTACGGGAACAATCTATGCTGGCGTGGTTAGCGGCCAACCAATCCATACCCAGGATTACATCAAACTCGAGCATATCCAGGACTAACAGCGTTACTTCAATCACATGGCCTGCTATTTCAATCTGGCATGCTTTCACCTTTTCCTTCGACAACATACACTCCCCGGAAGGAGTAGATACTGATAGAACATGGTGTAAGGGCTCTACCTCTAAGCGGGCATGCAACACAAATGCGGAAGAGATAAAAGAATGTGACGATCCCGAATCAAACAAAACTAAGGCGTATGCCCCAATACTGGAAGCGTACCTGTCACCACCGTGCCTGCCCTCTCAGCCTCAGTCTTGTTGGTAGCAAAAACCCTACCCTGATGTGGAGCACCTGCTCCCTGATTCTGCGCGTTCCCCGTGAGTCTCAATGGGCATCTATCAGCTGTATGACCCTCTTGCTTGCACTTAAAGCAAGTCCTGGTCCCGAATAAGCAACGGCCCAGATGGTGCTTCCCACAAGTGGTACACAACGGCTTCCCTCTGGCAGCTTCCCCTGCCTCAAAAGGTTTCTGCTGGAAGCGGCGAAACTCACCACCTGATCTGAAGTTCCGCTATGGCACTGGAACAGGCTGCTGCTCAGCCTTCCTCTTCTGTCCCGATGTTGAACCTCTACCAGCGGTCTTAGACGAGTTAGCCCTCTCCTGTAAACTGAGATCCACTGCCAGGCGCAGTGCATCGGCATGAGTAGCGGGTTGGAAAGCTCGAACCAAACCCTGAATGTCCAGTCGGAGGCCTCTAACAAACTTATCAGCTCTGGCCGCCTCGGTCGCTATCATCTCGGGGGCGAAGCGGGATAACATGTCAAACTCCGCATCATACTGCTCCACTGTCATGTCGTCCTGCTCTAAGTTCAGGAACTCCTGCCGCTTGGCATCTCTCAAACTAGCAGAGAAGAATTTCGCATAGAAACTCTCCTTAAACTGTTGCCACGTGATCTGGCTCACATCACCACCTAGCATTCTCTCTTTAGTCTCCCACCATGCAGTACCTCTGTCTGTCAACATGAAAACAGCACACTGAACTTTCTGATCCTCAGGGCACTTCATGTATCGGAATATGGTCTCCAAAGACGATAACCACAACTGAGCCCGGGTGGGGTCCTCCAAAGACCCATCGAATGTCGTGGGATTATACTTCCCGAAATCCCTCAGGTGCTTAGCCTCTGCTGACAACTGATCCGGCACAACCTGGGGCGCAACTGGCACTGGAGCCGGAGCTGGAGCAGGAGCTGGTGCTGGAGCTGGCGCTGGAGCTGGCGGGGCAAGCTGCTGCTGCTCCCGCATCTGCATAATCAAATCTCTAAACCTCTGCTCCATGGCAGCTAGATCCGCATGAGTAACTGGCGCAGCCGGGTCAGTGGCTTGGGCTACAGGCTGCACCTCAGGCTGAACGCATCCTGCTCCTCTTCCTCGGCCTCCTCGACCACCCCTACGTGCACCTCTCCTTGGCAACATTTCCCTAACAACCACCAATGATCCCTTTAGTCATAAATGGTAATTAACTTTGCAGTTTAACTTAGGTAAGGTAATGCATATAGAGTTATACATATACTTTCATGAGAGTGTACCTGACGAGCGGCAAGGATCGTTTTAGCCATAAGGACACAAAACACAGACTCACATTATAAGTCAGTCTACAGAACCTAAAACTTGGCTCTGATACCAACTGTAACGACCCAACTTTCCGGACTAAGCTGAGGTCACTACTCAATACCAAAACTCGACCACACAACATAAAATTCATAACGGATCGGTTACGATTTCTTAAAACGTTAGAAATATTACAAAAAAAACAGTATCGGGCCCTATTTTAAATCACAGTCACAAAAGTTTCAAATAAAAACTCAGGTCATCAACTCAAAATCACAAAACTACATATTCTAACAAAAAACATCAGCGGAAGCAATAAAAAAACCAGACGCGTCCATATGGCCTTCACGCATCCTTCCTGCCTCTCGTCGGTCTGCCCCTCGCTGTGCCCTTACCTGAAAAGTTAAAGATGAGAAAAGGGTGAGTATAAACATACCCAGTAAGGGACCCACTACTGGGCCCGTTAGGGAATAACAGTTAACTTCCTATTCAGGGGTACCCTACATAACAGTCTAGTGGTTCCGTAGAACGCACAAACAGTCTAGTGCTCCCGAAGGATGCACATATCAGTCTAGTGCTCCCGAAGGATGCACATATCAGTCTAGTGCTCCCGAAGGATGCACATATCAGTCTACTGCTCCCGAAGGATGCACATATCAGTCTAGTGCTCCCGAAGGATGCACATATCAGTCTAGTGCTCCCGAAGGATGCACACATAAGTCTAGTGCTCTCGAAGAATGCACACATCAGTCTAGTGCTCCCGCAGGATGCACAATCTGTAAGGTACACTACCCCATAGATGAAGCTAACCGTTACCCCTCAGTCCATACTAAACCGTCTACCACAGTCATACCTCATCAACACTCATATTACATTTTCGCCATAGGCTTTGTCGGTCAGATAGTATAGGTTTAAACAACTACACCCTTAGTTGCTATACGCGTTTCCAATTCGCACACCATTATGGCAACCCCTAGACCCAATCAACTAATCAATCAAAATCGGACTCACCGTCCTTCCCCGACCAACACCATGATAAATGTCCAGACCAATGACTACCACGTACCTAACCGTAAACTTCCAGGTCCATCGACATACAATTCCAATTTACAACGTAGCCTATTAACATAACCACACTATACCGAACATCCAGCATCGGGGTCTATCCGCAAGCAACTCCTTACACCCGATAGCACACAAGCTACAACTAGCGGTCGCGTTACTTTTACATCAGACAAGAGTATAGCAACAATACTTAAAAGTCAAACACACATACATTTATTCGGTACAGTTACTAACGTGTAATCCCCTGTGGATTACTACGTTTCCAGCCTCGATCCGAGGTCCAGTAGTAGGAAGACCCTTACCTGATACTCGGTTATGCCCCTCGATCGAGTCCACGCTCAACGGATCCACCTAAACGAAAACACGAAGGTTTTAATCGATGACACTAGTAGAAGTCATTTTAAATGGTCCTAAGCGACATCCGTTGACTTACCCAAGGAAAGGAAAGCTATCTCCAAACAAGCCTGCCGCGGAACCCGAGAACTTGAACGTCAACTCCTTAATACATTCAAGCGATGAAAGGTAGGACCAAATCTTATTCCAATATTCAAACTCGAATCGGATGTAGCAACATTAGGGAATTCATCAAAAACAATCCTTACCGAAGACTCACCGTGACCCGAAGTAGAGGGAGGAAAATATGGCTTAGGTGGCTCGGTGAACAGGGAGCTCGGCTTGGCTTGGAGGTTTCCAGCTCGGCTCGGCTCGGCTCGTGGCTTGGTTTGGCCAGCTCGCGGCTCGGCTCGGCTTGGATCAGTTTACGGCTCGGCTCGGCTCGGCTCGGTCCTCGGCTCGGCTCGGCTCGGTCCTCGGCTCGGCTCGGCTCGGCTCGGTTCGGTCCTTGGCTCGGCTTGGCTCGGTCCTCGGCTCGGCTTGGCTCGGTCCTCGACTCGGCTTAAATCATGGCTCGGCTTACGGCTCGCGGCTCGCGGCTTGGCTTGCGGCTCGCGGCTCGCGACTCTGGTCTGGATTTTTGCTCCACTCAACAACGTTCGAGTGAGAGACGTCGACGGCGGAAGTGAGTAGCTCCCCTCGGTGTTCTGAGCTACGTCGGGAACACGGAATGAGGAGAGAGAAACCGTCGACGGTGGCAGAGACGAAAGGAGAGGGAGAGATGTCGGCTGCAGACGGTTGGATGCCGATTCGGTGTGCGAATGCAGGAATGGGCGGTCGACGAAAACGTGCGGATGGCGTCTGTGTTCGTCGGGTGAAGAAGCTGAAGAGAGAAGAAGAAGAAGAAGAAGAACGGCGTTGTCGGCTGTAGGTGAAGACCGTCGGGCGGCCGTCGGGCGAGGAAGGGAGAAGAAGAAGACGAGCGGCTGGGGGGGTGCGTGCGCGCGCTAGGGTTCTTTTAAAAACATATTTATATATATATATATATATTAAACAAAATAAATAATAATAATAATAATAATAATTAATAATATTATTAAATAATAATATAATATTAATATTAAATAATAATAATAATTAATAATAATATTATTAAATAATAGTAATAATAACAATAATAAATTATAATAATAATAATAAATAATATTAATAATATAATTAATATCATATTATTATTATAGCAATTTACAAAACATTAAATTCAAAAAAATTTCGTATCCCCACAAAAAGATAAAATTTACCTCGAAAATTCGGGACGTTACAGTTCTTTATATCAAAATCTTCATTTTGAGATCCTTTAAAACTTACCTGAAGACATGTAAATCTGATTCCCTGTGAATAAACTCATATAACCCTCGAACCAGAATAACTTCCAGAATCGCGCACACGACTCCTTTAACTTGTCCCTATAATTTAACTTATTTTTAGTCGTTATTGGTTCATGATTTTTTCATGAAAGTTGTAGCAAATTGAATAAGTTTTCCAACCATACTAAATATAGATCCTAACGCCACCGATACACTCTGAAATGCAAGAAAAACAAGAGACCTCCTTATTTCGAGCGAAAACCAACTGCCCTGTTCTCTTCATCAAAAAGCACCCAATGAATATCCGAATTTTCTCCAACTTTCTTCATAAAATTTGTTTGAAAATGAACTTATTTTTTGTAAATGTAAACCTCACCTCTTAATTCCTTTTAAAGAGTTCAAACCGAATTAAAAACAAGTGATGTGCAGAATGAACCAAGATTCAGCCATGGATACACTTTGCTTTAGTTCTCCTCCTCTTCTTCAACCTCAAAATTCTAGTAAAATTCCTCTTCTTCTTCCAAACTCTCTCTTAAATGTTCTCTGCAAATTGAAGAAGAAAAAGAATGTAAGTTGGATGAGAATTTGTCTTCAAAATGCTTGGCGGGAAAGGGAAGAGAAGAAGAAGAAGAAATGAAAAAATGAAATTTTCTTCTCTTTTTTTTTCTTTTTATCCTTTCTTTTCTTTAATTTATTTAATATATAAATATATATATATATTTACACTTAATTTCCATTTTCTTTTTTTTTTCCACATTTAAAGAAATTAAACCAAGCAAATATCGGGTTTATAGAAACAATAGTTACAAATTATCTTTTCCTAAAACGAAATGTAGGCAACAAAACATTTCCAAACTTAAATATGCATTTTAATGATTATAGAATCAAAAGTCATATAATTACGATGGTTAAATGAAATTAATTATTAAGAAAATCAGTACATTTCAACATCTTTGTTTCCTGAATTTAAAACTTTAACTTTTTCTTATATTTCATTATTTTAGAAAATACGTCACATCTGAATTTCATTCCTTAAATAAAATCCAAAAAATTCTTGAATAGGTTAGACTCGAGATTATGATACTTGATTTCTTCACCATCTTATTGCTTTATAACTTGACCGGTATACTTACACTTTACACCAAGTTTTTGGCATCATACATGGTCAGAAAATTCAAATTTTAACATCTAATTAGTTGAATCTTTTAAATAAATAAATAAAACCGATCTTAGTAGTAAATATGTCAAAAAAATTGACAATGTGATTATTCATGAATTGATTTGGGTTAACTTGTTGAAGATAAAACAAACAAACAAAAGGCTAAAATAGGTTGTTTAATTATGTAACTAACAACTTTCCTTTCTCCTCCCATAAGGAAAAGACCGTTTCTCTAAATTTCATCAATATATATATGTATTGATCAAATGACCCATCTCAACGAGGACACAATATTAGGAAAGAACAAAGAAAATAAAATGGCAAATAACTCTTGTCTTCTTATTGTGTCTCTCATTGGAGTTCTTTTGTTCACCATCATTTCAAATGTGGCATCATCTAACGACGTCGTTTCCACCATCTGTCCAAAAACTTCAAACCCGCCGTTTTGTTCAAGTGTGTGTTGAAATCTGCAGGTACTGCAGATCTAAAAGGCTTGGCTGTATACACCTTAAACCTTGCCCATACAAATGCTCGCAAATCTTTGACCTTAGCCAATTCACTTGCAACAACCACCACCAATCCTCAACTTAAGCAACGATATTCGTCTTGTGCTGAGAGCTATGATGAAGCTGTTGGTGACATTGAAAATGCCCAAAAAGACTTGGCACTTGGTGACTTTAATGCTGTCAATATTGTAACTTCTAGTGCCATGACAGAGATTGACGACTGTCAGGATAAGTTCGCGCAGCCGCCGAAGGATACGTCGTTGCTTTTAAAGAATGGCAAGACTCTAAACGATATATGCAATATTATTTTGGTTTTATCCAATCTTCTTTGAGGACAATGTACTTTTGAGATTTTTATCAATAAATAGTATGAAGTTGAATTGTTAACATATATAATAACACTACAATTTGATGGTGATTGGAATTGATTTTGGTTAAACTTTAAAAGAGAAAAAAAATCAATCAATAGATAATTCCAACAAATCAAAATAACTAAATAAAAAATCAGACTCGAAAGATAATATCCCTAATAACACAGATCGACGTATATTAATAGATAATTCTAACAAAAGAAAAATTACTGAAATTTTATAAATATTTTGTTATATTTAAAAACAATCGTTAAGATAATTCACATAATATAATCTCTTAAGGAATGAAGCATTTTAAATATGTTTAATGTATATATTATCGTTTAAATAAGATCGTTTAATGTATATATAATTAAAGTAATAATTAAATTAAAAAATAAAAATAACCAAATAAAAAACATCAAATCAAACTTAAATAATTTATTTAATTCGTTACATGTGATATAGTTACATTAATTAAAATTTAAAAAACAAAGAAAGGAAAATCAATAGTTATACATTGACTTATAATTCTATTCAAGTGACCCATTCCAATTTCAGTCTTGGAAGCTTTGGCTAGTTTTAGAGTTTTTTCTTTTCTTTTCTCCAATGTTATTTCTCACATGGTGTTGACACGATGACAACATCAGACAATGTAGCATCAAGCATATCCCCGAAAACTAGAAATCCATCACTATGTGCGAATGCGTTGAAATCTAGAGGCAACCGAGAGCTAAAAGTGTTAGCCACTTGCACTCTCAAACTTACATGTACAAATGCAGAAAAATATCTAAATTTGGCCAAATCTCTTGCAGCAACGACGACCAGTTCTCAAGTTAAAAACTAATATTTTTCTTGCTACGAGAGCAGTGAGGAAGCTCTGGGTGACATTAAGAATGCGAAAACAAATTAATTTGGCGGTTAATGATTTCAATTGTGTCAACATGGAAACTTATGGCATCATGACAGCGATCGACGATTGTTAAGATAGCTTCAAACAGCCATCGAAAGATTTGTCATTGCTTCCAAAGAATGGAAGGACTTTAAATGATGTATGTTGCATTATTTTAGTTATATCTAATCTTCTCCCGTAGTCCCCATTTAATGAGAAGTATTATGATATGAAACCCTAGGCATTGGATCTAAAAATCATGTTAATAACAATAAGAATCAAAAAACACAACCCCAATAGCTCCAAAACCAATTTAATTTGAACCCCTAAGATATAGGTTAGATTCACATTACTTAGATGATCTAACAAACTAAGGATTGGACAAAGCTAGAAACTTCCATAAACCCTCAAGCAATCCACAAGCAAGGACATATCAATTCTCACTTGATTGCTGCAAATATTCATGCACTCTATCGCAAGAACACACAAGAACAAAATTCTACATTTTAGTATTTTCAAATTTCATTCATCCAAACTCTTATTTTAAATATGGAAATTACAACCATAATTTTATACTAATTAAAATATTAAATCAAAACTCTCAACATTTAATTTGATGACTTTTGGGTTGTCCAAATAATTTTTCAACTTCTTCATTTGATTCAATTCTGATTTCTAGTTGGTTCGTATAATATTACGTACTTTGTTGTATATGTATATTGTCAACCATCGACAAAAATTACATTTTTTTAAGACTGCAATACTTCTTCATTTGATTGTGTATTTCTATTGGCCATGTAAATTTTGAACCGAAAAATAGATATTTAAAAATTTTCACTTAGAAATTATCCTTTAAAAACTTATTTTTTGGATTTGGTGATTAGACAATAATTTTTTTTCTTATGATTCGTTATTTTTATAAACACGTCATCTAAATTTCCATTCATTAAATAAAGTATTAAAAAATTCTTGAATAGTTAAACTCAATTTGAACATTTTATATCTAGGGAAGACGATACTTGGTTGACACGACGACACAATATTAAACGTTGTAGCATCAAGCATATGCTCGAAAACTAGATATCGATCATTTTGCACAAATGTATTGATATCTCCAGGCAACACAGACCCAAAAGTGTTAGCCACTTTCATCCTCAAACTTACATGTACAAATGCAAAAAAATCTCTAAATTTGGCCAAATCTGTTGTAGCAACGATGACGAATTCTCAACTTGAAAACTAATATTTCTCTTGCTACGAGAGCAACGAGAAGGCCGTGGGCGATAATGAGAATGCTAAAAGTAATTTGGCCATTAGAGATTCCAATGGTGTCCATATGACAACTTATGGCATCATGACAGTGGTCGACGACAGTTAAGATAGCTTTAAATAGCCTTCAAAAGATTCATCATTATTGCTTCCAAAAGAATGGGAGGACATTAAATGTTGTATGTAGTATTATTTTAGTTATATTTAATCTTCTCCCGTAGTCCCCATTTAATGAGAGGTATTATGATCTGAAACCCTAGACATTGGATCTAAGAATCATGTTAAAGAACAAGACTCAAAGAAAACAACTTCAACAGCTCCAAAACAAATTTGATTTCAACCCCTAAGATATAAGTTAGATTCAAATTACTTAGATTATCTAACAAACCAAAGGATTGGACAAAGTAAGAAATTTCCATCAACCTTTAATCTTCAAAGCACTGCACAAGCAAGCCAGATCAATTCTCACTTAGATGCTCCAAATATTCATGCATTCTATCACAAGAATACACACGAACAAAATTCTACAATTTAAAATTTTTAAGTTTCATATTTTTTAATTCTTATTTTAAATGTGGAAATTACAACCATATTTATACTAATTAAAATATTAAATGAAATGTCACAATATTTAATTTTATGACCTTTGAGTTGTTCAAATAACTTTTCAACTTCCAAATATTGCATCTCTTCAACTTCTTCATTTGATTCAATTCTAATTTCTTGGTTTGTATCGTATTACGTACTTTGTTGTATATGTATATTGTTAACTGTCAACAAAAGTTACATTTTTTAAGGCAGTAATATTTCTTCACTTCATTGTGTATTTCTATTGACCAGGAAATTTTTAACTTAAAAATTCTCCATGGAAAATTTATTTTTGGATTTCGTGCTTAGACAATAGTTGTTATTTTTTTCTTATGTTTCATTATTTTAAAAAACACTATCATCTAAATTTCATTCCTTAAATAAAATCCAAAAAATTCTTGAATAGTTAGACTCAATTAGAACACTTTTTTTCTATAGAAGACAATATTTTGATTTCTTAATTACCATTTTACTACTTTATAATTAACTAGACGGGTATACTTACATTTTACACCAAGTTTTTGGCATCATACATGGTGAAAAAAAATTCAAATTTTAACATCTTAGCTGTATCTTTTCAAAATAATAATACTAATAAATAAATAAACAAAACACATCTTAGTTGTAATTATGTCAAAAAAATGACAATTGTGATTATTCATGAATTGATTTTGGTTATTCTTTTTTAAGATAAAAACAACAAATATAAAAAAGAAACAAACAAACAAAACAAAAGACTAAAGGAGGCTTTAATTATGTAATTGCAACTACCTTTTCTCCTCCGTAAGAAAAAAAACCATTTCTCTAAATTTCATCTATATATATATGTATTGATCAAATGACCCATAGGACACAGTATTGGGTAAGAACAAAAAATTAAAATGGCCAATAACTCTTGTCTCGTTATTGTCTCTCTCATTGGAGTTCTTTTGTTCACTAACAACGTGACATCATCTACTAATGTCGTTTCCACCATCTGTCCAAAAACCTCAAATCCACCATTTTGTTCAAGTGTGTTGAAATCTGCAGGCACTACATATTTAAAAGGCTTGGCTGTATACACCTTAAACTTCGCCCATACAAATGCTCGCAAATCTTTGACCCTAGCCAGCTCACTAGCAAAAACCACCCTCAATCCTCAACTTAAGCAAAGATATTCGTCTTGTGCTGAGAGCTATGATGAAGCTATTGGTGATATTGAAAATGCCCAAAAAGACTTGGCACTTAGTGACTTTAACGGTGTCAATATTGTAACTTCTGGTGCTATGACAGGGATTGACGACTGTCAAGATAAGTTGGCGCAGCTACCAAAGGATACGTCGTTGCTTTTGAAGAATGGCAAGACTCTAAATGATATATGCAGCATTATTTTGGTTATATCCAATCTTCTTTGAGGGCTATGTACTTTTGAGATTTATGTACTCCCTACATTTAATACTTTCAAAATTTAATCTATAATTTCATAAAGTTTTCCTAATCAATCTTTTCTAATAACTTATATCGTTTTCTTTAAATATAGTCTTACGACGGAATCTAGGAAATTTAGGAGTCCAATTTCCTATAACCCTTGAGGTGAGGGATCACATCTTTGGGAGTCCAAGATTTGATCCCAATAAAAAAATGATTTTAATTAACGTTTTAAATAAAAAATAAATATCTCTATTAGAAGGCTATTCCGATGACGGATTTTGAGAAATTGTACTAATTTTTCACTTTCTTGAGATGTGAACAAAAGGAAATGTTTTCTTAATATAGTCTAATATAATTGATGAATTTTCTTCCACTTATTTTAGGGGATCGTTGCTTCAAATATGGGAGTAATGAGAATAAAATAAGACATCATTTTAAAAAAGGATGTAAAAATTTTTCAAACAACATTTTCAATTTAGGTTTTGAAGGACAAAGAAAATATATTAGCCACCGTTTTTGCGAGTGTTAAGGGGTGCTAACACCTTCCCCTTACACATTTAACTCCCAAACTTAACTCTAGTTTTCACAGATACTTTTTTTAATTATTTTATTTAAAAAGTGTTTACTATATTTTGGTGCCCAATCACATCGTAAAAAGGATTGGTGGCCACTCCTAGTTTGTTTTGAAACTAACCATTTTGAGGATGTCAGCCGCTCTATATCGTCTTGTCTCGAGCACGTGGCGACAATAATAAATTTTGAAAAGTCGTCTACTTTCCATATTATATGGAATTGTGCATGGTTGAAATGAAATTATTAAGAAAATCAAAACATTTGAACATCTTTGTCTCTTGAATTTAAAACTTTACTTTTTTTCTTATGTTTCATTATTTTAGAAAACACATCATTCTTTAAATAAAATTCAAAAAAGTTCTTGAATAGTTAGACGCAATTCGAACATTTTATCTCTAGAGAAGATAATACTTGGTTTCTTAACCATTTCTTAACAATTATTATCTTCTCTGGAGATAAAATGTTCGAATTGCGTCTAACCACTACTACATATTTGGCCTTCTTGATGGCCAAAATATGCCATAAAAAACCCTTTCTTGATGGTAGTGTTCATCAAGAAATAAGACTTTGATGTGTTTTGCCCATCAAGGAAACTAAAAAGTCTATCAAGGAAACCAGTTACTTGATGGTCAAAACATGTCATCAAAAACCTATTCTTGATGGGATTGGCCATTAAGAAAGGTGACCTTGATGTCTTTTGCCCATCAAGAAAGTGGATTAGTCCATCAAGATAGCCCTTCTATTGACGGGTTTTACTCGTCAACAAAACTTTATTATTGACATTTTTAGCCCGTCAACTATAACAACTTTAGAAAAATACAAAAAACTGGGTCATTACAACCCGTCCATATATGCGACCTGATCGACCTCAAACAATATAAAAAACTGAAAACACCAAAAATTGAAAATATGCAAAATTCATTACATACAACTACAAACTAATTCAAACAACTTCTGCAAATTTGTGTAAACTACATAACCCTCCACCACAACTCCAAAACTACATAACCCACACAACTCCAGAACTCCAACAACTTGAAACTTCTAACTTCACAACTTATGTAAAATTCATTACATACAACTCCAAACCTAGTTCAAACAACTCCTTCAAATATGCGTGTCAACTACATAACCTACAGAACTCAGAACTCACACAACTCCAGAACTCCAAAAATTTGAAACTTCTAACTTCCCAACTTCAAACAACTAATGAAAAATATCAACAATCACAAATATGAAATTCATACCGTCATACCATATAATTGAAACACACAACATATATTTCATAAAATTACTAGACATCCATCAAATGAACTAATTCATTTTCATTAATCAACTGTAAACCAATGTTGTTCTACAAAAAACAATATCTAACAAATATGATCAAGATATAACCCTACAGAAATTGACATCGTATCAAGATATACCTAAACTATAAATATAAAAACTACCCGTTCATTGCAATAAAAACATGTATCATATGTACCGTCCTAGAAAGTCACAGTATTCCACTATCACCATATCCAATTCAGTTGAGTATAAGGTGCTTGTCTCGTCAGCTGTAAATGAAATAAATGTAATTTAATTACTAGATTGTACTAAGTGTAAGATAAATAGCTATAAGAGATATGGTGCAATAAAATGCATACTACATCTGTAATTGTAATGCTCTTTTACCTTACTATGTCTTGCATGAACTTCATCACGTAATACCCACATTCTGTACTGCTCGGTTGTTGAGCACACTATACGCACACATATATTCAAAACACATGTTAAAATAAAAATAAATATTTAAACTGAACGCACATTATCATTTATTTATAATTTAAGTACTTATACCTTAACAGAAACCCAAGTAAGAGGTCGAGCTTTTGTCTTTGTGTAACGACCCAACTTTTCGGACTAAGCTGAGGTCACTACTCAATACCAAAACTCGACCACACAACATAAAATTCATAACGGACCGGTTACGATTTCTTAAAACGTTGGAAATATTACAAAAAAACAGTATCGGGCCCTATTTTAAATCACAGTCACAAAAGTTTCAACTAAAAACTCAGGTCATCAACTCAAAATCACAAAACCACATATTCTAACAAAAAAAAAAAACATCAGCGGAAGCAATAAGAAAACCAGACGCGTCCATATGGCCTTCACGCATCCTTCCTGCCTCTCGTCGGTCTGCCCCTCGTTGTGCCCTTACCTGAAAAGTTAAAGAAGTGAAAAGGGTGAGTATAAACATACCCAGTAAGGGACCCACTACTGGGCCCGTTAGGGGACAACAGTTAACTTCCTATTCGGGGATACCCTACATAACAGTCTAGTGGTTCCGTAGAACGCACATATCAGTCTAGTGCTCCCGAAGGATGCACATATCAGTCTAGTGCTCCCGAAGGATGCACACATCAGTCTAGTGCTCCCGAAGGATGCACCTATCAGTCTAGTGCTCCCGAAGGATGCACACATCAGTCTAGTGCTCCCGAAGGATGCACACATCAGTCTAGTGCTCCCGAAGGATGCACACATCAGTCTAGTGCTCCCGAAGGATGCACACATCAGTCTAGTGCTCCCGAAGGATGCACACATCAGTCTAGTGCTCCTGAAGGATGCACATATCCGTAAGGCACACTACCCCATAGATGAAGCTAACCGTTACCCCTCAGTCCATACTAAACCGTCTACAACAGTCACACCCCAACGACATTCATATTACAGTTCCGCCATAGGCTTTGTCAGTCAGATAGTATAGGTTTAATCAACTACACCCTCAATTGCTATACGCGTTTCCAATTCGCACACCATTATGGCAACCCCTAGACCCAATCAACTAATCAATCAAAATCGGACTCACCGTCCTTCCCCGACCAACTCCACGATCAATGTCCAGACCAATGACTACCACGTAACTAACCGTAAACTTCAGGGTCCATCGACATAAAAATCTACAACGTAGCCCATTAACATAACCACCCTATACCGAACATCCAGCATGGGGGTCTATCCGCAAGCAACTCCTTACACCCGATAGCACACAAGCTACAACTAGCGGTCGCGTTACCTTTACATCAGACAAGAGTATAGCAACAATACTTAAAAGTCAATCACACATACATTTATTCGGTACAGTTACTAACGTGTAATCCCCTATAGATTATTACGTTTCCAGCCTCGATTCGAGGTCCAGTGGTAGGAAAACCCTTACCTGAAACTTGGTTATGCCCCCTCGATCGAGTCCACGCTCAACGGATCCACCTAAACGAAAACACGATGGTTTTAATCGATGATACTAGTTGAAGTCATTTTAAATGGTCCAAAGCAACATCCGTTGACTTACCCAAGGAAAAGAAAGCTATCTCCAACCAAGCCTGCCGCGGAAATCCGAGAACTTAAACGTCAACTCCTTAATACCTTCTAGAGATTGAAGATGGGACCAAAGCTTATTCCAATATCCAACTCGAATCGGATATAGCAACATTATGGAAAATCATCAAAACAATCCTTACCGAAAACTCACCGTGACCCGGAGTAGAGGAAGGAAGGCTTAGGTGGCTCGGTGAACAGGGAGCTCGGCTTGGCTTGGAGGCGTTCGGCTCGGCTCGGCTCGACTCACCCTCGGCTCGGCTCGGCTCGACTCACCCTCGGCTCGGCTCGGCTTGGCCTCGGCTCGACTCAACTCGGCTCGCGGCTCGGCTCAACTCGGCTCGCGGGTCGGCTCAACTCGGCTCGCGGCTCGGCTCAACTCGGCTCGCGGCTCGGCTCGCGGCTCGGCTTGCGGCTCGGCTCAACTCGGCTCGCGGCTAGGCTCGCGGCTCGGCTTGCGGCTCGGCTTGCGGCTCGCAACTTGAAACACGGGTCGAACTGGAAACGGGTTCTCGGGTCGGGTCGGCTGAAATCGGGGCAACCACGAGCAACGGATCTCCGACGTTCGACGACCGTGAAGAATGGCAGCTTGGAGGCGTTTGACAACCGGCTCTGCTTCAACGCGACGGAGAGTGACCGGGCGTCGGCGGAAGGAGGGGCGCACGCCGGTGGCTGGCGTCGTGAGCCCGAGAGGAAATCAGAATAGAGGGGGGCTGCGGCTGTCGAACGTTGAAGCTGGAAGTTTCAACGACGTGGACAGAGACGGACGACTACCACAAGGACAGAGACGGAGAGGATGGATAGCGAAGAGACGAAGGCGGCCAAGGAAATCGTCGGGTGAAGAACGGACGGCTGTTGGGCGAGGAAGGGAGAAGAAGAAGAAGAAGAAAAATTCACGGGGGGGGGGGGGGGGGGGGGGAACGGCGCGCGCGGTAAGTTAGGGTTTCTTTTTTTTTTAAATATATATATATATTAAATTAAATAATAATAATAATAATAATATTCAATAATAATAATAATAATAATAATAATAATATAATTAATAATAATAATAATGTAATAATAATATTAAATAATAATAATAATAATATTAATTAATAGTAATAATAACAATAATAAATTATAATAATAATAATAAATAATAATAATAATATAATTAATATCATATTATTATTATAACAATTTACAAAACATTAAATTCAAAAAAATTTTGTATCCCCACAAAAGATAAAGTTTACCTCGAAAATTCGGGGCGTTACACTTTGTTTCAGCATAAAACATTCTTAAGCCTCTGAATTAAAAAGAATAAAAAAATATAACAAACTGCAATTTACATAATAAATATACACTTAATGTGAAATTACGGTTAAATACTTATGTGTTGACCATAGATTTCAATTCGTCTCGAACACTACCATGTCTTATCGAATCGAGTGCATACACCGTATTTTCCTGTAATGAGATAATAAAAAATATTCAATGATATCTATATAATAAACATATGTTTCGATTTGGTAAAAAATATTTATAATTAAAAACCATTTGAAAAATAATGATACTTTGATTCTAACTTACCCGCAATTAAATGAACATATCAATAATTTTTTCTTGATTGATACCAATCTATTACACAAGTGTCGAGCTCTATGCTCGTCTGTACCCAAACCTTTTGAAACTTGTCTAGGATTCATGAATGCATATCCCTCTAGAATACTTGGATCAGATTCATATAAGCATCTAACATTAAAAGAAAAATCTTCTAATATTAGAAATAGGCATCTTAAAAAATAAGAAAAATAAATACTTTGAAGTTGCGCACTTACATCATATAGCTCAATATCACTGGAGGAGCTAATTTCTCCATCAAACAAAGTTGTTTAATGCTACCTTTCATCACATTCACATTGAAGCTCTACCCAAAAATCTTCTAAGTGTCGACCGATTGGGATAGTAAGATATTCATCATTCATATCCTTCTCTACATGCCTCAACACGAATCTTATTGCCGTTGGCAGTTTTAATTTATTCATTTTTGACTTTGTTCCTTTCAAAGCTTCTAACTCACGAGTCTTTTTATTAGATGTCTAACAAAAGAATGTCAAAAATTAAAATGAGAACATGCTAATGCAAAAATGCATATTTTGAAATTAAAACTTTACCTTTTTCTGTTCTTCTATAACTATAAGATATTTTGGCCATGGAACGTGTGAACCAATTGCATCGTGTACAGAATAAATGCTTCCAACAATGGGTATGGGTAGTAGAGAATGATTATCACATGCAAGTTCAATGAGAACCCGCATATCACCTTCTCCAAGTCGTACTCCATAAACTATTTCATTCGTACTTATTCTTTCGAAAACAGTTCATGTTGCAACAATGTTGTCAACCTTTCCAACAGCAAGACTACATGGTCTCCCCTGAAAAATTACATTCACATCTCAATTTACCATCAATGTTGAATAATAAATCATGAAATACAATATATAAAATTGAAATTAACATAGTATTTACTAGATCGATTTTTTCCATGTGATGGATGGACGTCGAGATAAACTGTTTCTCACTAATATTCTGATTGCATTTAGAGTGTGCATCTAAGCTTGTTTCTCTAGCTCTCTTTAAAGACTTTAACTTAAGCATTTTTTTTTCCATTTGACTGTATTCTGGTAAAATTTGTGATTTCTCCTTTTTTCCAATTGGCATCTACATCAACAGTAATATGAGTTTCTCTGGGTTCTGATGGAATATATTTGTGAAAGTAGAACGAAGGTGTAATCAATCCGCCTACACCTCTCTCACGTCCTCGATGTTCAGGTGTCCCTAAAGCTTGAGTTAAAATATCATCTGAAATATTATATGTTTTATCGATATCTTTCTGGAGTTTATCCTATAATATGAACAAATAATTAAAAATTTGATTGTCACAAGTTGTAAATATGCCTCAAACATATAAAATGCTAGTAATCAAATTTACTTACGATTTTCCCTACAATCTCTTCGACTTCTTTATTCATAAATTCTTCATCTTTACCCACACGAGCATGTTTCCAAAAGGTAGCTCGATCGGTCGATGGTGGCAATTTCCTTTTTTTTCTACATGTATACACATAAATTAAACATTAAATTTGATAAACATAGGATAATATTGTGCATAGTAATATAAACTTACCAACTCTTCTCCCAAATTTGCGTCGCCTTTGCGAGACGTTCTATGGTTATATTTGTAATTCTTGCATCTCTCTTTTTGCATGTTGCTACGTTTCTATATGACCACATAACACAAGTCAATGATGCATTGATATATGTAATTATTGAAACATGAAATAAGTCATAGCACTCACCAGAAAATCTTCACTCATGGATAGTGATACAAATGTTTCCCAATCAGATAGATCAATAGTAGGGTAGTTTGGTGGAGGAAATTTTAAGTATTCTGGTTCGTCTATATATGGAAAAATATAATTATTTCTCAAAATACTTTTGAAATTTCTGAAGCACTTCCAGCTTTTTTCAAAATATCTTTCTTGGACTTTGGGTTTGTTACAAATGATTTCTGAAAATGACAAAATGACATATGTAAAAATAACGTCAATCTCAATATATTAATTTAAGAATAAAAGATGCTTACCTAAATGCAAACATAAATTTTATCTTTAAATTCTAATGGCATGTCTAACCATGAAGCATATGTAATCGAAATGTTGTTTCAAACTCATGCCCCGATGTAACTCACCATTTGAGTTGCATTTTCACCAATCCATTTACCACATTCATCGTAGTCAACAACCAATCGATTTGCATCAGAGCTAATTTGTGTCAAATGAATCATCGTGGTAGGACCACGCATACTCCTTTAACTAGATGTCTCTTAAAAACAATTAACCTGGGCTACATCCTCGTCGGCTCCTACTGAAAGGTGGTCGTCACTACAACAGTCCATTAGTACCTAACCTTTCATGAAAATAAACATTATTATAGAGCCAATAACATTCATAAAGAATAAGCAAAATAATAACAAACTTTACCATCTATTATTCATTTTCATTTTGTATCCAAATACCATCACAATCAGTTCGCATGTAGTTTGGATCATCTTCGTCGTTTATTTCCTCGAACACATTCATAGGAACATTGTTAGAACTGATACAATTTAAACTTATATCCCCTAACTCATCATCATTAATATGATCCTCGTACTCTCGATTGGGAGGATTCAACACAACATGTCATTGAGAATCACTTGGATCTTCGAGAAAAAATACTTGTTTTTCTTGTGATGCTGGGATAAAAGAATCTGTCTTATGACCAATACGTTTAAGATTAACTAATGTAAACCCCAACTCATCTGTTCTGACACCGCTAACACTGTCAACCCAGTTACATTTAAACATTATAATTTTAAAATTAATATAGTTTAACTCCCAAATTTCTTGGATCATACCGTAAAACGACATGTATGTCATTATAGGATGTTTATCCTTTGCACTAGATATCTGCATCGTATTCGCTACTAAACATACACCACTATTCTGCACATTACGAACACCATCACAAGGCTCTGTATTGTAACGAATATCATTCATAACATAACTAGAGTAAGTTATCATACTAGGCGAAGGACCATGTGATATCCATCTCAATGTATCAGATATTGTGTTGTTTGGTAACTCAAGTTCTATAGTAACCTAAAAATCATAGTCATGTAAATATAAATTAGCAAGACTTTTTTAACAAAGTAACTAAAACAAAATAATTGAACATCGTTAAATACATACTTGGCTACGTATCCAAGAAATAAAACATTGATTGTGCTTATCTTGTAGCCATTTTAGCTGTTTTGCCTTTGATGAGTAGATTTTTTTCAAATGATCCATATGTTTTCTATAAAGTTATTGTATCAACTCACGATGGTTAGATATATCGTAATAGGTATAACATAATAAATAAATAAATAAATAAAGTAAATATTTAAAGTCAACATACTCTATGTAAGGTTGAACGTCATTTGTATTCTCTAACACATACAAATGAGCTTGCATTAGTTGTTCTTTTTCAGGCCTTATGTGAGAAGCTGCAGATGAGGGTCGTCCAATATCTTCATTTTGATCTCGTTCTTTAGCCTTCCCAAGTCCAATTAACATGTTATCTTAACACAATTCCGTACAAATATCTATAGCTTCCTCAACAATATACCATTCAACAATATAACAGTAACAGCACAACTCCTTATACTAAGTCGAAGCCAGAACTAAATGTAAATAACAAAAATAAAGTTATAAAGTTTGGCTAAAATGAACAAAACCTCAAAATTTTATTTATTTAAAAACCAAATCAAAAGTAATGTGCAGAATGTAAACAAATACTAAAATCCTAACTCGGGCCCTATCTAGTTTTAAAGAAACGAAATGACAAATAAAGAATAACTAAAACTCAAACACTCAAGGTTTAAACTCGGATGTAAAGCGGAAGCAAGAGATCTCTATGGCTCGCCACGGTCACTTCTGGTCGCTCGCCAGCTTGCCCTTGCCCTTACCTCTGCCCCTACCTGAAAAATATGAAATGGAAAGAGTGAGTATAAAATACTCAGTAAGGGACCCACTACTAGTCCCGCTAGGTGTTTATTAACTTCCTATTAGTGTCCTAAAAATAGTACCCAATAACTGGCACGTTCCCAAACACGTGCAACATGTGCTCCCATAGGAACAAAATCTGGTCTTCGGTGTCCCGAGGGAACACCTAGGACAAACTGGTCTGTAGCGTACACGAAGAAAACACTAAGACAAATCGGGCTGCGAGGATCCCGTCGAATCACTCGAATCATATCTATATCCATGCCAGACTGGCAGTTCCGTCGGACTCCGCAGTCCTAAATAGGTGGTGATCCCGAAGGACACCCATGCAAGTACGACTCTAATAGGCTAAGCTAACATGCACCCTAAGCATAGCATACACATAACATAGCATCATCACGTCATCATGTCACATCCTCATGTCAAAACATAATATCATATCAAACCACAACATCATGTCATATCATGTCATCACACCAAATCACATGTCATTATGCAGTCTAGTCGTCAATGTGCATAACCAAATGGTTAGTAGTCTTATTTCTACTCATAGAGCTAGTAGTAGAATCTCTTACCTGGAGATTTGCTCAACGAGTCCTAACAGTAAGAAAATGCGCTTTCCAAGCCGCAGGGTCCTAAATGGTTAGAAAACACCAGTCTTCATCACTTGAGCATTAAATGACCAAGGATGCAAGAATTCAGTTAGAATACTCACCCGAGGTCGTGGTTACAACGAGGGGTCCTTAACTGGAGGAGTCTTTCACTCTACAAATCAATTGGTCCAAGCTGCCTTTTTAAGAGAAGTAAATCAGTTTAATCCAAATAATTTATTTAGGTTCAAAAATCTTAAGTCCTTGCTGGGTGTGCCAAAAACCCAATCAACTTACCAAAATAGGTGCAAAGGACCGGAGCAGGCTGACGACTCAAAGACAGGCGAATCAGTTCGGCTAGAAAGCAAGAATCGGCTCGGCTTGTGGCTCACGCAGGCGTGCGGCTCGGCTAGCGATGCAGGCGCGGTGTGCGTGCAGCTGGACGCGGAGAGAAGCGGCTCGGGTCGCCGAGAGGAGACGAGGGTCGGGTCGTCCACACGCAGTGAAGAAGACGCGGGAGCATGGGTCGAGTTCCGAGTCGAAGGCACGGCGCAGTTGTTCGGGTCGGGAACACGGATCTGCTGCGATCGCGGGTCGATATACGTATCGCTCGGGACTACTCGGCCGGGGGTAGCGGCGCTGCTCGGCTGTGCGACTCAAACAGCGGCGAGCGGCTAGACAGGGTCGGCTTCGCAGACCTCGACCCAAATGCGACGGCTGGCGTGGGGACGGAGGTGCTTGGGTGGATGACGGACCGATGGGGCTCCACGTGAGCGGCTTGGAGATCGGCTGAGATCCACAGGTGACGGCTGGAGCTCGGCGGTGCGGCGGGCTTCGGTCGACGGTGATGGCGGCGGCGACTAGGGTTTCTTAAAAAAATTATTAGGGTTTGCTCCTTTTTTTTTGAAAAAGATGATGGGTCTTTATTGTGCACGGGTCCCCATGTCTTATTTAAACACCAATTAAACCAATACTAAATTCCCCTATCCTTTTCCTTAATGAATTTCCAAACAACCCAACCTTCTCTCTCCTCCTCCAAATCTCACCAAATTTTCCTTTTTCTCTCCTTTTAATTATTTTTTTTCTTTCTTTTCCCAATTAAATCACCACATCTCTCTCCTCAACCAACCAAACATCATTATTTACAAACAATATTTCTACCAATATTTGATCATGCAAATAAATAATTATATTCCTCAAAACTTAGTTAATCACAAAGTCAAAATATAATTAATCAAGTTCCTCAATTACATCCAATGTTCCCATAATTACACTTAAGACGATAAATTAAATTCCAAATTGTTCTAAGCCACGACGTAACTGTAATCCATCTTTTGTCTTACCAGGAATGTCGAGCAATGTGTCCAACAAGTTCATACATACATTCTTCTCAACGTGCATAACATCCAAGCAATGTCGAACGTGAAGCTTCTTCCAATATTCAAGTTCAAAAAATATGGATTTTTTCTTCCAACAACTACGTGAAAAGCCTATTGATCTCTTTCTGGTACTCGATGAATTTTCATCATTAGAGAAATCATTATTGATAAACATTTCAAAAATACTTTCTCATGACAACGGTTCGGAAGCTATTCCAAGCTCTTTTTCGTTATTGAAAACCTTTTTTTGTTTTCTAAATGGATGATTAAGTGGTAAAAAATTTCTATGTCCAAGATATGCCATCTTCTTTCCAAATTTTAAATGTATAGCAGACATGTTTTTGTCGCATATGGGACATGCACAATATCCTTTGACAGTGTGACCTGCCAGATTACCATATGCAGTAAAGTCATTAATAGTCCACAATAATACTGCTTTTAATGTAAAAGTCTCATTTCGATATCCATCATAACAAGGTACATCATCATTCCATAGTATTTTTAAATCATCTATTAATGGAGCTAAATACACATCTATATTGTACCCCGGTTGATTTGGCCCAGAAATTAACATTGTTACATCATAAATTTACGTCTCATACATAACCATGGTGGGAGATTGTATGTTGTCAATATCACTGGCCAACAACTATATTTATTATTCATCTCACTATGAGGATTAATTCCATCAGTAGATAAAGCAAGACGAAGATTTCTTTCCTCACTTCCAAAATCAGGCCATAAATGATCAACCAATTTCCAAGATGGACTGTCAGCTGGATGGCGTAAATTTTCATCAACCAAATCTTTCGTTTACATGCCATGTTAAATTCTTCGAATGTATTTGATTATTGAACATCCTTTGAAATCGTGGAATTGGTGGAAAATACCAAACAACTTTAGCAGGCACTCCTTTTTATACTTCAGACGAGCTTTTACGCTTCTTCCACCTCGACTCTTTACAATGAGGACAATTAGATATATCAGCAAATTCTTTTCTGTATAGGCAACAGTCATTAGAACACGCATGAATCTTCTCACACGTCATTCCTAAAGTAACTAAAACTTTTTTTGCATTGTACGTCGATGTTGGCAATTCGTTACTTTCAGGTAGTATACTTTTCAACAGACTCAACAGCTCTATAAAGCTAGTATCGCTCCACTCGAATTTTACTTTTAAGTGATACAATTTGACTAGTGTACCCAACTTGGTCAAGTTTTCACAGCCTGGATAAAAAGGTTTTTCAGCATCTGTAAGTAACTTTTTAAATTTTTTGGGATCATGTACACTATTTTGTTGTGCCTCTTCCACCATTTCAACCATATTGTCATCAACATTATCATCCAAAAATTGTTTCCTAGAGTTGTAGTCTGTATCAGGAATTAAATTTGTTGGACAATACTTAGTAAGGTTTTTGCCATGCCAAATCCAATTGTTATACCTTTGGTTAATACCATTGATTAATAAGTGGTTTCTAACTTCATTAGTATTAAGTGTTTTGCAATTTCCACACCTAATACATGGACATGACATAGAACTTCTGCCACTTGAATGTTTTTGTGCAAACTCAATAAAACGATCGACACCTTCTTCATATTCCATAGATAATCTATCTTTTATCATCCACGACTTATCCATTGTGTAATAATCTAATTATATGAAATTAATTAGACAAACCACCTTAACAAAATGAAAAAAAAATCAAATAACAAAGTATATGAGGGCCCGTTTGGTAACGTTCTTGTTTCCTGTTTCTTGTTTCTGTTTCCATTTTTTAAGAAACAGAAGTGTTTGATAACGTTCCTTGTTTCTCGTTCTCAAAAAAAGTAGAAACGTTTCTCATTTTATAAAGAATTATTGGGAACAAAAAAAAGTAGTTTTTTCTGTTTCGTTTCTCAATTGCTTTTATTGGTTTCCTTTTTCTCAATTTATTTCTATTTGTTTCCTTTTCCTTTTTCTCAATTATTTTTTTTCCTTTCATTTTTCTCAATTATTTTTATTTCTTTTATTTTCCTTTTTCTCAATTATTTTTATTGGTTCATTTTTCTTTTTTCAATTATTTTTATTGGTTTCCTTTTCCTTTTATCTCCATGGTCTTCTCCAAATAATCATCCTCTTCCTCTTTTACTCATCGTTTTTCTTTGCACACCGTCTTCCTCTTCACCTCTCACCGTCTTTCTCGACAACCCGAACTCTTCCTCTTCGTCAGATCCATAGTTTTTGCCTGATTGTTCCTCTTCGTCGGATCCATAGATTTCATCTTTCTCTTTGTGCAAATCTGGATTTTCGTTGTGGGTTTTTCTCTAAAGCATCATAGGTTAAGAGTTAAAGGTTAAATTTTGTTTTGTTTCTTTCAATTCTGAATATTGAAGACATAATAACTTACTTTAAAATTAATATTAAATTCTAGATGTCACGAAATAACGATGAGATTGTAGAAATTGATGGATTAAAAAGAAAAATTGCCTGAGTAAGAGATGATATTACCAATCAAATTTGGTAACATTTGAAGGATAAATATAATTTTATGTTTATGTTATTATTTTTATTCGTGCATTGATACTTCTTCGTATTAAATGAATAAACTTTTGATAATTTTATTTGTTATGTTTGATGGATAGACCTATATTTTTGTTTAATGTTTAATTGAAGTAGATGTGAAAAATAAAAAATAAATCTAGAAGAAAATCAATAAACAAGAAACAGTTATCGAACACTTTTTTTGTTTCTGTTTCTTTTTTTTTCAAGAAACAAAAAATAGAAACAGTTATTCCAACGCATTACTGTTTCTTGTTCTAAAAAAAGAAGAAACAGGAAAAAGGGAACAAGGAACAAGATACAAGAAACATCGAATAGAAACGTTACCAAACGGGTCCTGAGTGACTATCATAACTGCAGGATAGTCATTTAATGCATCACCAAAGTAAGCATCATGATTAACTCAAGCTACTCTAAAAACATCATGATTAACTCAAGCAATGAGATGAAACATATTATACTAACGAGATTACTTACAAATAAAAGGAAGTAAAATATAAAAACATAAACAAACCAAACTCTTAATTGGTAAAAGCAAACATAAAAATGAAAAGAAAAAAAACATTCAATCTTCTCTAAACTGAATTGAATACAAAAACATTAAAATAATAAATAAATATACATACCAAGTTGAGACAATTCATTCTTTTTAAAAGAAAAAAACTAAAATGCATGAGATAAGAAGAAGAAACAAAAACTATCTATGAAAGTCACTCAAAGATCCTAAGACAACTTACTTGCTCTCGATCAAAATGAATTCCTAAATTTTCATAGACGAATCAATTTAGACATTTCATTACAATTACATTTGAAATCCATTCATGGATTAATTCTCAAATATGTGATGACCTTTTCAATTCCTAAAGTGACTATTTATAATCTTACGATAAAATATGCAAAGTAACTAACTAAACATTGATTAACCTAAATTATCTGTATATTGATTATCTAATAATATATGTTTAAAGTCACGGAGGTTTAACTTGAAACAAACAAACAAAACATGAAAATTATTAAAAGTTGAACACTGGAAAAAAAACATAAGTGGCTTTGATATTGATATTTTCTCTATTTAGGGGTATTTACATTGACGAGACAAACCAAATAACTCATAATTAACAAATTTCTTTAAACTATCATATCAATAACAACTTTTTTCATCTACTGTCCCCCTCGAAGTTGGACTATATAGATGAACAATATTGGATAATAGAAAAATATGAAGGATATGCCGATGGTCTTGTAAAAATGACTTCCCTTTTCTTTACTTATATCTTGTTCCTTTCAATGTCTCATAACAAACTTACTTGTACAAGTGTTTAATAAAGTCTTCGAAATTAAAAAAACACCAGTTTACAAGGGAAGGAAATTTGGTTTGTAATTGCTTGAAGCTCGTCGTCAACAAAATAAAGATTGAAATCATCACATTATCGTTTCCTAAAACTAGATGCAACTTACACAGCACAAAAACAACAAGGTTGAAGGCAGGGCACCTTAGTATTTACTTTGTTGCCTTGCCACCTCAAGTCAAGAAGCTTTCTTGCGAACCAAAATCCTGTTGGAACAACCAAGACAATGTCATTTTAGTTTTAAAAGAGGACAAGTGGGTTGAAACAGTGAAGAAGAGTACCTTGGGGAGAATGGTGAAAACAAATGGAATATTCAGTGCAATTTTCAATGAAGCGACAGAAGAATTGATATATAGGAAACTTTTTGATCAATAACGAGCGGTTGAGCGACAGAAGAATAAAAATATCATGAAGATTCTAGTTGATGCCAGCGGAGTTGAGCGACAAAAGAATTAAAAAAAACTTTCCGTTGATGGCGGGGGGTTGAACAGTAGAAGAATTGTAAAATCAACGAAGTTTTCAGTTGACAACGGCGGATTGAACGACAATTGAATAGAAAAATTGAGAAAAGTTTTGAAAACTTCTGCTTACCGACGGCAACTGTGAGAAAAGTTTCAAAATTAGGTTTTTTATAAATTCAATTAAGCCCATCAAATTAAGCCCATCAAAATATAAATGATATAGTTTAATTAATTAATATAGTAATTTAAATTATTCATTACTATTGATTTTAATTAATTATTTAAATATAAATATATTGTTTAGAACTAACACTACAAGAAAAATAACCTTCTATGACATTTGATTGGAAGAAAAATTGAGAGGAGAGAAGCAACAATTGTCATAATATGTCAAAATGCACTTTTTTGGCGGGAAAATACGTTGTTTTCGGAAATTATTTTTCATGACAGTTATTTAGTGTCATAAAAGGGTAGGATTTATTAAAATAATTTATTAAAATAAAAAATCCCTAAATTTATTAAATTAATTGATTAAAATAGAAAATCCCCAATTTTTCAACCCCTCCCATTTGCGCCGTTGGTCTTCTTCTTCATCCTCCGTCTTCTTCTTCGTCTGGTGACTCATCGACCTCAGGTGAATCTTCAACGTCCGGCCACTGTTCGACTTCTACAAATGATTTGCTTATCCTACTTTTTTTCTTACTGCACAAACTACTTTTTGCAGTTGCTGTCAGGAAGGAAATTCAAGATGAGACAGATTGAGAGACTAGCTAGATTTTGGTACTAGATCGAGAGACAGATCAAGGAAATTCAATGGAGTGCCAAATGACTCAAAAGAAGATCAGGGTACTCCACAGAAATCCGTTCCCCGGAAGGTATGTTGTTCTATTTTTGGTACTAGATTTTGTGTGACATTAAAAAATCATCAACTTGTGATTATTCTTTTTAAGGAACAAACTGGCCGTGTGTTCTGTAGAAATCTCATAGACATTGAAGCTGTTGTTTTCTTTAAAAGAGCCATATTATCATTTCCTTTGCTATTAACAATTACAATTTTGAGGTTTCAACTCCATACTTAGATTTTAACCAAAAAATCAAAAAACACCTGTAACACATTGTGTCACATCCCCTCCCAGACTACATGCTTGCTTAGACCGAAAGATGGCGTGAAGCTGACGAACAACGCTTTCCTTTACCTGTAGCTATCGACTCTACTTAAAACTTTAATGTGAGGAACTTGCCAATCTAGTATATAAACTATTATGCATGCAACAAAACACCGCGGATCCTAGGCTAGTCAAACACATACATGAAGTGTATCTCGGAATTAACTGATTTCACGAGTAAACCTAAAGACACCTTAATCAAAATATAACCAACAAAAATTTACACAACTGCAACTTCTAAAGCTTATACAAACTGTGGAGTATCTATAACATACAAGGGTGTATATACATCATAACACAACAGACTCTATGCCCAACTCGAAACACGTACTGGAAATCGATAACGGAGATTCAGCAGACTAAGGCAGTCTATCAGGCACCGGGAACTCGATCTCTACCTGGAAAATAGGTAAAACATTTTGGAAAGAGTGAGCTATAAAGCTCAGTGAGCTACTCAGTTTAAAACTATAAATTTAAAGATAAGAGCACGGAAAAACTTTACACATATAAATCTGTTTATATAAGTCGTAAATGTAAACGTGTAGTAGTAAGAATAGCTTTCTCAAATACTCAGCATGTACGTCATTAAAATCTAGCAAGGCATATCAAGTATATCAAAATAGTTTAACTAACATGACAAATCTACGTTGTGTAGGGTACACCCAATACAACAACGTTTACAAGCTTTACGATGTAGTGGGGCCCGCCCAGCACTCCCGTCGTCTTTGTCATAGTAGGGCCCGCCCAACACCCACGACAGCATCGTTGTCACGGAGTTCACTCAACGTCAACAACGGAATCTAACCAGTGTGTACACGGTAATCTCTAGCCTCAGGCTCAAGATCTCAGTCATGTAGTTAATGAAAATTTCATAAATCATCTAAAAAAAATATTAAAACATGCCTGCTTATAAATATTACACAGAGCTCAAACTTTACTCGGCTCTTTCATGGAAAACTGTAGTTCTTAAAACAAAACTTCTTACTAATTCATGCTTTGCTTAAAACATGGTGGTTTAAATACTTTCCAAACATTTAATATATACGTGCTAGCATAAATTTCATTAAGAAATTTGTTTTCCAAAAGTATACTTGAAAATAGTCATGAAATTCAAATACCTTTCATCGCATTCAATCATAAATAACAGTTATGGAAAATATTTCAAAATTGGTTTTGTCACTCACAGTCTTGGGCTAGATCCTTGGTCTATAAGCTCGGTTTAATTCTTCTCGACCTGCCAACAACCCAACTGTGTATTAGAGCTCTAAACATTATGGTTTTCTAAAGATATACAAAACATGTTGCACTAAAGATGGCGCTCACGAAAACAAAGCTTAAGAAATAAAATCATATTTCAACAACTCTCTAAAATTTCCAGATTTCTAACATAAACTTCAAATGACTATAACGACCTCAATACTTAACCAAAATGAGTGTTCTTTATATCCAAATCTTAATTTTGAGGTCTTCTAAAACTTAATTGAAGACATGTAAATCTGATCCCCTATGAATAAACTCAGATAACCCTCGAAACAGAATAACTTCCAGGATCGCCCGCACACGACCCCTTTAACTTGTCCCTACAATTTAACTTATTTTTAGTCATTTTTGGTTTACAATATCTTCATGAAAGTTGTAGTAAATTGAATAAAATTTCCAACCATACCAAATAGAGATCCTAACTCTACCTGTACACTTTGAAATACAAGAAACACCAGAGACCTCCTGAATTCGCGTGAAAACCAACTGCCCTATTTTCTTCATCAAAAAGCACCCAATGAATATCAGAATTTGCTCCAACTTTCTTCATACTATTTGTTTGAAAATGAGTTAACTTTCAGTAAATGTAAATCTCACCTCTTAATTCCTTTTGAAGAGTTCAAACTAAATTAAAAACCAGTGATGTGTAGAATGAACCAAGATTCAGCCATGGATACACTTTGCTTGAGTTCTCCTTCTCCTCTTCAACCTCAAAACTCTAGTAAAATTCCTCTTCTTCTTCCTTCCAAACTTTCTCTTAAATGTTCTCTGTAAATTGAAGAAGGAAAAATGGAAGATGGATGAGAACTTTTGGCGGTGAAGAGAAGAGAAGAAGAAGAAAAGAAAAATGAAAATTTTCCTCTTTTTCTTTCCTTTTATCCTTTCTTTTCTTTTTTTCTTTATTTTACCTAATAAAACCATTAAATATATATATTTATATATATACACTTAATTTCCATTTTCTTTTCTTTTCTTTTCTCTTTTTTTCCACATTTAAAGAAATTAAACCAAGAAAATATCGGGTTTCCAACTTACCTTCCCCTTAGAAAATTTCGTCCTCGAAATTTAGAATGTCCTTAACTGAAAAGTATCGGGTATCTCTTCTTCATCTGATCTTCCGGTTCCCAAGTTGCCTCCTTCACACCGTGATGTCTCCACAAAACCTTTATGAGTGAAATCGTTTTGTTTCTCAAAACTTGTTCCTTTCTGTTGAGAATCTGAACTAGTTCTTCAACATAACTCAAATCTTCTTTTAATTCAACTGGTTGCTCTTGCAACACATGTGATGGATCTGGTATATATTTTCTTAACATGGATACATGGAAAACATCATGCATTCGTGCAAGTTCTATTGGTAACTCAAGTCTATACGCTGCTGGTCCCACTCGTTCCGTTATCTGATATGGCCCAATATATCTAGGACTTAACTTTTCTTCTGAAACGAATAACACCTCACCATGGAGATAATTTCAAGAAAACTTGATCTCCAACTTGGAATTCTAAGTTTCTTTGTCGCTTATCCACATAACTTTTCTGCCGATCTTGGGCTATCTTCAGGTTTTCTCTTATTAACTTAATATTGTTTCTCCTAGTCTGAATCAACTCAGGACCTACTAACTTCCGCTCTCCCACTTCATTCCAGCACACAAGAGTTCTGCATGGTCTTCTGTATAAGGCCTCATATGGTGCCATACCGATACTAGACTGATAGTTATTATTATAAGCAAACTCCATAAGTGGCAAGTGGGTATCCCAACTTCCTTTAAGTTGAAGGACACATGCTCTCAACATGTCCTCTAAAGTTTGGATGGTCCTCTCGGACTGACCATCTGTTTGGGGATGAAATGATGTACTAAACTTTGGCCCTGTTCCCATTGCTTTCTGTAAACTAGGCCAAAATTTAGAAGTAAACCTCGGATCCCTATCTGAAACTATGGACACTGGTACTCCATACTGACTCACAATCTTATTGACATATAATCTAGCTAGCTGGTCTAACGTAGATTTCACTTTAACAGGTATAAATCGTGCCGTCTTGGTGAGTCTGTCTATTATTACCCATATACCATCATGTCCACTGGATGTACGAGGTAATTCAAACAGAAAATCCATAGTAATATGCTCCCATTTCCACTCTGGCACTGGCAAAGGATTAAGAAATCCTCCTAGCCTCTGTCTTACTGGTTTAACCTGTTGAAAAATCAAACATCTATCAACATATTCAGTTATCTCTTGCTTCATTCCAGGCCACCAATAAGCCTTCTTTAAAGTTTTGTACATCTTGGTGCTACCTGGATGTATAACGTAAGCTGAACTGTGAGCTTCTTCTAGAATAGCATTCTTAAACTCACTGATATTCGGAACACATAATCTTCCCTATTTAACAATGGCTCCATCTGTTCTCAGCTCAAACTCCACCTCTAAGCCTTTCTTGGATTTCTCAAACTTCTTCTGTAAATTATTGTCCTCTGACTGTCTTCTTACAATCTCAGTTACTAGAGAAGACCGAACCTGAAATTGAGCTAAGAGACTTTCTGAATCCTTTATAGTTACTACTGCCTTGGAACCTCTCAACTCATTCAACAAAGCTACTCGAATACCACACAAGGCACTCTTCGAAAGTCTTGACTTCCTACTTAATGCATCCGCTACTACGTTAGCCTTACCTGGATGATACTCTATAGTACAATCAAAAATTTTAATCAATTCTAGTCATCGCCTTTGTCTCAGATTTAGCTCTTTCTGATCAAAAATATACTTCAGGCTCTTATGATTTATGAAAATATGACACTTTTTCCCGAACAAATAGTGTCTCCAAATTTTTAATGCTAAAACAACTGCTGCTAGCTCAAGATCATGGGTAGGGTAATTACACTCATGCTCCTTCAACTGCCTTGAAGCATAAGCTATTACATTCCCATCTTGCATAAACACACAACCTAATCCTAGCCTTGAAGTGTTACAATAAATCACATAGTCCTTCCCTGTTACAGGAAGTGCCAGAATAGGTGCTGTGACTATTCTTTTCTTCAATTTCTGAAAACATTGCTCGCATTTATCTGACCACTCAAACTTAGCATTCTTCCTTGTCAAAGCGGTCAAAGGCAATGCCAATCGTGAGAAATCCTCAATAAAACGCCTCTAGTATCCTACCAAACCCAGGAAACTACATACTTCTGTCGCACTAGTTGGTCTTTTCCAATTGATAACCACTTCCACTTTTTGTGGATAGACACTAACTCCTTTTGCTGAAACTACATACCCCAAAAATACTACATGTTCCAACCAGAACTTACATTTGCTGAACTTAGTGTACAACTGTTTATCACGTAGAGTCTGTAGAACAATCCTCATATGTTCCTCATGGGGCTTCTCTGTCAACCGAGTAAACTAATATATTATCAATGAACATGATCACAAACTGATCTAAATATTGATGGAGGATCCTGTTCATGAGATCCATGAAAACCGCTGGTGCATTCGTTAAACCGAATGGCATAACTCAAAACTCATAATGCCCATACCTCGTTCTGAATGTTGTCTTAGCAATATCTGATTCTCTAACCTTCAACTGGTGGTATCCTGACTTCAAGTCAATCTTAGAAAATAATGCTACTCCCCTTAATTGATCAAATAAGTCGCGAAGCGTGGTAAAGGATACTTGTTACGTATTGTAACCTTGTTTAACTGTCTATAGTCAAAACATAATCTGAGGGTACCATCTTTCTTTTTCACAAATAGCACTGGCGCACCCCAAGGCGATACACTAGGCCTGATGTATCCCTTGTCAACCAGTTCTTGTAACTGCATCTTCAATTCTTTAAGCTTGCTTGGAGCCATTCTATACGGTGCCTGTGAAATAGGTGTTGTTCCTGGTAATAATTCAATGGTGAACTCAATCTCTTTATCAGGTGGAAAACCTGACAGATCAGCTGGGAATACATCAAGAAACTCTTTCACCACATGAACATCTTCTGGCTTCAGCTTTTCTCTCTGCACTACTACGATGTGTGCAAGAAACGTTTTGCAACCCTTCCTCAGCAATTTCTCAGCTTTCAAAACTGAGATTAAACTTCTAGAAACGACCTTCCTCATACCTCTAAAATCCACTTTAGCAAAGTCTGGTTTTCTGTATACCACTTCCTTCTTATGGCAATCCATAGATGCATAGTAAGCAAATAAGAAATCCATTCCCAAAATTACATCTAACTTCTGCAACTCTAGTGGTAGCAAGTCCACTAGCATATTGGTACCTTCTACTAAAATTTCACAATCACGCAACACCCCATTGACAAGTAAAACGTCACCAACTAGAGTGTATATAGTGAACCCCTCAGATAAAGGCTCTAGCATCCTATTCAGCTTAGTTAAAAGTATACTAGAAATAAAGGAATGCGTAACACCTAGATCAAATAAAACATCTGTAGGTACATTACAAATAAGAATCGTACCAGTAATAACATCTGGTGCATCCTCCGCTTCTTGTTGAGTCATAGCATAGACTTTTCCCTGTTGTCTAGGTCTTCCAACAACTCCCTTTTGCCTTGCACCACTGGTGCCCTCTGTGGGAACCACTGAAACTCTCGATTCCTCAACTGTCTGGGATCCAACTCCCTGATCTCTCTCAACTTTCATGTTCAACTGCGGACAATCTTTCTTGAAATGTCTTGGTTGTCCGCACTGGTAACATACACCGACAACCACCAAACACTAACCTCGATGGTTCCTGCCACAACTCAAGCATGGTGTTTGCTGACTGTACTAGCAACGGACTCTTCACCTGGCTGCGATCTTATTGTTGATCTAGTGGGTTGACTAGGTATTCTCTGGCTCTGTCTCTGAAAAACACTACCATAACTCAAGTTCCTCGATGCTTGGCCTCCAGACCGATTCTTAAAGTCTTGACGGCTTAAAATATTTATCCCAGACGTGAACCTCCGCTGCTCACGGCCTCTAAATCCACTAGCTGTTGAAGTCCCACGACTAAGCTCCACTACTGATTTCTCTTCTGTTATACTCTGCTTCACACGAAGAGCAGTCTCCACTAACTGAGAAAAATTCGTCCACTTAGCAATGGCTGTAACTGGGGTACGTATTTCAAAATGCAACCCTCTTTCAAACCTTCAGCACCTGTCACTCTCAGAAGCCACAATAACGTCAGTATACCGTGAAAGCTCGGTATACTTCATCTCATACTCAGCCACTGAAAGTGATCCTTGTTTCAACCCTAGAAATTCATCCCTCTTGGTTTTGCAGTATGTGCTGGGATAATACTTATCTTCGAATATGCCTCTAAAAGTCTGCCAGTCTAAACACGTGCATCACTGCGCCTAGCTAATATAGATTTCCACCATCCTTCAGCCTCTTTTTGCAACAAAAATGTGGCCAATCTAACCTTTCGCTCCTCAGGACAATTCATCACATCAAAATACTTTTCAAGCATATTCAACAAGTTCTCTGCATGAGCTGGATCTGTGGAACCCTCAAACACTGTAGCCCCTAACTTCTTCAGTCGTTCAATTTCGTATGTCTTTTCTAGATCACTAGGCTTTGCTCTCTCTGGCCTTCCCTTCTCCTGTGCAGTTCTTGCAAACTGCTCGTGTCCTGCCCCACCTCAAACTCTTAGGGTACTAGATTCCCCTACAGATGAACCTTTGGTAGGACCTTGCATCCCATCCTGATTCTGCTGACGTCGTCTGCCAGTACGTGGTGCCATGACTTCTATAATATGTCAACACATTAGACATAATATAGATACTTAACTCAAATGCATGATACTAAATGTCTACTCACATATTAATAATAATTGGACTCACTTCTACCCTTACCTAGACCATACTCCACTAGTTCCCTTTAAGCTAACTTGACTTTCAATTATTTACTGTCCAGTTTCTTCTAGAGCTAACCGCTCTATCTTAATTCCATAGAGCAAACTCCTCTGATACCAAGTTGTCACATCCCCTCCCGCACTACCTGCTAGCTTAGACTGAAAGATGGCGCGAAGCCGACGAACAATGCTTTTCTTTACCTGTATCTGTCGACTCTGCTTAAAACTTTAATGTGATGAACTTCCAATCTAGTATATAAACTATTATACATGCAACAAAACACAGCGGATCCTAGGCTAGTCAAACACATACATGAAGTGTACCTCGAAATTAACTGATTTCACGAGTAAACCTAAAGACACCTTAATCAAAATATAACAAACAAAAATTTACACAACAGCAGCTTCTAAAGCTTATACAAACTGTGGAGTATCTATAACATACAAGGGTGTATATACATCATAACACAATAGACTCTATGCCCAACTTGAAACACATACTAGCAATTGATAACGGAGCTTCGGCAGACTAAGACAGTCTATCAGGCACCGGGAACTCGATCTTTACCTAGAAAATGGGTAAAACATTTTGGAAAGGGTGAGCTATAAAGCTCAGTGAGTGACTCAGTTTAAAACTATAAATTTAAAGATAAGAACACGTGAAAACTTTACACATATAAATTTGTTTTATAAGTCGTAAATGTAAACATGTAGTAGTAAGAATAGCTTTTGCAAATACTTAGCGTGTACGTCATTGAAATCTAGCAAGGCATATCAAGTATATCAAAATATTTTAACTAACATGACAAATCTACGTTGTGTAGGGTACACCCAATACAACAACGTTTACAAGCTTTACGATGTAGTGGGGCCCGCCCAGCACTCCTATCATCTTTGTCTTAGTAGGGCCCGCCCAGCACTCACGACAGCATCGTTGTCACGGAGTTCACTCAATGTGAACAACGAAATCTAACCAGTGTGCACACGGTAATCTCTAGCCTCAGGCTCAAGATCTCAATCATGTAGTTAATGAAAATTTCATAAATCATCTAAAAAAAATATTAAAACATGCCTGCTTATAAATCTTACACAGAGCTCAAACTTTACTCGGCTCTTTCGTGGAAAACTGTAGTTCTTAAAACAAAACTTCTTACTAATTCATGCTTTGTTTAAAACATGGTGGTTTAAATACTTTCCAAACATTTAATATCCACGTGCTAGGATAAATTTCATTAAGAAATCTAGTTTCCAAACGTATACTTGAAAATAGTCATGAAATTCAAATACCTTTCATGGCTTCGAAAATAAACATTCATCGCATTCAATCATAAATAACAGTTATGAAAAATATTTCAAAATTGGTTTTTCCACTCACATTCTTGGGCTAGATTCTTGGTCTATAAGCTCGGTTTAATTCTTCTCGGCCTGCCAACAACCCAACCAAGTATTAGAACTCTAAACATTCTGGTTTTCTAAAGATATACATAACATATTGTTTCATACTTTCCAGTGAGAGAATAAAGAAGCTCTTATTACCATCAATATTCCAACCATTTTTGGCAGATGAGCCTCTTTTTTCTGTATTTTCATTTCTTTTTAATGGAGCCCATTTTTTCAGATTTGTATGGTTTCAGCTATTGTGCTTGCAAGATTTTCATATCAATTTTAGTTGACATCTTTGACAATATTTACTTCCCATGTCTACATGAGTTACGGAGATTTCATTATTCATAAATTGTGGAATGTTACTATGCTTAGTTTAAATTTTTAAATGTTACTGCATAGACATTTGGTTAAACTACTAATTATATGGACTACACTAGATGAAAATACAAGAGTGTTTGATATATCTTCTCTAACTTGCTAGATTTATGCAAAGAAATGGAAAATCTTCCTTCAGAGATGATAAAGAAGATCTAGTTGCTGCTAATGGACTCATTGCTGATGTCAAATCCTCACAAGAATTTACAGCTAAGACACCGTCAAACTTAGTGTAGAATTTGATTCATTTACATAATTTGTCTTCAAATATTTGTTAATGGGAGGTGCTTTCTCTTTTCATCCTTGTTTGCTCATGGAAGAAACAGTTAATCAATGTTTAATTAACTTTTTATAATAACATTGATTAGTTTCGTTAGATTGACTTCGGAGTTGTAGTTGTTGAAATATGTTTTGAGTTATAGTTTGGTTAAATTGACTTCGGAGTTATAGTTAGTTATGGCTATTAGAAACATAGTCAGCGTCTCATCATTTTTTCATTGAGGGATAGGATAGCTTTTTTCCAGATTTCTCTTTATTTTCTAAATTCACTAATACTAAGGCGATCATGTTGTTTTCTAATATAAAAGATAGTACGGTGCTTATAAGAGATGATCAGTATGTATATGATTCTATCTTCTTTCAGCTTGACATTGCGAGAATGAATTTGAATTTATGGAATAATTATGCTCATGTGAGCTTCTCTCTAAGAATATCAGTGTTAAATGATTGTATGTTATAATAATTATGGCAGGGAGTAGGAAGAAATTTTCCATACTTTTGTATGAGCCATCTCGATCCAACTTCGGTATTTCTTCTCATACCTAATTTGTTAGTCTCAATGTATATGAGAACTTCACATAACAAGCAGCCATAGGTATACTGCAAAACTCGTGTTCTCACTTTGTGTTCCACTTAATTATATCCAGTGTTTCTTCCTACAAAATGTGATCAATTTTTTGATGTTGTAATGCTTCATTCAATGTTGTTAATTATGTTACTCATGTTTGAATGGTTTTTTTGTTTTGTGGTTCTTTTTTCAGTGCATTATCATTGACCGTTTAACAGGGCTTATCGATCTTTGTTGCCTTATGGTGCTTGGTCTTCAATATATTCTTTTTCAAGAAGTTGTTCAAGGGAAGGGTTGAGAAAGGTGAAAAATTAATTATGGAAGATTTATGCCTTAGTCAAACTTTAAGTTTTGTAATATGTATTTTCTATTTGATTTGGGCTGAGGAAATGAGTGCTTTTGTCTTACTTAAAAGAGGTATGAAGGTGGTTGGGACATTGCCAATCGAAATTACTAGATTGTAAGTTTTGTTAACATAATTTTGTTTTACTATTTATGATTGGCATATTTTTTCTTGAATTCTGCTATTCAATACAATTTCTTGTAATTAGTTTTTGTTGTATGCTAGCAAGATATATCATTTGGAGTGGTTAGAAAATCTTTGGAGCATCGTAATACAGTTTGCATTGAAATACAACGTATAACATTGCCCTAAATTTATGTTATTGGGTTTTAGCGTTTTAGTTGAATTTAATTAGGTTTTTGGATTCATGGGTTTGGATAGAATGCTTCTTGGGGTAATGGAACATTTGGATCCTTGATGTAGAAAGTTGGAACATTAGTTGTAAAAAGTGGTAAAAGTTTATGTTGTCTTGAGTAGTTTTGGGTTTCTATATATTATTTGGAAGTTGATTAATAATGTTTTAAGATTAGGAAATGGAATATTAGACCGAGCACTAATTGTGGTAAAGAACATGGAACTGAACCCGATGGTAATCCAATCTGAAGGAGAAAAAGTCAACTAGTATTTGTATTTATCTTGGTTGAAAATTGCTTCTTGTTTCGGATGTGAATGCTCAACTTGAAATCTGATTTGCAGGGTGAATTGGGGAGTTGGAGTTTCAATTGATTTAAATTTGCTTCCATGTGGTGGAATGTTATGGATCAAATATTTTTTTGTTTGCTTCATTTGCTTCTCTTTTTTTTCGTTTTTTGATCTCGGTTTATTATTTTTGGATTTTATTAAGTGGGGTGTCACTTGTTTCTTGGTTGCTTTCTTCAAATTACCTTAATAAATTCACTGCATCTATAATTGTTAGCCTGGTTGTAGGGTTGTCATTTGTAAATGTAAATGTTTTGTGGAAGTGTTTTAGATGAAAGCATTTTTAGTATTTCTCATAAGTTTGTTGGGAAATTCTATTTATAGACCTCTTCATTTGTTAATTTAGAAAATGAATTCTGACATATATATACTTCTCATATGTGTCATACTTACATTTTTTTTTTTTGTTTGGATCACTAATCATGTTATGCTTGTAGTTTTCATAAAAGCTTCTCTATTCTCATCGGCTTGTTCTTCATTGACATTTGATAGGAAATGGGATTACTGGAAATAAAATATGGTTTGCTTCAACTAGTAGAGTCTTTAAACTTTCTTCATAGCAATGCACGTCTTATTCACCATGCTATATCTCCGGAGGTATCAATTTTATTTCAACATTTTTTTTCTTCTGGTAGTTTAAAACTTTTTATTAAGTTTCTTGGGAGTATTTAGAGATTTTTCTAGTGCTTCATTTGGGAACTAAAGTGTTGAATGATACAAACATCGTACAATGTTTCTTTCCATATGTTCTTGGGAGTATTTGGAGTTTTTCCATATTGTGTTGCTTCGAGTATTTTTGTATTTTGGTGCAACACGATCTGTAACGCCTCAAATTTTGAGGTAAATTTTAACATATTTTATTTTAATTTTTGGGAATTTAAAATTTTTTGTGTTAATTTTTGTTTGGTTTAGAAGAGAAAAGAAAAAGAAAATGAAGGGTATGAATTTTTAATAATATAATATGATATAAATTAATATAATAATAATATAATATAATAAATTATATTATTATTATTATTAATTATATTATTATTATTATTATTACTATTACTATTATTATTATTATATATATATATTTAAAAAAAAAGGAGAAACCCTAAGACGCGCGCCGCCCCCCCCCCCCCAATCTTCTTTCACCCGACGCCACCACCGCCTTCTTCAATCTTCTCCTTCTTTTCCGACAGTGCCAGAACCGCCGCCTTCGTCTTCGTCGTCGTCCGCCTCGCAACGTTTTCGCCTGGGCATGGCTAGCCACCAACGGGTCCTCCCAAATCGGTCATCCGACCGTACGCAGTCGATGCTCTCTCTCTCTTCATCTCCGCCATCTCCGACGCTCTCTCTCTCTTCATCTTGTGTACCCGAGCAAGCCGTCCTTCCATTTCCGTCGTGCTTCCCTCTTCTGACCGTCGTCGAGTGAAGCAGAGGGAAAACAGTGGTCGCGTGTGCGCTGGCTACAAACGATCGAGTCGAGCCGAGTCAAGCAAGCCGAGCCGATCGAGTCGAGCCGAGCCATAGCTGAACCAAGCTGAGCTGCGAGCCGAGAGTCGAGCCAATAAGAGAACTGAGTCGAGCCGAGCTGAGCCGCTAACCGATAACTGAGCCGAGCCGCGAGCCGAGAGCCAAGCCGAGCCGCCTCCCAAGCCAAGTTGATTTTCCAAGCCAATCTCTTGATCCACTGAGCCACTTAAGTCGTATCCATTCGTGTCGAGTCCCGGTGAGTCTTGATAAGGACAATGTGAGGAATTTCTAATGTTTTCAATATTCAGTGAGAGCCTAAATATTGGATTAAAATGTTGAACTGATTGATGGGGTTATCCGTTGATCCCCTAAAGGTGTTGGGGAGGTGACGCTCGAGTTCAGGAATTTTACGGCAAGCGCAGTAGAAGCCAACTCTCCTCTGCTTAGGTAAGTCGGTAGTTGTTGCTTTGGAGTGTTTTGTACTGTGGATTATAATGATGTCATTGTTAAACCCGTATGTTTGTGTTTAGGTGGATTCGTTTAGATGCGGACTTGAACGAGATTTTAGCTACATCTCAGGTAAGGGATTTCTTACTACTGGACCTCGGAATGAGACTGGAAACCTAGTAACCCACATAGGAATTATACAATAGTAACTGTATTGAATTGATTGACGCATGTTTAACTAGTACATATCACTTATATGCTCTTGACTGATTAAAGGTAACGTGATCGTTAGTTGTAGCCTATGTAATGAGTTGTTCTGTTGGTAGGTACTGATGGCCTGATGTTCTATGTATTGTGGTTATGTTGATGGGTTGTGCTGTCAATTGGAATAGTAATGCCGATGGATTATGAAAATCTTAATGTTATATAAAGTTGAAGTCTGTTATCAAGATACTGGTTATGAATTATTTCGTGGAGGTACCAAGGGTTTGGAAATCTCTTGGGTAGATTGTGTATACGCGGTTGAGAGGTGCTGTAAACCGAATACGATTGTTATGCCTAATATGAACGTTATGCATAAAATAGATAACCTATAGATGTGCTAGGGTTTGAATTGAGACGAAGTACCGTCAGGGGGATTTACAAAGTGGTTATTTGACTATTAGACTGAATTTAAGGAATGTCACGATGAAGTGTGGGTTGGACATACATATAGCGACCGAGGAGACTATTGATTAAACTTAAACTGTCGAACTAGTTAAGCTTATAAACTAAAACGTTAACTTGAATGTTATTGTGATGTGACTATTGTAGACGATTTAGTATGGACTGAGGGGTAACAGTTAGCTTTATCTATGGGGTAGCGTACCTTGTAGGCACGGCATCCTTCGGGATCACTAGACTGATATGTGCATCCTTCAGGATCACTAGACTGATATGTGCATCCTTCGAGATCACGAGACTGCTATGTGTATCCTTCGGGATCACGAGACTGATATGTGCATCCTTCGGAATCACGAGACTGCTATGTGTATCCTTCGGGATCACGAGACTGATATGTGCATCCTTCGGGATCACTAGACTGATATGAGCATCCTTCGGGATCACTAGACTGATATGTGCATCCAACGAAATCACTAGACTGATTGATGTGTGCGTTCTACGGAACCACTAGACTGTTTACGTAGAGTACCCCTTAATAGGAAGCTAACTGTTATTACCCTAACGGGCCCAGTAGTGGGTCCCTTACTGGGTATATCTTTTACTCACCATTTTTCTCTTAAATTTTTCTTTCAGATAAGGGTATGGCGAGGGGCAGACCGACGAGGGGCAAGAAGGATGCGTGAAGGCCATATGGATGCGTCTGGTTTTCTTTATGCTTCTGCTGATGTATTTTGTTACTTGTTATTTTTCATTGTCAGATCGAGTCATGGTTAGAACATTTGATTGGTGGTTTTGATGATTTGAGCACTATATTTTGGAACTCTTAGAAACATGATTTAAAATAGGGCATGAAATTGCTTTTGTGATATTTTAAACGTTTTTAATGAATCGTAACCGGTCTTTTATGAGTTTGTGTGTTTTACTGTCGAGTCTTAGTACTACGTAGTGACCTCAGCTTAGTCCGGAAAGTTAGGGCGTTACATAATCATCCTAAATTCTTTTGTAATTATATAATCATCATATGCTTATTTACACAGTTGAAAAACTTTCATATAACTGTTTTGGTGATGAGGGGTAATGATCGTTAACCTTCATGCTAGATATCCTTTAAGTTGAAGAATTTGTAGTTAGATTCATTAGTTCTCTAGAGTGTACTCCATGCTATATTTGTTTCGTAATGTATGTATGATCTGCCATGGTTTTGTTATAACAAGCAATGACATGAATAGTTTTTGCTACTAGTGAAAGGGTATGACCATCTTTGCAGCAGGAATGATCAAGAATCATCAAGGTAAATTTCCTCCTATACTCTTTTGATTTCTATTTCCAATCTTTCCTCTAAACAGGCTCATATTTGATTACTGAAAATACTCATCATATATTTGATGTTAATCAGTTAGTTGATAAGTAGAGCTTCTGTTTCTGTTTTTAAGTGTTTGTTGTTCTATTTTTATTTGTTTACTTAGATTAAAGGTTTATTTTGTGCTTTCATTAGTTGTTGTTAGTTAAAGATAGGAGTCCTTAGTTTATAAAAGGTATTATTAAAAAAATAATTAAAACAAGAATTCTCCAAGATTGTAGCCAAGAAAATTAGATTTACAGTACCATTTTTCTTTTACTAATTGGTAGGAAAAAATGAAGAGCAAGAATTTCTCATGTGGAACTGATGCCAAATGTGTATTTTGAAAATGAGACAAAAATTTCTTTACCTTTGTAGAGAGGTACTTGTAGATAAGGCAAATGCTTTGATTCAAAAGATGGAAACAAATGGTTGTACTCCTAATTGCAATTACTTTTAGCAGTGTAGTTTGCTTGTGTATATAGATCCTTTCACTTTGATTTTTTGATATGTGTTATTGGAGTTTTAGGAGGATCATATTCGTCAATAACACAGTAGCTTGCGTGGAACATGTAATTAAGTACGTTCTCTTAGTTATTGAATCTATCTTTATATTCTTCACTCTTGGTATATATTATATTCAAAGACTGTTTTTAATGATTTAGTTTTGCAAACCTTTCCATGTTGATTGTAAAGGACAATATAGGCAAGTTCCTTGCTCATATATATATATATATATATATATATATATATTTCTTTGAGTTTATAAACTTATGTGTCATAATAATGCTCTTTAAGCACGTCAAGATTGTTCATTTCCTTTTAAGAATATGGAACTTGTCAATTTTTCTAGGTTTGGTCTTGTTACAACAATGGGGGATTTCTAGAGGGTCAAAGTTGAACATTGAAACTATCGAAACACCCTTTCTGTTTTTTTTTTTTTTTAATACTCAAAATTTTAGTCCAATATCTTTTCTTTTTGTTTTTTCTAAGTTGACAAAGGTCTTAACAAGGCAAAAGGGAATTTTAGGGCATTCTATAAGGTATGTACTCAATCATGTTATGGTTGAATAGGCAAATGATTTTATTTTTACCCATAAGTTCATTTCATGTTTTGGTTTTTAGGCACAGTATAATATTGATCAAGCATTGCAAAAAGATACTTCCTTTAGAAGATGGGTGGGTTATGGGATCGTGTTATTTTTAGTTGTTTTTAGTATGCACATTTGATCATGAAGTGTTGTTGAAGTGTGTATGTAATTTAGCTTAGTTTGTGGACTGAATTTAGCTAAGCTTAGAAGTTATTCTTCTTGAAGTGTGTATGTGCTCTATGTTGTTGAAGTGTGTTATTCATCATGAAGTGAATGTGATGTGTTTATGTGGGTGAATGTGTTGTCTTGTTGAATCTTTTTTTTTTCTTTTTCTTTTCTTATTAGGTTTTGCCACAATCCATTGGAGCAATGAAGCCATATTTATGTCAATTAGTTGATGTATAGGCTTTTTTGTAGGTTTGGTAGGAAATTTTTTTGTTTAAATGTAGTTATTTAAATAGTTTGTTCGTACCAAAACACATTTGTACCAACAATTAACGCAATATTACAAAGTGTGTTTCTTTCTATTAAAGTGTTTACCTTTTCCATATGTGATTGTATTGGTCTATAATGGTATGTGTAATGGCAGGCGACAAGAAATACATGATTCAATAAGAAATGCTTGTTGAAAACAGTGACTAAAAACACAACTATGACATTTAAATTAAAAAATAAAACTGTCATAAAAAAAGTTTTATTGGCAGTTAATTAAAGTCATGGTAAGAAAAATGATGATAGTTAAAAAGTGTCATAAATGATAAATAATGACATTTAATATCAGTCATAGAATATTAACAATGACAGTTATCCTCCGTCATAAAATGTAAGCTATGATAGTTATAAGTTGTCATAAAATATAAACAATGACAGTTATTAACTATCATCGAAAATAAATAATGACAGTTATACTCTGTCATAAAACATAAACTGTGATAGTTATTAACTGTCATCGTAACTAAATAATGACAGTTATAATCTGTCATAAAATATTTCATTCGTGACAGTTATTATATGTCATGGAAACCAAATTTCGTGATAGTTTTATACAACTATCATAAAATACTTTCCATGACTGCCACATCAATGACTGCAAAAAACTGTCACGAAAACCTTTAATGACAGCATTTAACTGTCATTGTAGGCCCTTTTTCTACTAGTGTCATTTAACTGTTATAACACCTTCATCACTAATATTTTATGTACATAAACGAACTTAAGTTCAAACTTTACGATCTCAAACCAAAAGACAAAATATAGAGATCCTTTTGCCTATAGTAAATATAGAGATCCAATAAAATAAAAGAAAAGAAAGAAAGTAATAACAAAATCTATGTATTCTTATGATTATGATTCTAATGTCTAAACTAAAATATGATTATGATTATAATGTCTAAACTATCAAATATAGGTATAAAGTTCTAATGTCTAAACTAAAATATGATTATGATTATGATTATAATGTCTAAACTATCAAATATAGGTATAAAGTTCTAACTCTTTTAAAGTAATAACAAAATCTATGTATTTTAGTTTAACAACACTCATAAAGTGATCACTCTACTTTAACAGCACACATAACAAAATCTATGTATTTTAAAGTAATTCAGCTATATTAAATTTGAACTTTAATAGCATACATAAAGTAATAACAAAATTTGTCACTTGCTTGAAGGAGAGGGAATGCACAATAACAATTAGAATTTATTGAGTTAACATTTTTCAAATTTAAAAGAATCTCATCTTCAAACCCACAAATAATTCTTTTCCCTTTTTTGAAGAATGCTCTTTTCTCCTTGTATTCAACCTAAAAATTTTGCATTCTTTGGCCTAATCCCTTTAATATTTATAATATTAAGCTACAAAAATCGATCAACATTTCATTCAAACATCACATTTCATTCATACAAAAATCAATCCCTTTAAATGTAGATCAATACCATATTTACCATAAAAGCCAAACAAACATTTCTACCATAGAAGCCAAACAAATTAAACAGTAAATTACCCATTATTAGGTATTAAACAAATAGTAAATTAAACATCTCTAAGTTAAATACAAAGGCTAAACCACTCCATCGATGTAACAAACTCAAAGTTCATTGGTGAAGAGACTCACCGATGAATAGTGGCGATGGTGGTGGCGTTACAGTGGATGCGGCGGCGGTGCGTTATAGCGGGTGCAGCGACGGAGCGTTACAGCGAGTGCAGCGGCGGCGGTGCAGCGTGTGGGCGGTGGCAGTACAGTGTGTGGGCGTGTGGGCGGCGTTGCGGCTTTTAGACGTGTAGGCGGCGATAGCGTTGCGGCTTCAACGGTGGATCTGGTGCGGCTTCAACGGCGGCGGTGGGTTACGGTGGTCGGCGTCCAACGGCGGTGGTGGGTTACGGTGGGTCGGCGTCCAACGACGGCGGTGAGATTGGATGGAGGCTTGAGATATTGAGACTGTAACGACCCAACTTTCCGAACTAAGCTGAGGTCACTACTCAATACCAAAACTCGACCACACAACATAAAATTCATAACGGACCGGTTACGATTTCTTAAAACGTTAGAAATATTACAAAAAAATAGTATCGGGCCCTATTTTAAATCACAGTCACAAAAGTTTCAAATAAAAACTCAGGTCATCAACTCAAAATCACAAAACCACATATTCTAACAAAAAACATCAGCGGAAGCAATAAGAAAACCAGACGCGTCCATATGGCCTTCACGCATCCTTCCTGCCTCTCGTCGGTCTCCCCTCGCTGTGCCCTTACCTGAAAAGTTAAAGAAGAGAAAAGGGTGAGTATAAACATACCCAGTAAGGGACCCACTACTGGGCCCGTTAGGGAACAACATTTAACTTCCTATTCGGGGGTACCCTACATAACAGTCTAGTGGTTCCGTAGAATGCACATATCAGTCTAGTGCTCCCGAAGGATGCACATATCAGTCTAGTGCTCCCGAGGGATGCACACATCAGTCTAGTGCTCCCGAAGGATGCACACATCAGTCTAGTGCTCCCGAAGGATGCACACATCAGTCTAGTGCTCCCGAAGGATGCACACATCAGTCTAGTGCTCCCGAAGGATGCACACATCAGTCTAGTGCTCCCGAAGGATGCACACATCAGTCTAGTGCTCCCGAAGGATGCACACATCAGTCTAGTGCTCCCGAAGGATGCACGCATCAGTCTAGTGCTCCCGAAGGATGCACGCATCAGTCTAGTGCTCCCGAAGGATGCACATATCCGTAAGGCACACTACCCACTATTGGGCCCGTTAGGGAACAACAGTTAACTTCCTATTCGGGGGTACCCTACATAACAGTCTAGTGGTTCCGTAGAACGCACATATCAGTCTAGTGCTCCCGAAGGATGCACATATCAGTCTAGTGCTCCCGAGGGATGCACACATCAGTCTAGTGCTCCCAAAGGATGCACATATCAGTCTAGTGCTCCCGAAGGATGCACATATCAGTCTAGTGCTCTCGAAGGATGCACATATCCGTAAGGCACACTACCCCATAGATGAAGCTAACCGTTACCCCTCAGTCCATACTAAACCGTCTACAACAGTCATACCCCAACGACATTCATATTACAGTTCCGCCATAGGCTTTGTCAGTCAGATAGTATAGGTTTAAACAACTACACCCTCAGTTGCTATACGCATTTCCAATTCGCACACCATTATGGTAACCCCTAGACCCAATCAACTAATCAATCAAAATCGGACTCACCGTCCTTCCCCGACCAACTCCATGATCAATGCCCAGACCAATGACTACCACGTACCTAACCGTAAACTTCAGGGTCCATCGACATAAAATCCCAATCTACAACGTAGCTTATTAACATAACCACCCTATACCGAACATCCAGCATCGGGGTCTATCCGCAAGCAACTCCTTACACCCGATAGCACACAAGCTACAACTAGCGGTCGCGTTACCTTTACATCAGACAAGAGTATAGCAACAATACTTAAAAGTCAATCACACATACATTTATTCGGTACAGTTACTAACGTGTAATCCCCTGTGGATTATTACGTTTCCAGCCTCGATTCGAGGTCCAGTAGTAGGAAAACCCTTACCTGATACTCGGTTATGCCCCTCGATCGAGTCCACGCTCAACGGATCCACCTAAACGAAAACACGAAGGTTTTAATCGATGACACTAGTAGAAGTCATTTTAAATGGTCCTAAGCGACATCCGTTGACTTACCCAAGGAAAGGAAAGCTATCTCCAAACAAGCCTGCCGCGGAACCCGAGAACTTATACGTCAACTCCTTAATACCTTCAAGGAATGAAAGGTAGGACCAAATCTTATTCCAATATTCAACTCGAATCGGATATAGCAACATTAGGGAAATCATCAAAACAATCCTTACCGAGAACTCACCGTGACCCGGAGTGGAGGAAGGAAGGCTTAGGTGGCTCGATAAACAGGGAGCTCGACTTGGCTTGGCTCGGAGCTTGGGTTGGCCAGCTCGCGGCTCGGCTCGGCTTGGATCAGTTTACGGCTCGGCTCGGCTCGGCTCGGTCCTCGGCTCGGCTCGGCTCGACTTGTGGCTCGCGGCTCAGCTGGATTTGCTTGTGGCTCGCAACTCGGCTGGATCTGCTTTTGGCTCGCGGCTCGGCTGGAAATGGGTCTCGGGTCGGGTCAGCTTGGAACTGGGGCGACAACGAACATCGGTCTTCGGCGTTCGACGACGGAATGCTTCGCGGCTTAGAGGAGTCCGACGACCGGTTCCGTTTCAACGCGGCGGAGAGTGGCAGGGCGTCGGCGGACGCGGTGGAGTGAAAGATGCACGGCGGCATCCGGGTGCGTGAGATCGAGAGGGCGTTCAGAAATGGATGGTCGCGGCAGACGAAGGCTGGAGCGGGGAGATTCCGACGACGGCGACGAAGGAGGCGAAGCTGGCGCTGTCGGAAACGAAGAAGAAAAGTGACGAGAAGGGTGGCGTCGCTGTCGGATGGAGAAGAGAGTGAAGAAGAAGGAGAAGGCCGTCGGGGAAAGGAAGAAGAAAAACTGGGGGGGGGCGGCGCGCGCGTCTAAGGTTTTTTTAAAAAAAAGAATTATTTTATATATATATATATATATATATATATATATTAAATTAAATAATAATTATAATAATAATATTTAATAATAATAATAATAATAATAATAATAATAATAATATAATTAATAATAATATTAATTAATAATAATGTAATAATAATATTAAATAATAATAATAATAATATTAAATAATAGTAATAATAACAATAATAATTTATAATAATAAAAAAAATAATATTAATAATATAATTAATATCATATTATTATTATAGCAATTTACAAAACATTAAATTCAAAAAATTTCGTATCCCTGCAAAAAGATAAAATTTACCTCGAAAATTCGGGACGTTACATTCTTCCCTCCTTAGGGAACTTTCGTCCTCGAAAGTTTTATTCCTCGAACAGTTCGGGGTAACTGGACCTCATGTCATCTTCTCGCTCCCATGTAGCCTCTTCTACTCGGTGATTCCGCCATAAGACTTTAACCAAAGGGATTTCTTTATTCCTCAACGTTTTCACCTCTCTAGCCAGCACCTCAACGGGTTGTTCAGTATAGCTCAAGTTTTCATCAATCTCTAGTGGCTCGTAATCCACTACATGGGATGGATCTGGCACGTACTTCCTCAACATAGAAACATGAAACACATCATGAACTGTCGAGAGTGATGGTGGCAACGCCAAGCGGTAAGCTACAGGGCCAATTCGTTCCAGAATCTCAAATGGCCCAACAAAACGGGGACTCAGCTTTCCCCTCCTTTCAAATCGTAAGACACCTCTCATAGGTGCTACCTTTAAGAACACCTTGTCCCCTACCTCAAATTCGAGATCCTTCCGCCTCACATCTGCATAACTCTTCTGGCTACTCTGAGCGGTATGCATGCGTGATCTAATCTTCTGTATCGCTTCGTTAGTAGACTGAACTAACTCAGGGCCCATCAATCTCTGCTCACCCACCTCACCCCAGCAAACCGGGGATCTACAACATTTGCCGTACAAGGCCTCAAATGGTGCCATGCCAATAGTAGCCTGATAACTGTTATTATAAGCAAATTCCATCAAATGCAAGTGGGAGTCCCAGCTACCTGGAAATTCCAATGCACACGCCCACAACATATCCTCTAAAACTTGGTTCAGACGCTCAGTCTGACCGTCAGTCTGTGGATGGAAAGCTGTACTAAAGTCTAACCTCGTTCCCATAGCCGTCTGCAAACCCTTCCAGAATTTGGAAGTGAAACGGGCATCTCTATCAGAAACAATCGACACTGGCACTCCGTGTAATCTCACTATCTCAGACATGTACAGCTGTGCCCACTTACTAGCAGTATAGGTGGATTTACCCGGAACGAAGTGCGCTGATTTGGTAAGTCTGTCCACCACAACCCAAATCACCATAAAACCCCTCAGAGTTCTCGGCAGTCCTGTAATGAAATCCATGGACACGTTTTCCCACTTCCATTCCGGTATGCTCAAGGGTTGTAATAAACCCGCTGGTTTCTGCCTTGGTGCCTTAACCTGCTGACACACCAAGCATCTATTAACAAATTCTGCTACCTCCCTCTTCATGTTACGCCACCAATAAACCCGCTTCAGGTCCTGATACATCTTCGTACTACCAGGGTGCATGGAGAATGGGGAACTGTGAGCCTCAGATAATAATTCTGTCTTAACCGCACTATCTGACGGCACACAGAGGCGTCTCTCAAACAAAAGTCCACCATCAGAGGATATGGAGAACTCAATTGCTTGCCCTACCTCTGCTAGGCCACGTTTCTCGACCAAATAAGGATCGTTACTCTGAGCATCAATGATCCTTTGCCTCAAGGTCGGCTGTACCGTCAACTGGGCTAACTGCATAGTGACTGCCCCCACCGACACTGCAATCTCAGCCCGCTCGAGATCCCGATGCAATGGGGCCTGTCGGGTAATAAGTGCTGCTGAATGTGATACCTTTCTACTAAGAGCATCAGCTACCACATTTGCCTTGCCTGGATGATACAGTATCTCACAATCGTAATCCTTCACTAACTCAAGCCACCTTCGCTGTCTCATATTCAATTCTTTCTGAGTAAAGAAGTATTTCAAGCTCTTATGATCCGTGAATATCTGTATCTTTTCACCATATAAGTAATGCCTCCATATTTTCAAAGCAAAAACCACCGCTGCCAACTCTAAATCATGTGTAAGGTAGTTCTGCTCATGACTCTTCAACTGACGAGAAGCATAAGCGACCACCTTACCCTGTTGCATCAAAACACAACCCAAACCCTTCTTGGAAGCATCACTATAAATCACAAAACTGCCAGAACCATCAGGTACAGTAAGAACCGGTGCGGTAACTAGCTTCTGTTTAAGGTTTTGGAAACTATTCTCACATGCCTTGCTCCAAACAAAAGGAGCTCCCTTCCTGGTCAACTGAGTGAGAGGAGTAGCTATACGAGAAAAGTTCTCCACAAACCGTCAATAATAACCTGCTAAACCCATAAAGCTACGAACCTCACTGACTGTGGAAGGTCGGGTCCAACCGGTGACTGCCTCTATCTTAGCTGGATCCACAGAGACTCCAGCCTTAGAAACCACGTGGCCCAGAAAGGACATCTGCTTCAGACAAAACTCGCATTTCGAGAACTTTGCATACAACTTATTATCCCGAAGTATTTGCAGAACTATACGTAAATGCTCCTCATGTTCGGCCTCCGTCTTGGAGTATATCAAGATATCGTCGATAAACACGATCACAAAAGTATCTAGGAACTCCCTAAACACTCTGTTCATCAAGTCCATAAACACGGCCGGAGCATTCGTCAAACCAAAAGACATCACAATAAACTCGTAGTGTCTATACCTGGAACGAAATGCTGTCTTTGGTACATCACCATCCTTAATCCTCAGCTGATGGTATCCCGACCGAAGATCAATCTTAGAGAACACTGTGGCTCCCTGCAACTGGTCAAATAGATCGTCGATCCTGGGCAAGGGATATCTGTTCTTAACGGTTACCTTATTCAACTCCCTATAGTCAATGCATAGACGCATCGATCCATCCTTCTTCTTAACAAATAAAACTGGCGCACCCCAAGGGGACACGCTCGGTCGAATGAATCCCTTATCAAGCAATTCTTGTAACTGCACCTTTAATTCTTTCAGCTCTGCGGGGGCCATCCTGTAAGGGGCTCTGGATATCGGAATCGTGCCCGGCTCCAACTCTATGGCAAACTCAACCTCTCTGTGCGGAGGTAACCCTGGAAGTTCTTCAGGAAAGACATCCGGATAGTCCCTCACCACCGGTTCTGATGACAGGGATACATCGACCTCTCTAGTATCCACCACGCTCGCTAAGATACCCCAAGTACCCTGACTGAGCAGTTTACTGGCCCTGATGGCTGAGATTACCTGAGGCAACGACCTTGACCCTCCTCCCTTAAATTTAAAACTGGCGATCGAGGGAGGGTTAAACGTTACCTCCTTACGGGAACAATCTATACTGGCGTGGTTAGCGGCCAACCAATCCATACCCAGGATTACATCGAAGTCGAGCATATCCAGGACTAACAGCGTTACTTCAATCACATGGCCTGCTATCTCAATCTGGCATGCTTTCACCTTTTCCTTCGACAACATACACTCCCCGGAAGGAGTAGATACTGATAGAACATGGTGTAAGGGCTCTACCTCTAAGCGGGCATGCAACACAAATGCGGAAGAGATAAAAGAATATGACGATCCCGAATCAAACAAAACTAAGGCGTAATGCCCCAATACTGGAAGCGTACCTGTCACCACCGTGCCTGCCCTCTCAGCCTCAGTCTTGTCGGTAGCAAAGACCCTACCCTGATGTGGAGCACCTGCTCCCTGATTCTGCGTGTTCCCCGTAAGTCTCAACGGGCATCTATCAGCTGTATGACCCTCTTGCCTACACTTAAAGCAAGTCTTGGTCCCGAATAAGCAACGGCCCAGATGGTGCTTTCCACAAGTGGTACACAACGACTTCCCTCTGGCAGCTTCCCCTGCCTCAAAAGGTTTCTGCTGGAAGCGGCGAAACTCGCCACCTGATCTGAAGTTCCGCTGTGGCACTGGAAAAGGCTGCTGCTCAGCCTTCCTCTTCTGTCCCGATGTTGAACCTCTACCAGCGGTCTTAGACGAGTTAGCCCTCTCCTGTAAACTGAGATCCACTGCCATTCGCAGTGCATCGGCATGAGTAGCGGGTCGGAAAGCTCGGACCAAACCCTGAATGTTCAGTCGGAGGCCTCTAACAAACTTATCAGCTCTGGCCACCTCGGTCGCTATCATCTCGGGGGCGAAGCGGGATAACATGTCGAACTCCACATCATACTGCTCCACTGTCATGTCACCCTGCTCTAAGTTCAGGAACTCCTGCCGCTTAGCATCTCTCAAACTAGCAGAGAAGAATTTCGCATAGAAACTATCCTTAAACTGTTGCCACGTGATCTGACTCACATCACCACCTAGCATTCTCTCTGTAGTCTCCCACCATGCAGTACCTCTGTCAGTCAACATAAAAATAGCACACTGAACTTTCTGATCCTCAGGGCATTTCATGTATCGGAATATGGTCTCCAAAGACGATAACCACAGCTGAGCCCTGGTGGGGTCCTCCAAAGACCCATCGAATGTCGTGGGATTATACTTCCTGAAATCCCTCAGGTGCTTAGCCTCTGCTGACAACTGATCCGGCACAACCTGGGGCGCAACTGGTACTGGAGCTGGAGCTGGAGCAGGAGCTGGTGCTGGAGCTGGCGCTGGAGCTGGCGGGGCAGGCTGCTGGTGCTCCCGCATCTGCATAATCAAATCTCTAAACCTCTTCTCCATGGCAGCTAGATCCGCAGGAGTAACTGGCACAGCCGGGTCAGTGGCTTTGGCTACAGGCTGCACCTCAGGCTGAACGTGTCCTGCTCCTCTTCCTCGGCCTCCTCGGCCACCCCTACGTGCACCTCTCCTTGGCGGCATTTCCCTAACAACCACCAATGATCCCTTTAGTCATAAATGGTAATTAACTTTGCAGTTTAACTTAGGTAAGGTAATGCATATAGAGTTATACATATACTTTCATGAGAGCGTACCTGACGAGTGGCAAGGATCGTTTTAGCCATAAGGACACAAAACACAGACTCACATTATAAGTCAGTCTACAGAACCTTAAACTTAGGCTCTGATACCAACTGTAACGACCCAACTTTCCGGACTAAGCTGAGGTCACTACTCAATACCAAAACTCGACCACACAACATAAAATTCATAACGGACCGGTTACGATTTCTTAAAACGTTAGAAATATTACAAAAAAAAAGTATCGGGCCCTATTTTAAATCACAGTCACAAAAGTTTCAAATAAAAACTCAGGTCATCAACTCAAAATCACAAAACCACATATTCTAACAAAAAACATCAGCGGAAGCAATAAGAAAACCAGACGCGTCCATATGGCCTTCACGCATCCTTCCTGCCTCTCGTCGGTCTGCCCCTCGCTGTGCCCTTACCTGAAAAGTTAAAGAAGAGAAAATGGTGAGTATAAACATACCCAGTAAGGGACCCACTATTGGGCCCGTTAGGGAACAACAGTTAACTTCCTATTCGGGGGTACCCTACATAACAGTCTAGTGGTTCCGTAGAACGCACATATCAGTCTAGTGCTCCCGAAGGATGCACATATCAGTCTAGTGCTCCCGAGGGATGCACACATCAGTCTAGTGCTCCCAAAGGATGCACATATCAGTCTAGTGCTCCCGAAGGATGCACATATCAGTCTAGTGCTCCCGAAGGATGCACATATCCGTAAGGCACACTACCCCATAGATGAAGCTAACCGTTACCCCTCAGTCCATACTAAACCGTCTACAACAGTCATACCCCAACGACATTCATATTACAGTTCCGCCATAGGCTTTGTCAGTCAGATAGTATAGGTTTAAACAACTACACCCTCAGTTGCTATACGCGTTTCCAATTCGCACACCATTATGGTAACCCCTAGACCCAATCAACTAATCAATCAAAATCGGACTCACCGTCCTTCCCCGACCAACTCCATGATCAATGCCCAGACCAATGACTACCACGTACCTAACCGTAAACTTCAGGGTCCATCGACATAAAATCCCAATCTACAACGTAGCTTATTAACATAACCACCCTATACCGAACATCCAGCATCGGGGTCTATCCGCAAGCAACTCCTTACACCCGATAGCACACAAGCTACAACTAGCGGTCGCGTTACCTTTACATCAGACAAGAGTATAGCAACAATACTTAAAAGTCAATCACACATATATTTATTCGGTACAGTTACTAACGTGTAATCCCCTGTGGATTATTACGTTTCCAGCCTCGATTCGAGGTCCAGTAGTAGGAAAACCCTTACCTGATACTCGGTTATGCCCCTCGATCGAGTCCACGCTCAACGGATCCACCTAAACGAAAACACGAAGGTTTTAATCGATGACACTAGTAGAAGTCATTTTAAATGGTCCTAAGCGACATCCGTTGACTTACCCAAGGAAAGGAAAGCTATCTCCAAACAAGCCTGCCGCGGAACCCGAGAACTTATACGTCAACTCCTTAATACCTTCAAGGAATGAAAGGTAGGACCAAATCTTATTCCAATATTCAACTCGAATCGGATATAGCAACATTAGGGAAATCATCAAAACAATCCTTACCGAGAACTCACCGTGACCCGGAGTGGAGGAAGGAAGGCTTAGGTGGCTCGATAAACAGGGAGCTCGGCTTGGCTTGGCTCGGGGCTTGGGTTGGCCAGCTCGCGGCTCGGCTCGGCTTGGATCAGTTTACGGCTCGGCTCGGCTCGGCTCGGTCCTCGGCTCGTCTTGGCTCGGCTCGGTCCTCGGCTCGGCTCTCGGCTCGGCTCGACTTGTGGCTCGCGGCTCAGCTGGATCTGCTTGTGGCTCGCAACTCGGCTGGATCTGCTTGTGGCTCGCGGCTCGGCTGGAAATGGGTCTCGGGTCGGGTCAGCTTGGAACAGGGGCGACCACGAACATCGGTCTTCGGCGTTCGACGACGGAATGCTTCGCGGCTTGGAGGAGTCCGACGACCGGTTCCGTTTCAACGCGGCGGAGAGTGGCAGGGCGTCGGCGGACGCGGTGGAGTGAAAGATGCACGGCGGCGTCCGGGTGCGTGAGATCGAAAGGGCGTTCGGAAATGGATGGTCGCGGCAGATGAAGGCTGGAGCGGGGAGATTCCGACGACGGCGACGAAGGAGGCGAAGCTGGCACTGTCGGAAACGAAGAAGAAGATTGACGAGAAGGGTGGCGTCGCTGTCGGATGGAGAAGAGAGTGAAGAAGAAGGAGAAGGCCGTCGGGGAAAGGAAGAAGAAAAACTGGGGGGGGCGGCGCGCGCGTCTAGGGTTTTTTTTAAAAAAAAGAATTATTTTATATATATATATATATATATATATTAAATTAAATAATAATTATAATAATAATATTTAATAATAATAATAATAATAATAATATAATTAGTAATAATATTAATTAATAATAATGTAATAATAATATTAAATAATAATAATATTAAATAATAGTAATAATAACAATAATAATTTATAATAATAATAAAAAAATAATATTAATAATATAATTAATATCATATTATTATTATAGCAATTTACAAAACATTAAATTCAAAAAATTTCGTATCCCCGCAAAAAGATAAAATTTACCTCGAAAATTCGGGACGTTACATGGAGGTTTGAGATATTGAGATGGAGGTTTGAGATGGATTTGGAAGAGAAAGGGAGAAAATGAAAATTAGGGCTACGAGGGAAATTTTATAAATTAATTTATTTTAATAAATTGTTTTATTAAAATAATTTTTAACAAATTAATTTTGATAACCTTATTTTATTAAGTTTATTTTAATAAATTTATTTAATGAAAGGATGGAATAAATGATATGTTTATACTTTTTATTTTTTTATTTTTTATTTTTTATATTAAACATTTCCAAAATATTTTTAAATAAAAATGTAAATTATACTTGACGTTTTTTTTCACGTCAAGTAAATATTACCTATACTTCACGCGACCACAATGTCAAGAAAACTCTGAACTATACTTGACGTAAAATAATTCGAAATCATATATATTTTTATTTTAATTGATTGAATAACTAATAGATATAACAATAAATTAAATAATTTTAAATTTAATTAATAACTACACCATTTGTTCTTTTGTATTTAATGGGTTTTCTTAAAAAAATTTAAATGTAAATGGATTTATTAATTTAATATTAGAAAAAAATTGTTGAAGTTATGTACCTAACCATTTGACTTTACTTTTTTTAAAAAAATTAGAAATTAATAAGAAAAATGATAAAATTAGAGTAGTGTTAATTTAATTTGGGAATAGAGTGAATGAGATAAAAATGATGAATATCGTGTTTTAGTCCGTTAATGAGGGTCCGGAAGTGGGAAATATTTTTTCTTGATGGGCATTGTCAATTAAGCTATCGTTTTCTTGATGGGCCTTACCCATGATCTTATCACAAACTCAAAATTATAATTCTTTTTCTTGATGGATCTTGCCCATCGTTTTCTTTTATGTCCATCAAGAAACCCGACCCATCAAGAAATCCAAAACAAATATATTAATTTTTTTTCGATGATGGTCATTGCAAATCAAGAAAATTCATCCCTTGATGGATCTTGTCCATCAAGAAAACCTAGCTATCTGGATGGGCATTGCCCGTCAACTAATATATTATCCATGATGTTTATTGTCCATCGAGAAATAGTTTTCTTGACGTTTACGGACCATCAACGAAACTAAGGGAACTTTACCCATCAAGGAAATTAGTAATCCACATTTTTTACGAATTTTCGTATTTCTTTAACAAAATATGGGAACTTTTCTTAACGTACATGACCGTCAAGATAAACATTGTATCAAGAAAAATATTTTTCTTGATGGTCCTTTGCCATGACCATCAAGAAATCAAATTTTGCGTGCATCAAGAAAGATCAAATTTGTAGTAGTGTGAATCCATATGAGCTAGTACGGGAACCTAATGGACCTATAGATCATGGGCTCCAACGATTCGAGATTAACTGGCTAAACTCTTTTAGACCAAAGTTAATCAACATTCGTTAACTAAAGAGTCATTCCACTAAAGACTCTTAGTTGCACTTCCCTCACTATAGATATATTTCTGTCCACCTGATATAACCATGATGGGTAAGTCGATCATTCACAGGTTGTTCGTAATCTTGGCTAGGTTAAAATACCGTTTTACCCCCGAGATTACATCTTGCTCCTTAAGACCCACTATTGAACAATTGGTTTAAGGTCCAACCTTTAAACCAGAATCCTTCTCGGGCCAATGAGAAGGTGGGGCCCCTTGTTCAAGATTTGTATTTAGTCCTTAAGGGAACAACCTATCTACTATCTCAGAAGTGGGTAGGAGTGAATTTCATCTTGCACCCTATGTCCCTAGCTATTCACTCGGTCTTACCCCTAAAATGGGAGACTTATTGAGCCAGCGATGTTGAGCTGTCCTCACCTATACAGATCTAAGGATACTACTGAATGAACAGAAGTTCATAGTTAGCTCAGGATTAAGATCAAGTTACCTAGGTCATCATAATTGAAATAGCCAGTTTATAGTTTACGGTGTTATAACTAAAAATGACTATTTCGTGGTTCCAGTCTTATGCAAACTATTTACATAGGACGCCCCCACTCCCATGTCTCTACATGAACGATTCAGGATTACATCGTTTGTACTAACTACAGAGCAGGCAGCATCCATAGTGTTTATCCAGAATAAGGCATCCAACCTTATTCATACACTATAGACCATTTGGGCTATTAACTTGAACTTAATCCATGTTTATGTCTCTACATAAAGTTCAAGTATATATGACAAACTAGTAAATAGTCTTGGGACCTTAAAATTATTGGTTTTAAGATTATAACATTCAATAATAAATTTTATTGAATTAAATAACAAAGTATGAGTTTTAGGACACAAATTCCAGCAATATCATTGTATGTTTCATAAAATTTTACTTTTTGTAACTCAAAATATTATCATTCAGACAACTTTAAAACTCACTTAACGTCGACTATTAATACTTTTGCAAAAGTGTGAAATTCTTATGATTGGATGATAAAACAATATATATATATATATATATATATATATATATATATATATATATATATATACCTTATTAATTAGTTTATAAACTAATGCCACCTATTTAGTACTATTGATTTTTATTAATTATTAAATATAAATATGAAACTTTTCTAAATATAGTGAAATAAATTAAAATAATTACAAAATATAATAAATTTTTTGATTTTATCAATAAAAGACACGGATAGACTTCTATTACTATTTATCAATATAAGTGGTAGAAGCATATCACTGTCTATCGAGAATAGAATTTAAAATTTTGTAAATATCTCGTAAAATTTTGTAAAATTTTCTATTTTCGAAAATTCTTCTGTAAATTGCGATTGATGCATAATTAATTTCAACTAATTTTTTTTATCAATAATATTTTGTATTAAATGAACTACTTAATATAAATTATAAATGTTAATTATCAATATTAATTATTTCAAAACATATAAAACTCATGCATTCAAAATTTGAATATTTAATATAGAAACAAAAAGTGGGATTCAAATACGGCTCCTAAATGATAATTAAAACTTGAATAGTGTTTTAGTTTATATGTTTAATATTGATAAAAGTATCGTAAATTTAAAAATGAAAAATAATGGACTACTGCATGAATTTTAAAAATGTGTCGGCTAAATACATAATAATCCTAAAAGTTGGATTTGGGTTAATAATGTTAAATTACCCAAAGTCCACTTAGGGACACTAAGACGGCGTCTTCAGCACACCAATCAAATAAAAAACCAAACTGTTCAATAATACTGATCTCCTTCTCACCATCGAGTTTATTTTATGGCCATTTTTGGACGTTGGAACTTTCCAAGACTCCTTATACTATACAACAAATCCATTGTCCTATTACAAAGCCAATTCCAAATTTCTTCTAAACATTAATTTCCACATTAATATATCCCTCCACTTTATGTATAAATACCTCTCTCATCTTCAACCTTCAACCTTCAGCCTTCAATCATCTCTTCTCTCTTAGCTTATTCAATTATTCTCTTCTAATTACTAATCACTCCCTTTTACTTAAAATCAATGGCCATTACAATGTTCTCTTCTCGTAACAAAATGGTTTTGGCTTTAACATTAGATTTATTCGCAGTACTCATGCAGAGCTCCTTGGCTCATCTTTCTCCCAACTTCTACTATAAGACTTGCCCTAAGCTCCTCAGTGTCGTTCGAGCTGGTGTTTGGTCTGCCGTTGCGAAGGAAGCTCGCATGGGTGCTTCCCTTCTCCGCCTCCATTTTCACGATTGCTTTGTCAATGTATGGAAACCTCTTCTTATTTTGTCCTATCATTTTTTTTTTATATGCATATGCATGAGACACTATATTTTCCAAAACTTTATTGAGAAAATTCAAATTGTGTGATGATATGTGCTTTTCATGCTTTCTTTTTTTCTAAATCTTGTATTGCAAATCATTCATTTATCAGGGTTGTGATGGATCAATCCTTCTAGATGATACTCCAACGTTTCTTGGAGAGCAAACAGCAGCTCCTAACAATAGATCTGTTAGAGGGTTCAACGTGATTGCAAGTATAAAGGAAAAATTAGAAAAAATTTGTCCCGGCATTGTCTCTTGAGCTGATATTTTGACTCTTACTGCTCGTGACTCCACTGTAGCAGTGAGTTTATTTTGTTTAATTTATTAAACTCATTCGAAACAACACTCATTTTGGTTTGATATGATGATGTTGAATTTCTTCCCCTTGTTTTCTGGATATATTAATTCTTATAGTTAGGAGGGCCAAGTTGGAAAGTGAAATTGGGAAGAAGAGATTCCAAAACAGCCAGCTTCTCTGATGTCACTGGTGCCATTCCTCCGCCAACCGCCACCCTCATCAATCGATTCAATACCAAAGTGTTGGAAACGTAATAGACAAATCAAGAAACAAGAGAAGAAGATTGTTCTCTTATTCACACAATTGAGAAGAAAGAACTTGAATAATATTTCTTAAACTTGAATTTCTTACTTTCTTTCTTATTTACAAATGAGAAACCTTACACATATTTATACTAGTAGAAAAGTATATTAAAAGTCATTAACAATAAATATCAATACATGTGACTATTCATATATCAATGTATTTAGTGATTATTAACTATTCCATGTATCTCACCTATTCATGCATATTTAATAATGCAAATTCATGTATTAAGTTTAGATTAATTTAACTTCAACATCCTCCCTTAATCTAAACTTGAGCAACTCCAAGTTTTCCTCTGAATTTAACAAATAAGTCAAACTTGAGCGCCTTTGTAAAAATATCAGCCACTTGATCTTGAGTCTTGCAATATTTTACTATCACTTCTCCATCTTTAACCAAGTCTCTGATAAAATGATATTTGATTCTAATATGCTTGCTTCTTCCATGGAAAACTGGATTCTTTGATAATGCTATGGCAGATCCATTATCACAAAATAAAACGGTTTCACATTTTTTAGTACACTTCAATTCTTTTAACATCCACCGAAGCCATAAAGCTTGACATCCAGCTGCAGCTAACGAGATATATTCTGCTTCGGTTGTAGAAAGGGCAACAACAGATTGTTTCTTTGAAGTCCATGAAAAAACACCTGAACCCATACTAAAAACATAACCAGATGTACTTTTATGATCATCCACATTACCACCCCAGTCACTATCACAAAAACCAAACAACACTGATTCTGAAACTTTCTTGTAATAAATTCCAAAATTAATGGTGCCAAGAATATAACGAAGAACTCTTTTTCCTGCTTCCCAATGACTTCTTTTCGGGTTTGTCATAAATCTGCTTAACATACTTACAGCAAATAAAATATCAGGTCTTGTTGCTGTCAAATACATTAAGCTTCCAACTAAGCTTCGATATAAACTTGGATCGACTGCTTCTCCAATATCATCCTTGCACAATTTCAAATTTGCATCCATGGGAGTGTTGCAAGGTGAAGTATTTTCCATCCGAAATTTTTTTAGTAAATCATGAGCATACTTTTGCTGTGAAATGACAATTTCTCCTTCATTTTGATTAACTTCAATTCCAAGAAAGTAATGGATGAGACCCATATCACTCATCTCGAATTCCTTTTTCATGGAATTCTTAAAATCATCACACAAAAATTTATCATTTCCAGTAAAAAGTAAATCATCAACGTAAAGAGAAACGATGAGAAATTTGCCATACTTGTCTTCTTTGACATAGAGTGCATGCTCATATGGACACCTTCGAAATCCTGTCTTTAGAAAAAAACTGTCGATACGACTGTACCAAGCTCGCGGAGCTTGCTTCAATCCATACAAAGCTTTTTTCAACTTGTACACTTTTTCTTCTTCTCCCCTTTGCACATAGCCCAAAGGTTGTGCAACAAATATCTCTTCCTTCAAGTGTCCATTCAAAAAAGCGGATTTTACATCCATTTGATAAACTTTCCATCCATTTTGAGCAGCTAATGACAAAATCAATCGAATGGTCTCAATTCTTGTCACAGGGGCAAATATTTCTTCATAATCCACACCATATTCCTGCTTGTAGCCTTTTACAACAAGTCTTGCCTTGTATTTTTCAACATTACCATCTGACTTCAACTTTGTTCTATACACCCATTTTACTCCAAGAGCTTGTTTGTTTGTCGGAAGCTCCATCAACTCCCATGTTTCATTTCTTCTTATCGCATCAATCTCTTGATCCATTGCAATCTTCCATTTCTCATCTTGGATGGCTTCATCAAAAGTTACAGGATCAACACCAGCAAATAATGCAAAATTAGCAAAATGATCATCATTAATCCTGTTAGTATTATTATAAATTTCTTGAATACTCCTCATTCTCCTTGGTGAGATTTCATCATCACTTGTGGAAGATGACGTTGAGGACGAAGATGACTCCACCGCTTGAATTTCCGCTTGCTCTAATTCTTGAGCAACTTCATTTTCATCTATATTAACATGAAATGGACTTTTAGCTTCATCAACGTCGTCATTCCAGTTCCATGATTCATCTTCACTGAAAATCACATCTCTGCTGATAATAATTTTTCTTGACATAGGATTATACAATCGATAAGCTTTAGAATTTTCACTATAACCTACCATAATGCATTTTTCAGATTTATCATCAAGCTTGCCTCTTAGCTGAATTGGAATATAAGAATAAGCTATACTCCCAAACACTCTCAAATGACTAACAGATGGTTTCTCACCATACCATGCTTCATAAGGAGTCATACCTGGAACACTCTTTGTTGGAGCTCGATTTAGAATGTAAACAGTACATGCAACAGTATCTCCCCAAAATTCGTTTGGCATATTTTTTGCTTTTAGCATACTTCTCGCCATTTCCATGATTGTTCTATTTTTTCTCTCTGCAACTCCATTTTGCTGTGGAGTCATTCGAGCTGTCATTTGATGATGAATTCCTTGCTCCTTGAAAAAATTACCAAAAGCTATATATTCTCTACCACGGTCAGATCTCAAAGTTTTTATCTTGTAACCACTTTGATTTTCAGTAAAAGTTTTGAAGGATTTAAAACATACAAGTGCTTCACTCTTTTCTTTCAAAAAATAAATCCACAACTTTCTACTGAAATCATCGATGAAGGTTATGAAATATCGATTACCTCCATTTGTTGTTGTTCGCATAGGACCACACAAATCTGTATGAATCAACTCGAGAGGTTTAGAGGCTCTCCAAGCTTTCCCAGTTGGAAATGAATCTCGATGATGTTTTGCAAGAATACACACTTCACAAATATTTGTCTCATGGTTGATATTTTGTATACCTCTCACGATATGATTTTTGCACAAATAAGATAGTGATTTGAAGTTTAAGTGACCATATCTAAAATGTCAAAGCTAGGATGGATCCTTCAATATGCTGTTGAAGCAAGATATTTGCCATATGTAAAGTTAAGAGGAAACATCTTATTAGCAGTCATTTTTACCTTGGCAATAAGAACACCGGCCTGATCTTTAATTGCACATATGTCACCTTCAAATGAAACTTTTAAACCTCGTTGAAGCAGTTGGCCAATACTCAAAAGATTATGCTTTAGACCTGGAACATAGAACACATTTGTAACTCGTTTTGTCCCTTTCTTTGTCTTCACAAGAATATCACCTTGGCCTTTGACTTGTAGTCTGGTATTATCACCAGTCTTTACTTCACTTTGGAAAGATTCATCCAAAGTAACAAATATACTTCTATTTCCTGTCATGTGGTTACTACAACCACTATCAAGATACCATGTAGGCTCTACAACATTGTCTTGAACACTACATGCGAGGAATAGAATTCCTTCATCAATTTTCTTTTGTTCTTTATGCATATTCATGGTGGTATTTCCAACTCCATTTTTTAGTGCCCAACAATCTGCTTGAAAATGACCATACTTTCAGCAATTAAAGCATTGAATTTGAGAGAAATTACCACGACACCTCCTTGGTTTCTGCCAAAGCCTCTTCCTCTTCTGCTTCCTCTTCCTCGAGATAAAGAAGAGCTTTCTTGTGAATTTTCAGAATTTGCACCGCTTCTATTATCATAGTTTCTTCCACCTCCTCGTCTTCCATGACCACCACGTCTTCCACGTGAACCGCCTCTAAATGAAGTTTGCATTTGAAAAGCTTCCTCGGGGTTAACGTCAAATTGTTTTAATCTTAGCTCATGGGATTGAAGAGAACCCATCAAGCTATTTATAGACAACGTAGATAAGTCTTTCGATTCTTCAATTGCAACGACGATATGCTCAAATTTTCTTGGCATACTTCTAAGAATCTTTTCAACAACTCTTTGATCGCCTACTTCTTCACCATTTGATCTTAAACTATTGACAATTACAAGAATACGATTGAAAAATTCTTCAATAGTTTCAGTTTCTTTCATTTTAATGAAATCAAATTCGGATCTGAGAGCTTGTAACCTTATCATCTTTACCTTATCTTCTCCTTGATAGGTAGATCTTAGAATATCCCAAGCCGCCTTTGCAGAAGTAGCTGTTGAAATTCTCTCGAAAATAAATTCATCAACAGCTTGATAAATGAAGAATAAAGCCTTTTTGTCTTTCTTACGATTTTCTCTTAACTCAACAAGCTGTTGATTTGTGAGCTCACTCTGATTCTCAACTTCAGTGTATCCTCTTTCAACAATATCCCACAATTCTTGAGAGCCGTATAACACTTTCATTTGAATACTCCATTGATTAAAATTCTTCCCGCTGAACCTTGGAAGTTGGGGTTGCAACATACCATTTGAAGTCATATCTAACTGGAGCTCTGATACCACTTGTTGGAAACGTAATAGACCCTTACAATACAAATCAAGAAACAAGAGAAGAAGATTGTTCTCTTATTCACACAATTGAGAAGAAAGAACTTGAATAATATTTCTTAAACTTGAATTTCTTACTTTCTTTCTTATTTACAAATGAGAAACCTTACACATATTTATACTAGTAGAAAAGTATATTAAAAGTCATTAACAATAAATATCAATACATGTGACTATTCATATATCAATGTATTTAGTGATTATTAACTATTCCATGTATCTCACCTATTCATGCATATTTAATAATGCAAATTCATGTATTAAGTTTAGATTAATTTAACTTCAACACAAAGGCCTTTCACCAAAGGATTTGGTTGCTTTAACTGGTATCACCATTAGTTTTCGTTGTTTATATATTTTCTTTTGCTCTAAAAGTAATAGGATGAGCAAAGAAAATCACTCAATGTAGTTGCTTCATAATAACTGTTATTGGATAAATATGCATACCCTGAATAATTACTATGTTTTTCTTATAATTCTACCATGCAAAATTGTCAGTCACACACATATTGCAGTAATATCTCCTCGAATGATTTCAAATTTTTACGAGTTAACTGTTGGTGCATGTAGGGGCACACACAATTGGAAAAGCAAGATGCATGTTTTTCAAGAACCGTATTTACAACGAGACCAACATCGACAAGTCATTCGCCAAGGAAAAACAAAGGAATTGCCCAAGAAATGGAGGAGACGACAACCGTACGCCATTTGACTTCAGAACCTTTTGGAGAAAAAGGGTTTGCTTCGTTCTGATCAGGTACTACACGATGGTGGATCCACGGATTCCTTGGTTGAACTCTACAGTCACGACAGCGCAGCCTTTGAATCTGACTTCGTGGCAGCTATGATCAAAATGAGTGACATTGAACCACTCACTGGATTGGAAGGCGAGATTCGGAAAGTCTGTAGTCGACCCAACAAATTGACATATCAGAATTCACAATCCATCCCTTCAAATTTCCATTAAAATTCGTTTGGGCATGCCAAATAATAAAGCCTTTCCTAGCTATATGTAATTGTGAATTGATATTGTTGCTTTGGTCGTTTGAAAATTGTATTTTTATCGTCAATGATTTTACTTTACCAAACGTTTCTTGTTGTTAATTTTGTGTTTAATAGTTTTTTTATGTGTTAATTTGTCTAATACTATCTTGGTATTAATCTTTTTTTAATAAATGTAATAACTTTTAATTATTTGAGATTTTGGGTAGAGTATACTGGCAAAATATTCGATTTATAATAAATTCAAAATTGAAAGTTTAAATATATTTTTTTTAGATACATTGAAACTTCCTAATTTATCATACATTTTTAATACTTCAAAACTCGAAAAATACAATTTTTTAGGATTACACTATCCTAATTTAATCTTCAAAATATAGTAAGGGTACAGTTTATTATGTGATTAAATCCAAACTTCATTAATCAATAATATATTAAAACCACTATTAAAATTTATTATAAACTCACGTTCAAATGAAAAAACTTTTTTAATATATATATAAACACACAAACATTTCAATCCTTTAAAGCAAACACCTATTTGCACAAATGAAGCTTAGTCTTTTATATATTAGTTCCATTCTTATAATTAATGTGTAACTAAGGTATTTTCTTCCGTTTAATTTTGATATTAATATTTTTCTATTTCTTTATTTAGTTATTTTCATTTATCTTTTTCATTAACGATCTTTTCAAAAATATTAAAAAATGATAAAATATTTTCATTCTATAAAACAATTCTAAAATGGAAAAAGTCTAAAGACCTACCGTGTAAAATACCAAAAATGTTGTGTCAATCTCACCATGAATAACATGTGCATAATATATGTACGATCGTTTTAGATTTGGCTATTGTTTGATACACGATCGTTTATATATGATTACAATTTATACACGATTGTTTAGATATGCCTACAATTTATACGCGATCGTTTAGATATGATTACAATTTATACGTGATCGTTTAGATACGATTTTTTTTTCAAAATTTGGTACACGATTTTTTTAATTCTTTTGAGACACAATCGTTTACATTTTTTTTATACGATCGTTTATTTTTTTTTTTTTACATGATCGTTTACATTGGTTCCTCCAATCCAAATGTTTTTTTTTTTTACAAACAATATCTTTTAATTTTTTTCATGATCATTTACTTTTTTTTAAAGGATCGTTTATATTGCCTACTTCAATCTAAATGATTTTTTTTCAAGATTGTTTACTCTTTTTTTATACGATCGTTTACATTTGGCTACTCCAATCTAAATGATATTTTTTTCAAGATTGTTTTTAATTTTTTTTTACACGATTGTTTACTTTTTTACACTTTTTTACACGATCGTTTAGATATGACTACAAGTTATACGCGATCGTTTAGATATGCCTACAATTTATACCCAATCGTTTAGATATGACTACAATTTATACGTGATGGTTTAGATATGGCTACAATTTATATGCGATTGTTTAGATATGATTTTTTTTTCAAAATTTGGTAAACGGAAACGATTATTTATATTTGGCTACTCAAATCCAAATGATTCTTTTGCAAGATTCTTTATATACGATTTTTTTTCATTTACTTTTTTTTTAAAGGATCGTTTACATTGGCTACTCCAATCTAAATGATTTTTATAAACAATCTTTTTTTTTACACGATCGTTTACTTTTTTTACAGGATCGTTTACATTTAGCTACTTCAATCTAAATGATTGTTTTTCAAGATTCTTTATAATCTTTTTTTACACAATTGTTTGCTTTTTTATACTTTACATTTGGCTACTCCAATTTAGATTTTGCTATTTTTTGTACACAACGTAAAAGAAAAAAAAAGACAATGGAAAGAAATCGCAGCGAAAAAAAAGAAGAGGAAAAGTAAAAAGACGATGTAAAAGCGAAAAAGAAAAAAGAAAAAAAGAAAAATGATGGAAAGATTGAACGACGTAAATAAAGAATTGAAAAATAAGAAAGATAATGGAAAGAAATTGCAGAAAAAAAAAAGAAAGAAGACAGACGAAATCGCAGGAGAAAAACGAATTGTAAGGAAGAAAAGAAAGATGGAAGAGCAAATATGCAATATTTAAAAAATGACTAACTTGATGGGTTTTGTTATATGAGCCGTAAATAGTTTGGTGTTTTGTTACATTTACAAGAGTTTTCCTTATGATTATTCCTTCAAAATATTTGTATAATTTTGGTTCGGATAAAAATACCAAAATTTCACTTTCCTTCCATCCTTTTGGCTTATTTATATTTAAGGGAAAAAAATTCAAATTAGATTAAAAAAAGAGGCATATACCCAAATGACGATTATTTTTGCTTTTATAAATAATTGTGATTTTCAAATAAATTCATTATTAATTAACAAAATTTTAGTCACAAATCATTTTTAGCAGCAAGTTCTTAATTTGCGTCATTAAAAGATATAGTAAGATTGTCGTCAGAACTTAAATAGTTTCAGCAACAAACGTTGCTAAAATTTTAGTAAAATTAAATTTCTCCATTCTTTTAATTTTCCACCGACTTTTTCATTATATAATTTATTAATTATATATATATCCTAAACCCTTTTTTCTCTTCCATCTCCATGAAATCCCAAACCCCATTCCCAATCTTAATCCTCTCCATCTCCACCTCCAACGGTTGACCACACATCTCATTGACAGCGAACCACACGGAGCCCCGAAACAAAGCACGTTCCGACCATGTCACTACTCTGTTTCTCACTTTCCTACTCACTTTCTCAATCTGACGGCGACCCACGACGTTTTGGCCGGGTGATGGGGGGAGTGGGAAGAGATGGAATGGTTGATGTTAGTGATGAATCTTATCAATTTTCTTTTATTGTGTTTGTGAGAGGAAAGATTAGTGTATGTTTCTATTGGTTTTGTTTCGTTCTTTTGGGTCAGATTTTAAAATTTTCAGACATTTATTAAATTGTGTTTTTAATTTTGTCTAGTTCGTATAACTTTTTTTTTCACCATCAGTAACCAAATTCTTAGAATTTTGTTGGAATTAATATGGAACTGAGAATCTTAATTACTATTCATGATATTATATGGTAGTTACTGTGAGGGACGAAATCGTTTGGATATACTTATTTCATTATCTAATATATTACCTTATTTATAGATTCGTTCTTATGATGATTTTGGTACTTATGATTAGAATGTTATGGAGTGTTATTATGATTTTAGTGCTCCCCTTTCTCGATTATTGTTTTAAAGTATCTGAGTTTCATCCATTTAAGTAATGTCGTTATGTTTTGGAGCTATTTATTGAGTACAAACATATTGAATTTGTTGTTTTTGATGTAGATATGCCCCATTTCCTTATTATGGAATTTGTTACTTTCGCGTTAGATACGTACCCCCTCTCCATCCTTTTTTCCCTTACTCATTCTTTTAGAATGTTTGAGTTTTATCAATTTGAGTATGTCATATTTAAAATGCCTAAGTTTCGTTTTTTGCTTACATATTTTACTTATTTATGTTGCATGTGAGATTTGACACACAAATGGTCTTCTATACAAGATTTTGATGTTGACTTCGGATGAATATGAAAAAGAGTTTTTGGTTCGTATCTTATAATTTTGTTAAGAAAGATCATTTCATGAATCCAAGTTGACTTTGTAGGAATTTTTTCTTATGCATAATACTTTTGGTCCGTGTAACTTCTTGATTTAACTTCCTGGTTATAACTTGGAATTAACTTTGGGCATCCATTTACTTGATGTAACTTCATACTTATAACTTAGGTTGACATTGCTTGAACTATTTGTGAAATTATTGAAGTTTCTTGACATATATTTCTTGTTATAAAGTTGGTGTTATTGCATGTTACTTAGTAATATAGTTTTTAAAATTATTATATTTGACATTTTATAATATGTTTATATAATCAATTGGATAATATTTTTTTATGTAATAAAATACTTTTACTGGCGCTTTCAATAACGTCGCAAAAGCATTGCTTTTTTTAAAAAAAAAAAAAACTATATGAATTTTTAGTGTACTTCAATATGTCACAAAAGATGCTTGTAACAATCACAAATTAGTCTTTAACAACAACATTATTTCTCACTAAAATATCACCTTCAGTGGCGAGTTCAATACGTCACTATAAAAAATAAATAGTGCATAACATATGTTACTAAGAGTAAGCATTTAGTAACCTTTAGTAACGCACAAACGTCACTAAAAATATATCTTTTGCTGGTACGTAATTGTTGCGCGCTAAAACTTTAATCTACATGGAAACAATGCTAATACTTTTAGCGACGTTTTTTGTATGCCACTAAAAACTCGATTTCTTGTAAGGCAAACACATACAAAAATATTTTTTGGATTTAAGGAAGAGTCAACTTAACCATGTTTTGTTTATTCTCTTATCCCAAAAATCCTATTTCTTAATTTTAAATCAATTTTAGATGCCCTAGAAATAGGATTTGGTTTTTGTTTATATTTAAATCTAAAATGTCTGATATAGTACTGCCATTAATTACTTATACTTTACATTGAATAAACCTAATTAAATGAGAATTAAGCACTCTATGAGGTATATAGTGTGTGAAAACCTTTGTGTTAAGAGTATCAAAAAAATTTCCTCAACACCAATATTTTATGAGTAGGAGTTAGACAAAAGATAACTTTGACCCTTTCTTTCATTTACATTTATTGAGTATTTTTTCACAACTTTAAGAATCAATATTCATTGTTGAATTGGTTTTCCCCTCTCTCTCTATATATATATAGACCTTCTGGTATATACTTTCATGACATATTACAATTAATTAAAATTTATAGAAACAAATATCATTTTATACTTATTAATCCAACGTGAATTTAAATTCGATACTTTTGTTAGTATGTTAATAGTTTACATCTTTCGTTGTGTTTTGTTTGAAATTTGATAGAGTATTATGATGATTTTAAAAAATAACGACATAAATAGAAAGTATAAATTGACTCGGCTACCCAAATCTAAAAATTTAATTCTTAATGTTGGAATTTGGAATTTCCAAAGGAGACTTCCTATTATTAATAATCCCTTTGCATCACCACAGACCAAATGACGGCGGCTTTTCTTACTACTAACAAAGAGTTTTAATTATAATATGTCCCGTTGATGTTTCGTAAAATAAGAATTAGAAGAACAAAATCTTTTAAGAAAATGTTTTAACTCTTTACTAAATAAATATTCTTTCTTTTATGTTATATGAATTTTGTTATATATGTCACTACGTCCTGGTCAAATTCATGAAAATATAAAAAACAAAAAACTAGATTAAATGAAACTTAATACCATGAATATTGAATACACATGAAACTATTCAAAATAGTTCGAAGAAAAATAACTAAATAAACCTTCAAATTTGACTCATAATTTAATCATATAATTGATTAACCATAATCCACCTGCCCTTGGCAACTAACCCATTCAAATTGCAAAAAAAAGAAAAAGAAAAAAAAAACTAAAAAAGGTTTCTTCTCCCAATCCAAACCTTGTATTTTAAGTGTCCCTTTATGATTAAACAATTAAGGTTTTGGAAATTTCTTCTAGGATATACCAACAATTTACTAGGTCTTCTTTGAAGTTTTTAGGCGATCTACTAACCAAATTTGATTTCTACAATCTTTTAATACCTCCAATTTCTCTCCTTCTTATGTATAAATATCCCTTCTCTTCTTTCTTCAAACTTCAATATATCCCCCATCCTCTTCTTCTGATAATCTCCGTTTTTTAATATCTATATGGCGATTATTACAACTTCTTCTTGTAACAAAATGGTTATGACTTTAGCATTACTCATCTTGGTCGTGTTTACTGGGAGCTCTTCAGCTCAACTCTCTACTAACTTTTACCATAAGAGCTGTCCCAAGCTCCTTAACACGGTCAGAGCTGGTATCCACGCTGCTGTGGCTAAGGAAGCGCGTATGGGCGCTTCCCTTCTTCGCCTTCACTTTCATGACTGCTTTGTTAATGTATGTACAATCTATATATATTATTTTTTCAAAAAAAGTATTCTTTGTTTATATATTTTTTTTATTGTATTTTCATGTCACAGTGTATCATATATATGTATACTTTTTCTTTCATTTGTTTCATTTTATATGGAAATTATAATATTATTATCTTTTAGGGTTGTGACAGATCGATTCTTTTGGAAGATACTCCTACGTTTACAGGAGAGCAAACAGCAGCTCCAACAACAGATCCGTTAGAGGGTTTGACGTGATTGAGAGCATAAAGAAAAATGTTGAAAAAATTTGCCCTGGTGTTGTCTCATGTGCTGATATTTTGACTCTTTCTGCTCGTGATGCTGTTGTAGTGGTGAGTTAGTTTGTTAATTATGCTAGCTTAATTATCCAAACTTTGTACATTACATAACTTATGTTTTAGGTTTGAGTACTTGATGATGTTGACTTTTAATTTTTACCAATTGATTATTATTATAGCTTGGAGGGCCAAGTTGGAAGGTAAAATTAGGAAGAAGAGATTCTAAAACTGCCAGCTTCTCTGATGTCACTGGTGCTATTCCTCCGCCAACCTCAACTCTTGACACCCTTATCAACCGATTCAACACTAAAGGCCTCTCCCCTCGAGACTTGGTTGCCTTATCTGGTACTATATAATATCAAGCATAATATTGTTCTGTAATATAATATGATCTCTTGTACATATTAATTAATCATATCATGGCAAAATTATCAATTAATCAAAATGGTTAAAGCTAATAATGAGAGTCGTCGTTAATTATTACAACCAAAATTTATTAATTATATCAGTACTTTACTGATGTAATATAATGCAGGGGCTCACACAATTGGACAAGCAAGATGTTTGTTTTTCAAGAACCGTATATACAACGAGACCAACATTGACGAGTCGTTTGCTGAAGAGAGGCAAAGGATTTGCCCAACAAATGGAGGAGATGACAATCGTGCCCCTTTAGACTTAAGAACCCCAAAGCTTTTTGACAATTACTACTACAAAAACATCTTGGAGAAGAAGGCTTTACTACGTTCCGATCAAGTGCTCCACAACGGCGGATCCACTGATTCATTGGTTGAACTCTACAGCGATGACAGTGATGCCTTTGAACATGATTTTGTGACGGCTATGATTAAAATGGGCGACATTCAACCACTCACTGGATCGCAGGGCGAGATTCGTAAGATTTGCAGCCGACCCAACTGATCGAGATTCGCATTCATGATGGAGAATAAATTTGTTTTTGTTTGTTTCCTCTTTGATCATTTGAAATTCGTTTGAGCAAAAATAAGCCTCTGCAAGTGTGGATGAAGTTGTCTTTTCTCTTTTTCTTAAATACATTTTCTAATTAATTAATGGTTTGATTTTGTATTGTTTAATCTTTGACCACTGAGTCCTAATTATCAGATTTCCTACATGCAATTAATTTAAAAGTACAATATTTCAAAGTCCAATTTCGCTATCTATATACTAAAATTATAAATAGAATAAATTCACATGCAAACGCTAATTAAAAAAGGGAAAATCTATATCTCACTGTTAATCAAATTTATGTTATTCAATAAGATGAGAGAATTCAATCAATCAAAAGTTTCTCCAATAATTTTAATCTTCATAAAAATATACATCTTTTAAACAATTAATAAAATCATTTGATTTTATTTCAATGATTGAATTAGAAGATTTCTAGTGGTTTTAAAATTCAATTGAAATTATACCATTATACTATAGCTAATTAATTAAAGTAATACAACAAATTAAATTTTTGTAATCAATTGAGAGTGCATTACTGTTACATAAGGCTAATTATTATTATAATTAATAAGTAAAACAACCAACTATTTAAATTTCCAACTAAACAAATCAAATCTATAAATAAATTATTGGATTAAGAGTAAAAACATAACAATAGATTATTTAAATGTAAGAGAGGTAGACCTATGCATAGAAGGATGTATTCTTTTTTCAGATTTGTTTCTCGTTAGCGTCTTGTTGGCTTGCCATCACCAAACACCGATTTGAAAGTTTTCAAATTCGTTGTTCTCAGTAATTGATTCTCCATCGTGAAAAGATAAAATTATCATATTGTCCCAACATATTCTTTCCCCTTTTTTCGTTAATCTGTTGGTGTCAAATGCCGCTAGTTGTTGTGTATTCGAAACCTCTACCTTAAAAGAAAAATTCAACGCAACCTTAGTGTTAAATTGTATATGTCCGTTGTTCCCCAAAATTAACACAACTTTCAAACTCAAGCATATACTTACCATAATAAAAAATGAAATCAAAGAAAATATTATTTAGAGAAAAAAATAAAAAATTTAGAAAAGAACCACACTGCACCAAAATCTTTCTCTCAAATGTATAGAAAAGAAAAACATTTTAAATCTAAAATTAATGGTTAGCATATTAAAAAGTAATAATACTAATACTAATAATAATAATAATAACTATTAACATATTTTCAACTGCAGTAATTCTAACAAAATAATAATAATAAAACATTTTCTCCCATAAAAGAAAGAAGTAAAAATTACTTAAACATCAATATATTTTGATTTTTTTGAACTAGCGCATAGTGAGGTAGAACAACAATTCAATTCAATAGTAATTAATTTTCGTTTTGAATATAATGGTCAGTAATAATTATTGACATCCTCACACCAGGTTTTGCATCTTAAATTTCTATCAATTCCATGATAAGGTGTGCTATATATATTTAAGGCCATATGCACATAGAACATTGACATGAGAAAGCTCCAGAAAAATATCCTTCAACTTTTACATAGGAGGTGACCACACTTTCTCAATCACACATTTTCTTGTTTCATCAATATACAGCTCAAAAGTTCACTTATATAACAATTTTGTTAAACTGGCCTTTATTCTAGAAAATGTCAGTAATGAATTATTTGAATCTTAAAGGTAGCCGAAAGATGATCGAAGACAAATTTTATGTTTTTACGTTCCTACGAACACATTTTTATATCTTTATTACCAATGATCCAAAAACAAAGCTAGCTCATAGTTGGATGGTGATGAAGCTGGTGGGAAACATCATGAGCTAGGTGGATTTCATCTGATATAAATTGTGTAAACGATTTTTGCGCTGCTCTTTCATGAAAGAATGACTTGGTTTGACTTACATTATTTGACTGTGGCATAATTTTTTCCTACTAGAAACCGCAATACAACGAAGAATTACTCAGATATGGGAGTGAAACACCTTTTGAATTGAGTTGCAGAAGCTTATGAGACGTTGTCATTACAATGTTACCCTCTCCTTCTCATGCGAGTCGTGACCGGCTTTTCTCCCCTTGGCTTCATCCTAAAGGGGTCTAGTATTTTATTATTTGGATTGTGTATTTATTTATGTTGAAGCTGTGACACATGCAGTTTTATGATTTTACCTTTATTAGCTTCTCCTTCATTTAAGTTTCAACTTTATATTACATCATGGGTTATTGTAACGATCCAATTCCTTCTTATACTGAAGTCATTACTAATTAAAAAATAAATAAAAATTTCTAAATTAAAAATAGAAAAATAAAACAAAACCTCAAATATTCATTAAAAAAAATCATAAACAAACGTAGGTAAAAATAAAATTAAATAAAATCTTAACTCGGATCCTATCTAGTTTTAAAGAAAAATAAATAAAATAAAATAAAAGCATATAAGGCGGAAGCAAAATGATCCTTATGGCTCACCACGGTCACTTCTTGTCATTCGACAGCTTCCCTCTGTCTTTACCTCTACCTCTGCCTAAAAAAATTAAACAAGAAAGAGTGAGTATAAAAATAAACTCAGTAAGGAACCCACTACTAGTCCCGTTATGTAACGCCCCAGTAGATTAGAGTTCCATTGTTCACCTCAATAATATATATTTTTTTAAAATTCAAAAGTTGTTATGGAATAGGACCATCTTGACCTTACACTTAATTAAGGGTAAAGTTTTCCTTGGTTGATTATTTTAATTATTGAAGTCTAAGGATGAAATAAATTAATTAATTGTGAAGTAACAAATTAATTAATGCTTTGGAAAGGGTCAAATGTGGCTTTAATGAAGAGAGAGAGAGGAGGGTTGCTATTGGATTAAAAGAAGAAAAGAAAGTATTTTGTGTGGGTTTTATTTAATTTTTTTATTTTTTTGATTCTTTTAAAAAGAGGGCATTGGGAGGCGTGAAACTCATCACCTTCCCAAGAAAACCCTAGCCCCACTTTGCTCCCACCATAGCCGCCGCCACTCTCCACGCCGCCGCCGATCGACCGCCGCACGCCACCGAGCCGACGCCATCCTCCCAGCCGTGTCGGAGACCCGTCCAAGCCGATCCGCGCACGCCGACCGTCCGCCGCACAGTCAGTCTTTTGGAGCCGTCGTCCGAGGCTGAACCACCCGCGCGTCTGCAAGCCGAAGTCGTGTCGGCCAGCCGAAGCCAAGTCGCGCCGCTTCGATCCGACGCAGAGCAGCCGAAGCCTCCGTCTGGAGCCGTCCCGAGCGAAGCCGTGGTTTTAGCTGGACCACCGCAACCCGTCGCACCACCCGAGTCCGAAAGTCAGCGCCACGTTGCGCGAAGACCCGACCCGGCCGAAGCTCCCCGCGACCCGATCGCCCCGCGCAGCTCAGCCGCGTCGTGTCCAGCCAATCAAGCCGAGCCGCACGTGCGCAACTCCTGCGCCGAGCCGAGCCGCACGCGCGCAACTCCTGCGCCGAGCCGAGCCGCACGCGCGCAACTCCTGCGCCGAGCCGAGCCGCACGCGCGCAGCTCCTGCGCCGAGCCGAGCCGCGCCTGCACACGAGCCGATCCTTGCTCTTCCAGCCAATCAAGCCGAGCCGATCCCTACCTTTTAGAGCCACACAAATTTTGGCCGTTCCCCACGTTCCTTGGTAAGTTTTGGAAGATAGTTGGGATTTGGTATACCCAACGAAGAGGAATTTTAGTTTCTTTAAATAATTTAATGGTTGAATTAAATTATCTTTCTGAAAGGGGGCCGGTTGGACAAATTGGTGTTGGAGCGTGGGATTCTTTCTCGACTTAAAGGGAGTTAGCGCTACCTTGATTTTGGGGTAAGTTGCTTCGAACGACTCTTGGGTCTCTGTTCCTTGAAGGTTAGTTTTAATTGTTGTTTCTAATCATTTAGGGTCCTGCTGCTTGGAAAGCACACCTTTTCTTACTTTTAGGACTCGACAACCAAATCTCCAGGTAAGAGATTTCTACTACTAGCCCCATGTTTAGAATTATGAGGTCACGTATACCTTCAATTGTGCATGTCGAGGACTAGACTGTACGATGCATGAAATTAATGATAGTATGATGCGATTGATGATATGGTTATATTATAGCATGATGTTGTGATGACGAGAACTGTTATGGCTGTACGACGGGTGTCGAGAGGGAGAGTGTAATAATGATTTATCTGTTATGTTAAATGATGATGCCATGTGTACGTATACTGCAATTAGGGTACCTGTTAGCTTAACCTGTTAGAGTCGTACCTGCATGGGTGTCCTCCGGGATCACCACCTATTTAGGACTGTGCGGTCCGACGGGACACCAGTCTAGCATGGATATAGATATGACTCGAGTGACTCGACGGGGTCCTCACATCCCGATTGTCCTAGGTGTCCCCCGGGGCACCGAAGACCAGAGTTACGTTCCTTCGGGAGCGCATGTTGCACGTGTTCGGGAACGTGCCAGAGATTGGGTACCAGTTACAGGACTCCGACAGGAAGCTAACAGGCACCTAGTGGGACTAGTAGTGGGTCCCTTACTGAGTATTTTATACTCACTCTTTTCATGTCATGATTTCAGGTAGAGGACGAGGCAAGGGCAAAGGCAAGCTGGCGAGCGACCAGAAGTGACCGTGGCGAGCCATAGGGATTTTGCTTCCGCTTATTCTTGTTTTTGACTTTAGTACCTGAGTTTGAGTATTCTTCACTATTTACCATTTTTTTATGTAGATAGGGCCCGAGTAGGACTTTAGAACGAATTTCATTTTTTGCATATTACCTTGTTTGGATTTTCATAAATAAATTTCTCAAACCTTATGCGTTTTACTAAATTTTATGACTTAAACCACTTGTTCTATATTTAGTAATGACTTCGACTCAGTATAAGGAGTTTCTATTAGAGTCTTATAAAGTGGTACCCCTAAACTGACATGTTTCCGAACACGTTCAAATCTATGATCTCGTAGAAACATATCTGGTCTTTGGTGAACCCAAAGGAACACCTAGGACAAACTGGTCTTTAGTGTATCCAAAGGAAACACTAAGACAATCGGACTATAAGTAACCTTGTCAAATCACTCATAATCATGTCTATGTCTATGTCATATTGGATTAGTGCTTCGGTCGGACTACACAGTCATAAAAAGTGGTGATCCCGAGGGACACTCATGCGGGTACAACTCTAATAGCTAAAGCTAACAGCACAACCTAACCATAGCATATAACATAACATATATCATCATAAACATGGCATAAGTATCGATCATAACATTAATTTTAATCAAACATTGTCATCCAAGACATAATACAGTCGTCATCCTCAATATACTACCGGTAATAAACATGTTAACAGTCATCATCATCAATCACTCATACAATGGTAGTCGTTATCAATAGCATCAAATTATACGTTTTAGCTATCATTAATGCATAACCATAAATACATGTGGTCTCTTAAATTCGGTTCAAGGGTCTAATAGTAGAATCTCTTACCTAGAAATTAGTTAAAAACCAAAATTATCCTAACAGTGACGGTCAAGCTTCCCAACAATCAAGTCTTAAACACAAGTGAACCCAATCACTAAAATTAATAAGTTAATTAACAGTCACCTAGGGACCAAATTCCAATTATTTTCACTTACCAAAATTGAAGATGAACCCAACTTTATCCTTAGTTTAGGAATCTTCTACAGTACAACTCCCAACTGATCTATCATGAAAAATAATTTAATTAAATCAGTAATTAAATTATTTAGGGTTCAACTGACTCTTTCTTGGGCATTAACCAAAACCCAACTCATAGTTACCAAAAATAGGTGAAAATGACCAAAAATAGACTAGGTGGCTTAAATGGCTTGGTCAAAAGGGGCTTGGCTCGGCTCGAAGGCAGAAACCGGCTTGTGGATGCAAGGCGGCTCGGTAAGGATCAGCTCGGCGGTTGGGGAAGTGGCTTGCACACGTGCGCACGGTTGGGACGAAACGCGACTAGGAGACGGCTCGATGCGAAGACACGCGCGCAACTGAAAGGAAACGTTTGCATGACTCGACGGCTCCCTACGTGGCTTGCAGGGATGACTGGCGCGCGCGGTTGAAAGACGACTGACAGCTAGGACGAAACACGACGATGGTGGCTACTTGGCGGACGACGTGGCGGAAACGGCTGACGCGGCTGGACTTCGACCGCAACGTGCGAATGGCGGCCAGCTGGTCTTCGACGGCGACGCACGAACGCTAAGGCGAGGACGAAGGAGAGGATCAGCTTCACGGACGACGCAGCAGAGACGACTCTTGGCTAGGATGGATACGGACGACTCGGGTCGGTGAATCGATTGCCTTACAAAACCCGCGGCGCGGAGGATGGTCAGTCGGCTCGGTCTCCTAGCGGTGGTCGACAGAAGTCAGGCGGCGGCGGCGATGGTTGAGATTAGGGTTTTTAGGGTTTCCTTGAGGTTGTTTTTCCTCATGAATAGTGCTCTTCCTAAGGAGTCTATTTAAACGCATTAATAATAATAAATTATTATTATTATCTTTTCTTTTCCCCAAATAAAGTCTCATTCTCTCTCTTCATTTAAAACTCACCAAAACTTCTCTTTAAACTCAAATTTCCCTCTCTCTCCAATCTAATCACTTTTATCCTTCAAAAAATAAATATCCTTACCTAATTATATTATCCACATAATATAATTATTTTAACTTCAAATTTTAATTAATTATACAATCAAATATATAATTAATCAAATTTTCTCAAATACAAACAATTAGATAATATCTAATAAGTCCTAATTTCTACCAATAAATAATTCAACACTAAAATAACACCCAAATGTTAAAATTTAACTTAAGATAATTACAACTAAATTAACTTAAATTTGGGGCGTCACATCTATTTACTGACATATCCTGAGCAAAGAATCGTGTTATCTTAATTTAGAATTGTATGGGGAAGAAGATGGATTATTATATATTTTGAAGTAGAATTTAATAGGTTTTCTATATGTTTTTTTCTTTAAATTAGCTTGAAATAATGCATGTAATGCAATCAAAGTTCTACGTTGGTTAAGTAAGGAAATGATATAAGTGAAGATAGCTATTTTTATTTTTATGAGGCCTTTTGGGATAGTCTAGAACAATATTATAACATTATTAGAGACTCTGAATCCTATCATTTAACGTCGTGGTTATTAATACCTATTTAGGTTTGAAAAATCAGATTGTCAACTTTTAAAGCGATGATAATCGGTGCATACTTTTCTTTTTGTAAATCTTTTGTAAAATTGGAGAAACTTTCAAAGTAACTAAAAGTCTTGCAAATTGGCAGTATATAAAATTATATGTTCTAATAATTAAAGTCAAATAAGAGATATTTTTCTTAACCTTCGTGTGTGTGTGTGTGTGTATATATATATATTAATTTACAAAGGAAAAGTTGGGAATCAAATTAGTTATATAGATGAAAATTTCAAACACACAACTCATATTATCCACTTAGTCAATACAATAATACCGAGAGATGACGAACCAAAGAGAGAACTGTGGAATTGGTTTAGAAAGAATAATGTTGTGTTTGATTATTATTTTTAAATTTTTAAAAACTACTTAATCATTAATATAAGTTCCTAACTTTGACTTAATCTCATACGCTCTCTTTTTGTTACTTCTTTAAGTTAAAAGATACGTTTTTCTCTTTTTGACTTTTGCTTCCTTTCAATGTGATAATAAATGTGCTAAACTTTATATAATATTAAGTAGGTGATTTTTCTATTTTTCTTAATTATTATTCTTTTAAATGTTTCAATACCTTAACTTTTATGTTATGATATTTAAATATAATTTAATAATTCAATTCAATAAAACATTAAGTACTAACTAATCTAGTTTTCATTATATTAAATTGACTACCTGTTGAAAAATAAAATTATTATTACTATTATTAGAAATTACTAATATGATTTATGTGCACAAGCTTTAAAAGTTGCATTTGCATTTGAGAATCCATTATATTTTTTTTGGTGATTCAAAAGTTTAATTTAAATTTCAAAATTGTATTAAATAATTACCTATTTTAGATTTAACTTTCAAAATTACAAATTTAATCCTTTAAGTTCGGATTTGTTTAGTAATCATTTTATTTTTTTAAATCAAACCTATTTTCTATTCATGTAATTTGTATTTTTTTTTTTTAAATACAATGGTTGAAGTTTTTTAAAATATTCTTTTTTATTTTCAACCTTTTGTTTGATTTTTTAAACCATTTTTAAACCATTAGTATAATACAAATAACAAAGTAAGAAACTTACAATGGAAAATTAATGTGTATATATATAGAGAAAGGTTAATTAATTTATAATAACAACAAAAAGAAAAACAAAATATGATTAGAAAAAATAAACAAATAATTTATACCATAAACAAAAATTAAAAGCTTTGGATTCCTAGTAAAACATCAAATTCAAATTGGTATCTAATGTTAATCAAATTGATTTTCAAAATTCAAACTTGTACTAATTTTGATTATATTTGACACAACTAAAAAGTTTAAGGAGTAAATAAATAAAAATCTTAAAACTTAAGGGAAACGATATGTCCTTCGACTTAAATATTATCGGGTGTATATAGCACATGTATTAGATTAAATTGTAAATTGATCTCTATGATAGGGTAAAGAAGTATAGAATTTAGTTCGTATGATTTAATGAACTTCCATGTTCTATCAAACCATCAAAATTATTTATAAAATATTATCAAATGATAGGGACTAATTTATGATTTAAGGAAGATTTGAACACTTTATAGGATACAAGTCCACAGCAACTTTGAACAAGAGAGAACTATTAATTTATATATACTTTTCTATTGGTCCATTTCAAATTAATTTTTGGAAGTTTGCGTAAACTTTAAACAAAAGAAATTAATATTCAACCACAAAGAAGAGGCATGCCTTACCCTTCTCTATACTATAAATATATACCAACCTTCATTTCTTTAAAGTAAATTGCAGTCCAACTTTGTTTCAATTTTATATTATTTTAAATTATTAATTAAATAATACAATATAGTTCATTTCTAAATATAATAAAAATTTAAAACTATTAAAAAACTAAAATTATCAAAAGTATTTGAGTAACTTTTAATATGAGTTAATTTTGGATAAAAATCGTCGTTAAAGGTTTTGTTTCAAAAATATTCTTAACTTATCAAAGAAAAAGAATTTAAACTATCTTTATTGTTATATAAATATAAACCATTAATACTACGTATTATCTCTCTATTTTCCACATTTTTCTCCCTTTCCATCTCTGATCCAAGGGTGTCTATTAGTAAGTTGGAGTTAATTAGTCTTTTGACCAAACTATCGTCGAATTAACTATAGTTAGTTTCATAAATGTTTAAATAGACTCTGATTAGAATGAGTACAAATCGAATGTTGGTTTGTCAATCGATTCATTTGAGATGGTTTAAGCATTTGAAGTTTTTAAAAATTGTTGTCTGTTTTGGAATTTTTTTCAAACTGACATCAACTTCAATTACCTTCTGTTTAGTTGATTTTGATCGATTTGCTCGATTTCAATTTATTTATATATTCACGTATACTTTCTTCAATACTTTCTTACTTTTTTAAAAAAACTATTTGACTCTTATTTATACTCTAATTTATTTATGTAGAATAAATAAATAAATATTGCACACCTTAATTAAGAGATGAAAGATAATAATTAATAAAGCACAACATAATTTAATTTTAAGACTTAAATATATATCTTAACAAAGTTGTACATTATTAGTAGTTAAGCATGTTAATAGCCAAATAATACTTGGCTATTAATCGTTTCTATTTTGTTCGAGAGAAGATTTTGATTTTGAAATTTTGTAGATATATTATTTTTATGTTGTAACTTAAATTTTTTGTTTTTATTTTGGTTGTTGAGAATGAAAACCATATAAGATGTTATCATTTAACCCCCTCCTTCAAATCAATTAGTTAGTTAAAAAAATAATACCGAATTCCTATAACCGTTTGAAATCAAAATCAAATATCTAAATCGTTAACAAACTAAACACTAACCTATAAGACTCCTTACTAAAATTATATTTAAAAATCATCCTTCTATTGAATTAATAATACTGTAGGCTCATTTAAATGTCCAATCAATAGAATGGATAAATACATTAATACTATAGAGAAAATCGAAGGTATAGATTAATATTTTTTTTTTCTATATTTTGGAAGAAATGTATGTAAGTAGGTAGAATATAGATAATCCATCCATCTATTTGATACTCAACTATATATAGAATCATAAAATATATTAGTTTATGATATTGTTAGGTTCACTATTTAATTTAATTATAGTTGAAGAAAAAATGGACTTTATATACAAAATTTTATGAATAAATTAAAGTTTAAGTCAAACTTTTTGGCTTTGCATATTGATGGTAGCAAGGAGTTTTAAATAATACGCTTCCTTTGGAGAAACTTAACTTTCTTTCTAATTAATCAATTATTGTTTTTCTTTTTGTTGGAAAATTATTGTCTTTTTAATAACCATGTTTAAATTGACATTATTTCTATCAAGTATCCACAAAATTTCAAAAATTATTTTTACTAGAAAAAAGAAGGGGAAAAAAATGAAAAACAGGTGCTCAATTCAATTAAAATCCGTAGTGCATGCATGGAATTGTGGCTGCTTTTTTAGATTTGAAAAATTACCTTTATTTAAATATATATACTACTAAACAACATTATGTGCTTATCTACCTCAAGTTTTATTAAAATAAAATAAAATAAAATTCATTTTTAAGAATAATCTAAGAGATATTATTTTTTTATATATATTTACAAATACTTTTATTTTTATAAATTTTTCTAAAGTTAAAAAAATACCAAAAGAGATTGTGCTGATAAATTATTTATTTAATAGACATTATTGGGTGAATCAAATATTTTTAATGTTATTTTAATATTATATTTTGCTTAATATTACTCTAATGACTGCCACGTGTATAATCAACAACACTCCAATAAGACAATTTCTGTTAATTTTGCTAGTGACTCTTGGTATCCCAATCTTCTCTTTGATTTTGTCTCAATAGATTGGTTTATACATTACTTGATGCTCCATTTTTTAGAATTAGTTATCAATTTTAATGGGGAATTGTCAAAAATAGCAAATTTGACAAAATATAGCAAATTTTCAGATACTATCAATGATAGATATCGATAGATACTGATATACTTCTATCAGTCATATTGATAGATCGTTATAGAAGTGTCTATCATTAATAAAATCCAAAATTTTATTATATGTTATAATTATAATCATAATCGATAAACATATGTTTTCTAAACTAATTTTTGATAGATGTACTAACAATTAGTTTTACTAAACAATACAAACGGTTAAGATTTTTTAAAATCAATTTAAACCATTCCAAAAACAATCCCAAACCAAAACTCTTTATCTTTTTAAATCTAATTTTGCAAAATGAAAAATAATTATAATGATTCTCCGGCAGAAAAAAAAATACACCAAATAAATATGTCACTAAATTTTATAGTGGAAAAAACTCATAAATAACAAAGAAAAAAATCTAAAGAAAATGGATAACAAATTAGTCGTGGATACTAAGACCTTGTTTATCGATTCATAATAAAAATTGGTGTAATCGTAATAGAATTCTATTGATTGATGAATCATAATGGATCATAGTTACAAGTATAATTAGGTTGTTTTTTTATTATTATTTTATCGTGTTTAACCTCTAAAATATGGTTTTTGTCAAACCATTACCGTCGATAATTTGATTTATGGCGTGCACCATTAACTCAAACCATAACAACTAGCAGTAAATATTATGTCAAAATTGATAGCTTTTTCTTTAAAACAATAACAAAAATGACAAAAATAACTCAAACTATAACCGTGAGAATAATGATAAGATGTAATTTTCAGACACAGTTGTTGATAGTGGCTTTTTTCTACGAATACAGATGAGGGTCCCATGTATCAATATGAATGGGCTAAATACAAGGAAACAAGTATCAAAAACATAATCGAATGTAACCCCATTGATTTATTTTAATTAGAAATAAGATAAACTAGATTTAAAGTTTACTTAGACTATAGATATGAAGTTGAGAGATAAATGGAAAATTAAAAAAAAAAAATCTAAAATACAAAAGCTAAAATGATATTATAACCATTAAAATTTGACCATAAAAAAAAAGTGAATTACTGAAAATAAACAAACTCCAAATTAGTTTGGTTGTGTGGGCCCTTATAATTTTGACTAAATGGATTAAGGCTTTAATAATTAAAGTTAAAATTAACCCTCCAACCACACCCTGTCATTTCCAAATTAGACCCATCTTCTCATCCCATTTCTATTTTGGTTAATTAAATTCATCCTTCAATTTCAAAATAATTGATGTTGAAAATATGAGAGTGTAAATATATATATATATATATATATATATGTATATAATCTTGTGGAGTTCTAGACCTCTCAATATGAGAGATCCAACACCTACTTTTAATGCACAATTTAGTGTTCAATATTTTTTTTGTCATTTGTATTTGTTATGAGTGCTTTTTTACTACCCGACGTAATTAACATCAAAGAAAATAATAAAATACTGATCACAAAAGTTGTGTTAAAATCACTATTTTATTTATTACATCAATCAAACAAAAACATCAACCAATAATTTCACATCAAAAAGAGAAAAGTCTATATTCTCTATAAGTTTCAAGACATATATACATCCAATCCATGCCATTGCTAGTCTCTGTCTTTGAATAATATTAGGTAATCTACCAATCACCCAATGCCAAAAGTTTGGCCTCATCTTCAAATTAATTAATAATGCCTAATTTTCTCTCTCTCTCTCTCTCTATGTTATCTTTGTTCCCATTTTTTTCTCTCATGCATTATTGTCCATTTTGAAAGTGTATAAATAGTCCTTAATCAAACTAAGTATCCTCATGTACTCCACCACACTCTCCTTCCTTGACCTAAAAAAGTTCCCTCTTATTTCCTTCCCAAAATGGCTTTTACTACTCACACTCCAAAACATTTGGTGCCACCTTTGGTTCTAGTTTTGCAGCTAACCTTACTTTTGATCGGCACCTCTTCGGCTCAACTCTCCGTTTCTTTCTACTCCAAGACGTGCCCTAAGCTCCTCTCCATAGTCCGCTCCGGTGTTCAATCCGCAATCGCCAAGGAAGCCCGCATTGGCGCTTCTCTCCTTCGTCTTCACTTCCATGACTGCTTTGTTAACGTATATATATAATGTTATTACGTTTATTGTAACTCTTGATTAGTAGTCAAGTTGTTGTCTCTAAATTAAAGTTTGTACATTTTTCTTTTAGGGATGTGATGGGTCAATCCTTTTAGATGATACTGCAACTTTTAGAGGAGAACAAACAGCGCCTCCGAATAATAGGTCTGTTAGAGGTTTTGATGTCATAAAAGCCATCAAGAGTAACGTTGAAAAAGCTTGCCCTGGTGTGGTCTCATGTGCTGATATTTTGACTCTTACTGCGCGTGATTCTGTTGACATTGTAAGTTTGTTTTTAACACTTTTCTAAGATTTGCTCCCATATAATTAATACTATATTCTTAACTGTAATTAATTATTTTAGTTGGGAGGGCCATCATGGGAAGTGAAATTAGGAAGAAGAGATTCAAAAACAGCCAGTTTCTCTGCTGCTAGTAGTGGCGTCATCCCTCCCCCTACTTCAACGCTTTCCAACCTCATCAATCGATTCAATGCTGTAGGACTCTCCGCCAAAGACATGGTTGCCTTGTCTGGTATTCTCTTTTCCTTTTCACATCTACTTTCATCGTTAATTTAATCAAGGTCGATCGTTTTGGGAATAACTTTGTCAAAACTTATTGGATATACAAAACTAAAAGTTTCAAAGTTAACTTATATCTTAACACATTTAAAAATTTCAGACTAAATAGAAAATAAATATATTGTTATGCGCATGTAGGTGCGCACACAATAGGCCTAGCGAGGTGTGTAACCTTTAGGAATCGCATATACAACGAGAGCAACATAGACGTCTCATTTGCAAAGCTAAGACAAAGGAGTTGTCCAAGAAGCGGAGGAGATGACAATCTTGCCCCTCTAGATGTTGCAACCCCAAAGCTTTTTGATAACAATTACTATAAGAATCTTTTGAACAATAAGGGGTTGCTCCACTCTGACCAAGTCCTCCATAACGGCGGATCCACCGATTCTTTAGTCAAACAGTATAGTCAAAATGATAAGACTTTTGACACTGATTTTGTGACAGCAATGATTAAAATGGGAGATATTCGACCACTTACTGGATCACAGGGCGAGATCAGGAAAGTCTGCAGCAAACCAAACTGATTCATAATAACATTCGTGAAACTTTAAACTTAAACAATGAATTTAAGAAACTCAACAACAATGAGTCTTTTATCCTTCTTTTTCTTCTTCTTTTTCATTTATGTGTGGGCAAATTTAATAATTAAAAGGTAAGAAGTATGAAATATACAAATCACTAGTAAGGAATTTGGTGGCGACTTTGTTGATTCAAAGTAATCTTTCTTAAATTTGTAAGATTTATATATAGAGTGAGATATAAATTTCAAAGTACTTCTAAATTGTATATTTCCCTTTTTCTGCCTTCTTTATATTGCACGTCGGCAACTTTCCTTCAAACTATTAATTATTTGATAACGATTTCTTTGAAGTGTAATTCTAAAATTATCAAAAATTACTTGTCATTTTCAAGATCTCCAAAAAAAAGATATTGTTCTAATTTAAATTTTATTTTAATTAATGGCATGGAAAATGTGTATAAAAAGGTAAAATAATTTATTGACCAATAAAAAGGAGCTCCACAGTAATTTTCTAAATATAATAAAAACAATTCTACATATTTCAAAATCACTTTCAATCATGCATGGACTTAACTGGTTTCGGCTTGTCATCCGAATTTATCTTGTTTCATCGTTAAATCAATATACTATATTTTTGCTTGTTATACTAATATTTATGTGTTTTTGCCTTTTTGAAGTATATAATAATTATTTTTACAGGGAGTGGGATTGTTATTATAATTCTAAAACTTTAGGAGTTTGTATTAGTCTATGAATTAATTATACTTATGTTATATTAATTTCTAACCTTAAACTTTCATTAATATATCAACTTATACCCTGTTTTAGTGTAAATTGTTATAACCATTAGTTCATGATTGAAACAATTGCTAAAGTTCAAATTTATGAATTGATATATTGTCAAATAGAATTGTTATTGTAACAGTAATAACTTAGAATTATTTCAAAGAAACAAGTTGGAAAATAATAATAAATAAATAATTAATTAACTAATGAGATATTCAAACAAGGGGGTCTAAAATACCGAGCCCAATTCAATCTAACAACTTCTTGATCCAATAGGCCAATGTTATGGGCCTAAGCCATTGAGATTGAGCCCAAATAGATTTGGGTTGGGCAATGGGTCAAAATGTCAACAAATTCAAATGGGCCGAGCATGTATCTGGGTCGACAACATAAATTACAAAAATAAAATCTAGTTCTTAAAAATGACCAAAAACTTTTTGAGTTTTGAAATAATGATCAAAGGATAATTAAATCTATTGCCTTTTAAAATCAACAAATGGACTCCTATAGAGAGAAAATATCATACATCACCAACCTTTTAAATTACATGATATACATATCTCTAGTTTTATTTTGCACTTGCAATCCTAGACTCCCACATACAAATCTAAACAACACTAAAAACGAAAAAAAAAAAAAAAAAGTCATGCAATTATCTTGAACTTAACAACTAAAACTTACATTGAGCCGTACAAACGCACTATATATACTTACAAAAGGAGAGAGTTGAAAGTTTGTTGATACCAAAATCTAGAGAGGAGAAAAAGCATTTGGCCTTCACATGACAACAATGGTAAATTTGATAGTTTGAAAAAAAAAATGTATTCCG